>NC_091064.1:131683041-131997254 GCF_000393655.2 Nicotiana sylvestris | reverse complement strand
TAAGGAAGAGCCCAGTTATGGCTAAACAGGAGGTTATAGACGAGTCAATAGATCATGCAAGATAAACGTAGTGAATCCTAATATAGTGAATTCAGTCTTGCAAATATGACATCATAAACCTTGAGAAATGCTCAGATAGGAGTTGGGGTATTTAAAGGTATTGTATAAGTAGTACGGGAATAATGGAGGGTGCCACTAAGGAGATAATCAAAATCTGATTTTACAAGTAATCCTACGAGCACAACAGCACGGAGGTATGTAAGTAAGGATGTTTGTAGGAGAGTAAGAATATCAAAAATTCCTTCGAGTATACAGTATAACAAGATCACAACTTTACAAGATCCAAAAGGTCTCCTAAGTACTACCACGAAAGACTAGCCGAGGAAATAAGGAAGAAGGTTTCCACCTAAGCATCGTGACCTAAAAAGGAAATGATATTTGATCTTGTAACAGCAGTCTCACTATAATATTGCATGCACTCCATAAGAAAGTGGCACCTATCATGGCTAATGAACAGAAAAAAAAAGGGAAAAAAACATCAAAGGTGATACTTGAGAGCATTTGGGTTACAGGGAATTCCAGTGTTCGTGGGCACTATGATAAGCCAAGTATCCATGTAGCAAGTGGTAGAACGACCAGAAAAAGTAATTATTTAAATTTAAAGACAGATGAGAATGCGCAAAAGGGAATCTAAGGTGCTAGCAAGTTAAAGGAAGGTTCTGAGTAGAATAAATAAATATGTGTAGGTCGAATGCGAAAGTATAGTAGAGTGAAAAGATTTTGGGTAGATGTGAGTAAGGGTGAGAAAAGGTGAGTTGGAAGCTGACAAGAATAGGTAAGACCTCGGTATTAAGCTCATCAAACAAGAGAGCTGATGGTTTATATATTTTATAAAAGGCTCAGTATAGCTTGAATTAACACGGAGGAGTCTAAGACTAGGAGCATTTAGAAGAGATGGAATGCTCCTCTGGTCATAATGTAAGGATGTAATAGTGGTAAATTATAAAAGGATGATATATAGGCCTTCATTTGAGTAATGATTCAAAGAGAAGAGATTTCATGGATGGCACGGGACTAGGATACCCCCATAAGACGAATCACATTGGGATGCTATGAAATACGGTTATTGAAGTATAGTATTGTCCCTAGGTGGATTAGGAAAACCACTTCAAATGTTCCCCGATGAGACGTGAGACTTGTGGCAATGTATTACGTAAGAGGTTTCAAGTTATCAGTGGTGGATTATAGATTAACATTAATGTAAATCAATAATAGATGGATAAAGATTCCAAAGTATGAGAGGAGATTATGATGTCTTTCTTTAGATGAACAGTAATAAAGATTATACATATAGGATAAGAGGTGAGAGAGTAACCTGGAGTTGGGTGGCAGACCTCGGTAATAGTAAACCGAAGTAAGAGTTATTGTATAATATGACCTACCTAGTTGTATTAAAGCCATAAGCATAGATAACTGAGGCTATGAAACAAGATATAGCAAAAGTCGTAAGTTTAACAAAGTACCGAGTGAAGAACTTCAGTATACCCATAGATGCCAAGACGGACAACATATCAAGCTTTGTATATGTTTACGACGTGCTACCTAGAGATTGGATAAAAGCTGGAGAAAAAAAAGAGTCGCATAGGCGCACATATAAGGAAAAAGTTGTACATGCTGCATGACAAAAGGAGCAACAGTTACGAGATTGGAAGGGGTCGGACCACAAGTCGTGGTATGAGAAGGAGGACTAAAGGGGGAATACCCTAGACTTTGGATTTATTCAAAGAATAGTTGCCTACATGGCTAGAAGAGTATTCAAGTGTTAACAAGAGCTATGGGTTATGAAAATGATAAGTGGATCAGTCAACATTCGAGGACGAATGTTCCAAAGGGGGAATGATGTTACACCCTATGTTTTCGTATGTTAGAGTATTCGTAAGTCAATTGATGTAAGCTCAGAAATGAGATCAACTTTGAAAGTACGTAAAGTAAGTTAATCCTTTTATAATGGAGGTTATAAATCTTTATGATCATGAATAACGAGTACCAAAAGGGTTGGAAAGCTTAGGCGCTAAATGAATTAAAGAAAATAAGTTTCGTCTAATGTCGACAAGTTTGGAAAGTTATAACCTATACTTTTGGGGTGAGACAAGGGTGATTAACATGATTATGAGGTTATGTTATGAGTTAGTTTAGTCGTATGATAGTCGTGTGTTATGTTTTTAAGTCAAGCAAGTTGTGGAACAAAAGTTGGAAAAGGTCATCACAAGTTACATTCAAAAATGAGTTAAAACTTAGGTTAAATGTAGCTGAGATTTTCTCCCAACATACTTTGAATCAAGGGATGATATACATATTAAATTTTATATCTATGAGTCTTGTTTTCAAATCATTAAACCGTTTATCAATACGATCACGGAGTATAGAGATATTTGCATTTTCGCGAGACCGCGCAGCTAGTAGGTGACAAGTAGGTGCATCACCTACTTGCCAACAAGAGAGGCCTCAACTAAGTCGGTCAAGAGGGGCTTTTAAGGGATTATAAACTCAGTTATTTCACCTACCTTTCAGACCAATAAAACCTAATTTAACCCCTGCAACTCCTCCCCAAAAATCCCACACAAACCCTAGAGTATTCCGGGTGTTACGACGCGATTCTAGTGCTGAAAAGTCCATACAGCTTGCTAGTTTCTCATTATCCTTCTTGTAGCCGTGTTGAGGAACTTATTTTTGATGAAAAAGGACCAGGTTTCGTGGGTTATACTCAGTACAAGGTAAGTTTATGCTTCTCCTTCCATTATCTATGCGTTTGCGAGTTGTAACTCGATCGTAAAGAATAGACCTAGCTAGTTTCGAAAGAATGGTATGTTGTTTGTTCTTGTGTAATGGTTGGCTGGTTGTAAACTTATTTTTAAGTTGAATTCATGGCTGGTTTATTGGATAAGAGGTATAATGATGTACTTTTGGTTGTATTTCCCAATTTGAAAGAAAAGACAAGTCGAAACGTGTTTAAGTAAACTGAAAAATTATTTTTGAGTTGATGAACTTGTGGGAATATTTTTGGGCTGTTTCGTGTTGGTATTGGGTTGTCTCTTTTACTATAATTTTTATGGAGTTGAGAGGAGGAAGGTTGTGGAGAAACACCACATAATGGCAAGGTTTTTTGTTGGTCGTTCGTCGTAACATTTTCGGGCTGGTTGACACTATTATGGTTGTCGTGTGTGTATGAAGTGATAGGGGTATGTTGAGCTGTTTGTGATTGTTTTGACTAGTGTGAAGTCATATATATAGGGGAGGTTCTATCCGTTTCATTGTAAAATAGGTTGTGGTCGATACATAATAGTTACGACGCTTAAACGATAACGAGAGTGTCATTTCTCTTATTGTAGACTAAGGAGCCGTGAAATTGCATAGCTTGCGGTTGGGAAGAATATACAAGGTATGTTAAGGCACTTACTTCTTTCTTTTGGCATGATCTAAAGTGACATGAACATAAACGGTACGCTAATTCATAACGGATCTACTCCTAGAAACTAAGGTTGTCCATGTTGTTCTTTCCTTATAAAGTTATTCTAAACAAGTGTGTATGATCCTTAAATCCCACTAAGGTTTATATTGATGGTAGGGATGTCCATAATGTTAATCGAAGGTGCAATGACCTTACATAACTCCGAAAGGGTTAGAACGTGATTCCATGAGTCGAGCATGCATTATATATATGTATCTATTTTACTCTACCGAGTCGCGCTATAGTCGGCCGGGTATGATACCTATTATGCAACCACTGATCAGTTGGGTTTACCGAGCTCCACGTGGCCGGGTACGATTCTACCAAGCCTTATGATGGCTGGGTACATTTTTACTGAGTCCTCTTTGAGGCCGGGTACGATATGATGATGATGATTCCCACTGAGGCGAATGTTTTTAAAAAGTTCATGTATATATATGTATTATGCATTTCATGTCAGTAGTCCCTAGAGGCACTCAGATATTACAGGTTGTATCTCCTCTATCTCTATTTACATTACTGTTCTTGTTTATGCTTTCCTGCCTTACATACTCGGTACTTTATTCATACTGACATCCCTTTTTCCTGGGGATGCTACGTGTCATGCCTGCAGGTACCGATTGATAGGTTGACAGTCCTCCTATTAGGCTATCAGCTCAGCGAAGGTGTTGGTGCACTCCACTTGCTCCGGAGTTGCCTAGTTGGTCAGTATGCTTTGGATATGTATTGATTGGTATGGCGGGGCCCTGTCTCGATCTTTATGATTTTATGTACTCTTAGAGGCTTGTAGACAGATGTCAGGTGTAGGGACACTTGTATGGCTTTGTCGGCCTATGTTTTGAGTTTACAAATGGTCATGCCGGCCTTATAGGCCCGTATATCACATATATAAGTTTGTATATCATTTTGGGTCTTCATATGTTGAGTATTCCCTTATGTTTTATTCTTGTTATCTCATGACCGGTTTTTTGGCTCATTTACTCATGATAGTATGATAAGAAAGATCTGTTACATTGGTACTCAGTTGAGTAAAGCACCGGGTGCCCGTCGCGGCCCTCTGATTCGGGTCGTGACACAAGCAAACCCGAATATCAGCAGTCGATCCAACAAGAGAGTGTCGCAATACTAATGAAGTATCATCAACTCAATCACATTGCCCTTTTCTAAAACGTATACCCTTATCATGCCACACCAATTAGTAATATTATTTCCCTAATTATTTGAAGTTGCCCGAGCTGCCTAAGAATTTGTGACCTTCCTTTCAAATTTGAACCGTGACTTTACACATGCCCATCTCACTCCCACACAACATACCACATATATCATACCATCCTAGGGTAAACATGAGAACTTCATATCCATTCCGACCGATAAGCAACTACGTACTCAACTAGCCAATAACTCTCCTATTTGATCTTATCTAAGAGAAAATCACTATACATCCCATGCTCCTCATGCCAGTAGAAAATATACAAATCCAAACCGTGGTAGAAATCATCAAGAACTCTCCGAGTCCCCTTTGCACAAAACCAAGCCTGTCCGGACTGAATCCTTCTAACTCAACCAAGATATGCAGGCCACTAAAACCCAAGAGCATTGCCGTGAAACACTTGTATAAACTCATTACCTCATAAGCATCGAAAGAACTAATCATATCATTACCATGCCAATCCGGCCTACTACCAAGCTATCATATCTATCCGAGTTTCCTTCTTATTTACCTTCAACTTGATACTCCTTCTTGATATAACACCATAATTCCTTAACCCAAACTCACCACACGAGACCCAAGCATAAAACCACATCGTCTAAGGCTCATAAGCCACTGAATACTCTCTTAAATATTCCCAAAAAGTACCAAATTCAAAATACCTACCCTGAGGGGACTTCCTACGAATCCAAAGCCATTACCTTCAACTTCCTAATACTGCGATATATAATCCCCTAATGATATAGAAATACCACGAGCCTTGACACCCTCCAATGCAAACCTCAGTTTCTAGCCAATTATACAACTTGAAAATCTCCAATTATTACATGTAAAATCTTGAATCCATTAGAACCATTCTGGAGAGTCATCCACTCTACTCAACCTGCAATTAGACCGATCAAACGAACCAGACAACCTGTGCTCTATTAGCACTCCGACACCGCAGAATGTAACCTCACCTTAATGCAACCAAGCAACTTCCTATTCTATGCACCGCACATCCTTTGTCAATAACTACTCAAGACATTCCGTGATTCTCATACACCTATGAAGCATGACATAGCCTTTGTTGAAATTTCCTTTACTCGAGCCATCCTCGGTCTCAACCTTCGTAAGCCATAACTGATTCACCGTACGCCTCAAACTGGAACAAACATAGCACATACCCGTGCAATCAACTAATCAATAGCAGACTCTCCCACTTAGCTCAGAGTCATAGATCAAAACACACACAATAACTCATAATGCATATACTATATTACTACCATAATACCATATTGAGATTAAACTCAATCATTCATAAGCTTGTGAAACACAGACCATCTAGTACTTTAAATCTTTTGCAAATCTCACATTCACTTTCGTAACAGTTAAACCCACTCTCTTAAGTGACCCAAATTTAAATTGCAACACATATATTTCACTTGTAAATGAGATATTCCAACAAACAACATAAGGATCGCACAAACTTCAGAACACCTGCAAGAGATAACCCACCTGCTTTGCCTCAAACTAACATCTCTTTATACACTTCCACTGTCATAAACATTGCGCAGTCACTTAATCTTCCCGAGTTTGAACCCATATCACAACGTGAAGTCTACTTCACTTCCCAACTTGGCAATCATGAAAATATCCTTCAACACACCCACAACTCGGGGACATACATCCAATCACGATGGAAATCAAGCACCAGATAGTTCTTGCTACCCCCAAGCAGACCTTCCTTGTTTCCTTCAATTCGTATGAACACATCTCACAGTCACATCACACTCACCGTGTAACTATCCAGTCATCACTCCCACTAATAGGGACACTATCGGACATACCAATCCAAAATCACATGCTCACACAATCAACGCCTCAGTGCTCAAGATATAGGCAAAACCCGGCCTCAAGTCCTCTAGACTAGCCCAACATCGACACACAGAGATCACATCTCGCTCCTCAATCAGGGAATCACAAGCCATCGATGCACATCTGATACTAAGTGCTCATGCGCACATACGAACACGTGGAAGGAATTCAAAGAGTTACCTTTCAAACTGAATCAAGGACGCACGATAAGAATTCAAGAATGTGATGTTTTTCCTAAAGGTTCTGCAGCCTCCCGAGGATAAGTACAGACGTCTCCATGCCGATCTGCGAGACTCTACTAAACCTGCTCATGACTCGTGAGACCTATGTAACCTAGGCTCTGATACCAACTAGTCACAACCCTAAAACTGACCCGGTCGTGATGGCGCCAATCATAAAACTAGGCCAGCCGACATAACTCCCAAATTAACCATTTATCAATTAGAATCATGTTTAAGCCTTTAATTTAAACAAATGTTTCATAATATAAGTCTAAATGAACAGTGCAAAAAAAATATACAAGCCCGACATCGGGGTGTCACAAGTCACGAAAATCTACTAATGTCTGAATACAACGGAAAAGTCTGAAAATGTACTAAATACAATCTAATGAAAGCAAGAGGGAGAAAAGTTGTGTTGCGAACACCGGGCAGCTACCTTGCTAAACTCCGAAGACTTTGCCTCTGAGCAATCGATAACCGCTACCGGGTTCAGAAAATACTTGAATCTACACACAAGGTGCAGGGAGTAATGTGAGTACTCCAACTCAGTAAGTAATAAAGGTAAATGAAAGCTGAGCAGTAAGAAAACACGTAAACCAAGTAAAACCGCTACAACAAAAGCAGGATATTTCCAACACAATACAGAAATCATTTACTTCGTAAATCATGCTCAGTTTTGGTAAAAACCTTTTCAAACAATTTTCAATAGTTTTCAAATGATAGATAAAATAGTGAGTAATATGTTAGAAACGTAAACAGCCCTACGGGCAAAACATGTACCATAAACCGCCCCTAGGGCATAATATCAACAGAACCAGCCCCTCGAGCTACCTCACAATCACTCGTAATCAGCCCCTTGGGCATATCATAAATCAAGAACCGCCCTTCGGGCAATAACATGGAACAACATCAGTCCCTCAAGCTATATCACATCTCATACTAGGTACCCACGCTCACTGAGGGTGTACCGACTCCGGGAGGAGCCCCTTACAGCCCAAGCGCAATAACAAGTCATCTCATGGTATAATCAATATATCACTCACTTAGGGTACCCGCGCTCACTGGGGCTGTACAAACTCCGAGAGGGGCCCCTTACGGCCCAAGCACAATATCAAGCCATCTCGTGGCATAATCAATAGGCTCTCTGCCTCATATCAAGCCACCTTGTGGCGTACAACTTAGGCCCTCGGCCTAATAATCATAAATCAGTGTATCACTACTGTGGTGTGCAACCCGGCCAAAAAGTATCCTCACAACATAGGCCTTCGACCTTACTCGGTCAGAAATCTCTAAAAGCCACTCGAGCACAATAAAATATGATGCTCAGCCCAAAATATAATTTAAAGTATTAAAACAGAGTAAACATGGCTGAGTTATGAAGTAGTAGAATATAGCATGACTGATTACAGATATAAAATTCAAAACAGTGAGGAAATAGCAGTAAAAATCCCCTAAGGGTCCAAAATAGTTGGCATGAGGCCCAAATATGGCATTCAGCCCAAAACATGATGATAGCAAACAGTTTTCAATCAAATACACAGTAAAATAGTCATATGGGATGGACTAAGTCACAATCCCCAATGGTGGATGGCCCCACGCTCATCATCTAGCGTGTGCGTCATCTCAATATAGCATAACGATGTGAAATCCGGGGTTTCATACCCTCAGGATAAACATTTACAATCATTATTTACCTCTATCCGATCCAAACTCTATCCTGCAATTCCTTTTTCCTCTCGAATCGACCTCTGGATGCTCCAAATCTAACCAAAATCAGTACATAACCATTAGAATATGCTAAGGGAACAAAGCCCACTCGAAAATATCCAATTTACATCAAAAATCCCGAAATTGCCCAAACCCGGCCCCCAGGCCCACGTCTCAGATTCTGATAAAAATCACATCAATAGAATCCTCATCCTCTTGCGAGTCTATCCATATCAAATTAATCAAAATCCTACCTCAATTGCCCATTCAAATCACCCAAAAGAATTCTCAAACTTTTCTTCCATTTTTCCCAATTTCCACTATAATTTCTTAAATTAAATGATGAAATTCAAGACTAAATCATGGAAATAAACCAAATATGAATGAATAATATATACCCCAATTGCTCCACTGAAAATCTCCTCAAATTTCACCTTCTCCCGAGCTGTCCAATGGTTTTTGTGATATTGGACTTAAACCCTCGTTTTTAAAATATAAATTGTCTGCCCAGGTTAAAACCTTCGCGAACACGGTAGCTCCCTCGTGTCCGCGAAGCACAATTGCCTCAGACCCAGAAATCCTTCTACGTGATCGCAACGACCCACTCGCGAACGCGGACCTTTACCAGCTCAACCATCGCGAACGCGACAGCCTCCATGCGAACGCGATGAATACTTAGCTCACCCTTCGCGTTCGCGTCTACAACTTCGAGAACGCAAAGAACAAAATTTTCCAACTCTAAGAACACTCTTTGAGAATGCAAAGCCCTTGCGCGAACACGATGATCAAACCTTCTGCAACACAAACCAGCAAAATCTGCCAACACTCAAACCCAAAGATTAGTTCGCTAACCACCCGAAACTCACTCGAGGCCCTAGAGACCTCAACCAAACATACCAACATATCCCATAATATCATTCAAACTTGTTCCAATCTTCGGAACACTCAAAACAATATCAAAACACCAAGATCACATCAGATTCAAGCATAAGAATTCTAAAAACTTCCAAATTCCGCTTTCGATCAAAAAGTCTATCAAACCTTGTCTGAATGACCTAAAATTTTGTACACACGCCACAAATGACACAACGGACCTACTCCAACTTTAAGAATTCCATTACGACCCATATATCAAAATCTCACCTATCAACCGGAAAACGTTGAAATCCCAATTTCGCCAATTAAGGCCTAAACCTTTCATGGACCTCCAAAATACATTCCGAGCACGCTCCTAAGTCCCAAATCACCTAACGGAGCTAATAAAATCATAAAAATTCCAATCCGAGATTATATACAAACAAGTCAAAACTTGGTCAAACCTTTCAAATTTTAAGCTTCAAACTGAGAATTATTCTTCCAAATTCATTTTGATTACCTTAAAAACCAAAATCGATGATTTATATAAGTCATAATACATCACACCGGGCTAGTCACGTCCGAGAACTGGTGAGCGAAGTATAAAAGCTCAAAACGACCGGTCGGGTCGTTACAATTTTTCATCGATCATAAACAATTGTTCCAAACAGGTTTTGACCATTCTTCATCCTCGATCTCGGCTTCAACATTGATCCGAAGAGAGGGAATCTCAACGTTCTGCTTTTTGATTCATTATTTCAAAGTGTAATAGCATTTTATGATCCGAGTATGTAGTCTACAAGCATATCATGTTATTAAAATCTGTATTAACAGAATTAAAACTAGAATAAGAAAGATGACAAGATTAAGAAAGTAGCATTCATGGATGATAAAATACTGACATCATTTATTTGAATTTTATATATAAAAAAATAGAGAGGTTTACATCAGAAAATAAGACAATAAAGTAAAAGCATTCCGATTACACCCTAAAATAACCCAAAATGCAGAAAAGATAGTAAGACCGGCTACCGAGACTCGCGCCTGATAGGGGAAGTTTCAAGTTTGGGCCCATTTTTAGGTTTCTTTTTTGTTGTGGCAATGGATACTATGGCATTCATGGAAGGATCAAATTCCGTATCCTCTGCGATCGTTCCAACGACTGGCCCATTGTTGTGAGTAGGCTAAGGATGTTCATCACATTAGGGGTCTCTTCCTGTCTAACTATTTCCTTGACCTCAATGAGATCCTCCATTGCTCTTTTGAGAGTCCAAGAGTCCTCAGTATCGTGTCCCACTACTCCAGAGTGGTATTCACATTTGGCATCAGCTTAGTATGAGGAGGACTCGAGGTTTGGCCGGTTCAAGGCCATTGGCTGCAGCATACCAAGCATGGTTAGCTTTTGGAACAAACTTGAATATGATTCACCAATAAGGGTGAATTGGTTCCTTCTGGGAGGCTCTCTTGGATGAGAATTGTATTGGGAAATATTTTGTTGGGGATTATATCGAGCTTGGTATGGACGAGAATTTCTGAGAGACGGAGCTCGGCTATGTGTATAATGTTGTAGTTGTGTGTAAGGTTGTGTATTCATTGTTGCATAGTAAGTCGGTGCCATGACATATGCATCATCATAGTACCAACAAAACCAACAACCTGAAACAGAACCTAAACTTTGGGCAGACACAACAAATTTGTTAGTTGAAAACATTTAACAGATAGAAAATTGCACATTAGGATGCAATGCACCTAACGGTTAAACGTCTTTATCATGTGTTTGAACGGTTGCATGTTTCATCCTGTTTTGAACTAACCCTTTTTCCACTTTATACCTTGTTTCTTTCATTTGATGCTCTCTTGTTTATCACTCGGGGTTCATCGCTTTCTATTTTTGTCACACTTTATTTTTTTTGTTTTTTTTTCACTCAGTTTTGTTTTGTTTTTAACTCAGTTTATTTATGGCTATGATTGGAAAGACTTCTAAAGAACATTTTTATTTTGGATTTTGAATTTTTTTTATTTTGAATTTATGAAGGAAAACACTTCTAGAGAATTTTTTTTTTTTTTATTTTTGAATTTTCTTTTAAATTTTAAAAAGAAAAACTTCTGACGAAGAACGGAAATATTTTTGGATTTTGAGAAGGTTGGGGGCGGACCCGATGAAGGTTGCCTACGTATCTCAAATTCGATGAGAATCAGACTCGCGTAGTTCGATTAAAATCAAAAAAAACTATTTTGAAAATTGTCATTTTACACACCAAAACCCTTCAAAATTTTATTTAAAAAAATGGGAATTTTATGAAAACTTGGAGGAAATTTTCTCTGTCTCTCTCCTCTGTTCAATCAATCTATCCTAATGTCGGTCAACATTTGAGTAAAGCCTACCAAATAATATTACATATAGCATAGAAAGATGAACATGTTGCTCTGAAAAATTGGTACCTCTCCTAGACGAGCCCGGCCCCTGTGCCGAGTCCCGCTAAGTCCAATGCACATGATACAAATAAAGCGTAGCCTATTAGGGATATTCATTACTTGTGGCTTGTTCTTCTATGTTTTCAAATCCTAAAGGAGACGATATCTAGACACGGGCTACCCGGGTGGACAACCTGAGCTGAGGAGCGTCAAGCGTCACCAGTAGTAGAACAATACCGGCTAGCTAATAGCTCTCCCACCTAAACATATGTGACTATATCCTTCACCAAAAGCTGCTAGGCTAACTGGATTTATCTCAAGACAAATATTTTGTGATGCTGGTAGGCAAACACAACATAACTACCTATCAGAAAAACTCAGAGGGTTGCGAGAGAGGATACAGTTTATATCACAAATCAAGTAAATATTAGTGGTAAATAAGCAACAAATAGCACATTAGGCTTCCAAATAAAACAATATCCAAAATATGATAAAAGCCAAATAAGAACCAATATACAAAGCTCGAATTCTTATTAATTTTCCCAAGCAGAGTCGCCAGAGCTGTCACACCTCCTTTTTCCGAGGGATAGAGAGTCTTTTCGATTAAAGTGACATTAATCGAAATGGAATTATTTATTTATTTTAGAGTCTCCACTTGGGATAATTATATGGTGTCCCAAGTCACTCGTTTATTTTAAATCCCAAATCGAGGAAATTAGACTCTGTTTAAAAAGTCAGCGAAATTAGAAGACCGGGTAAGGAATTCTGTTAACCCGGGAGAAGGTGTTAGGCATTCCCAGATTCCCTAGTTTTAGCATGGTCGCTTTAATCATAAATGGCTTAGTCAATTTGTTTAATTATGTCACGATCCTAAACCCGAACCCGGTCGTGATGGCTCCTCTCGTGAAGATAAGGCCATCCGACACTTCCTATTTTAGTAATTAACAGTTAAACAGTAAGAAACAGTCTAAAGCATGACAAAATAACCCAAAGTTTAAGCAGATAATAGCATAATGTGCGGAATACAACCCAACACAGCCCGATACCGGGGTGTCACTAGTCATGAGAATCTAAACAATCCGGAATACTCAGAGAAAACTACATAGTTTAATACAGAAACTAAGAACATGGAGAAATAAGATATGGAAGAAGCTCCGGGCTAGGAACGCCAACAGCTACCTAGAGACTCCTCGGATCCGCCTGAGCTGGAAAGATCAGCACTCGGGAGCGGGACCAGATATGCTTGAATCTGCACACAGGGTGCAGGAAGTAAAGTGAATACTCCAACTCAGTGAGTAATAATCATAAATAAAGACTAAAAGCAGAAAAACATGTAAGGCACATTACCGGCTATAATGAAGCAGTAATAACAGTAACTCAGTAAAAATATGAGAAAAGTCATTTTTTTCAACTTAAACTTCATAAAAACCTTTCTAGCAGTTAAACATATAATGACAGGCAATTAACAAAGATAACACATAAAGGTTCTCCCCTCGGGCACAGTATCAACAAATCTGCCCCTCGGGCAATATCTTAGAACAATACCAGCCCCTCGGGCCACATCTCACATCACATGGGTACCCGTGCTCACTGGGGTGTGCAGACTCCTGGAGGGTCCCCTTACGGCCCAAGCACAATATCAATCCATCTTATGGCATCATCATTAGGCTCTCGGCCTTTAATCAATCAAGCCACCTCGTGGCATACATATCCCAGGCCCTCGGCCTCAAATCACGATCAGTGTTTCCCCACAACATAGGCCCTCGGCCTTACTCAGTCAAAAATCCTCACAAGAAACTCGGCAGTAGTAAAACGGGATTTCTCAGCCCAATTATCATTTAAAAGAACATATAAGTGTTAAAACATAATAAACATGGCTGAGTATGAAAATAGTGAAATATATCATGACTGAGTTCAAGTATAAAGTCAAAACAGTGAGGAAATATCAATAAAAATCCCCGAAGGGTTAAAATAGTTGGCACGAGGCCTAAATATGGCATTCAGTCAAAATAATGATGATACCAAATAGATTTCAGTCAAATACACGGTAAAATAGTCATTCAGGACGGACTAAGTCACAATCCCCAACAGTGCACGACCTCACGCTCGTCATCAAGCGTGTGTGTCACCTCAATATAGCACAATGATGTGCAATCCGGGGTTTCATACCCTCAAAACATCATTTCCAATCATTACTCACCTCAAACCGGTCAAATCTCTAGCTCGCGATGCCTTTGCCCCTCGAATCGGCCTCCACTCGTGTCGACTCTATCCCGAAATTACCAAAACTTGACCCCTAGGCCCACGTCTCGGAATTCGATAAAATTCACATCAATGGATTCCTCATCTCCCCACGCGTTTATACATATCAAAAGGTTTGAAATACGACAATAAATGATCCTTCAAATCCTCAAGTCTAGGTCTCCAATACCAAGCCCTAGTTTCCCCAATTATAACCCTTAAATTCCATTAATTATAGCTCTAATCCGTGAAATAATAGCATAGGAACGAGTTTTAGGTCCGAAATCTTTACCTCGATGAAGTTCCCCTGAAATCCCTCTTCAAAATCGTCCAAAAAGCTCCAAAGCTGACTAAAAAATGTTGGAATAGCTCAAAAATAGCGAAGGACACAATTTATACCTTCTGGCCCAGGTATTGTTGCATCTGCGGCCATATAACCGCTTATGTGGTACCGCATTTGCTGTCCTCCTAACCGCTTCTGCGGTTCCTGCCAACTTCCCAGCTTCTGCTTCTGTGAACCTTTTGCCGCATATGCGGCATCGCACCTGCGGTCCCTAATCCGCAAGTGTGGAAATACCAGAAGCAAAAAAATCTACAACTTCACAAAATCTCAAACTCCTCCGTCAACCATCCAAATCACCCCGAGGCCCCCGGGACCTCAACCAAAAGCACAAACATATCCCATAACCTTATTCGAACTTGTGCCAATCTTTAAAACACCTCGAACAACATCAAATCAACCAAAACACATCGGATTCAAGACTAAGTTTCCAAAATCTTCCGAATTCCTTTTTGATCAAAAACCCAACCAAACCACGTCCGAATCACTTGAAATTTTGCACACATATCCCAAATGACACCATGGAACTACTGCAACTCTCGGAATTCCATGTCGACCCCTATATCAAAATCTCTCCTACCAACCGGAAATCGCCAAAATATCAACTTCGCCAATTCAAGCCTAAATCTACTCCGAACCTCCAAAACCCATTCCGATCACGCTCCTAAGTCCCAAATGACCTCTCGAATCTATCCGAACCATTGGAACTCATATCCAAGCCCTCTAACAAATAAGTCAACACCAGTTGACTCTTCCAACTTAAGCTCCCTCAAAAGAGACCAAGTGCCTCAAACCTTATCAAATCATTTTTGAACCCGAGCCAACCAACCCGATCACACATAAAACTGATAGACAAAGCAATAAGAAGCAGAAATGGGGAAACAAAGCGGTAACTTATGGGACGACTGGCCGGGTCGTCATATCCTCCCCAACATAAACAAATGTTCGTCCTCGAACGAGTAAAGAGACATACCTGAAGCCTCAAACAGGTGAGGGTATATGCTCCGCATCTCCCGCTTGGTCTCCCAGGTAGCCTCCTCCACAGGCTGACCTTTCCACTGCACTTTCACTGAAGCTATATCCTTTGACCTCAACTTTCGAACCCGATGACCCAAAATAGCTATTGGCTCCACATTATAGGTCAAATCATCATCCAACTGAACCATGCTAAAATCTAGAACATGAGACGGATCCCCAATATACTTCTGGAGCATAAAAACATGAAATATCGGGTGCACACTCGACATGCTGGGTGGCAAAGCAAGCTCATAATCCACCTCCCCAATTCTCCGAAGCACCTCAAAAGGCCCAATGAACCAAGGACTCAACTTACCCTTCTTCCCAAACCTCATAACACCCTTCATGGGTGAAACATTCAACAGAACCTTCTCACCAACCATGTAGGACACATCCCGAACCTTCCTGTCATCATAACTCTTTTGCCTCGACTGCGCTGTACGAAGCCTCTCCTGAATCACCTTCACCTTTTCTAAAGCATCCTGCAGCAAGTCTGTCCCCAATAGCCTAGCCTCACCTGGCTCAAACCAACCAACTGGAGATCTACACTATCTCCCATACAAAGCCTCATATGGAGCCATCTGAATACTCGACTAGTAGTTGTTGTTACAAGTAAACTCTGCAAGCGGTAGAAACTGATCCCATAACCCTCCGAAATCAATGACACAAGCACGCAACATGTCTTCTAATATCTGAATAGTGCGCTCGGACAGTCCGTCCGTCTAAGGGTGAAAAGTTGTGCTCAACTCAACCTGAGTACCCAACTCTCGCTGCACAAACCTCCTAAATTGAGTGCCCCAATATGAAATGATGGAAACGGGGACACCATGCAAGCGAACAATCTCCCGGATATAGATCTCTGCCAACCGCTCTGAAGAATAGGTAGTACACATAGGAATGAAGTGCGCGGACTTGGTCAGTCGATCCACAATCACCAAAATAGCATCGAACTTCTTCAAAGTCCGTGGAAGTCTAACTACAAAGTCCATAGTGATCCTCTCCCACTTCCACTCTGGAATATCCATCTGCTGAAGCAATCCACCTAGTCTCTAATGCTCATACTTCACTTGCGGACAATTGAGACACCGAGCTACAAATCCCACAATGTCTTTCTTCATTCTTCTCCATCTATAGTGCTGCCTCAAATCCTGATACATCTTCACGGCAACCGGATGAATGGAATACCATGAGCTATGGGCCTCCTCCAGAATCAACTCCCAAAGCCCATCCATATTGGGCAGACAAATCCGGCACTGCATCCTCAACACCCCATCATCACCAATGGTCATATCTCTGGCATCATTGTCTTGAACTCTATCCTTAAGGAAAAACAAATGCGGATCATTATACTGGCGCTCTCTGATGCGATCATATAAGGAAGACCGAGAAACCACACAAGCCAATACCCGACTGGGCTCCGAAATATCCAACCTCACGAACCGATTGGCCAAGGCCTGAACATCAACTGCAAAAGGTCTCTACCCAACTGGAATATATGTCAATCTCCCCATACTCAGTGCCTTTCGGCTTAAAGCATCGGCCACCATATTGGCCTTTCCCGGATGGTACAATATAGTGATATCAGAATCCTTTAGCAACTCCAACCATCTCTGCGGCCTCAAATTAAGATCATTTTTCTTGAACAAGTGTTGGAGACTACGATGATCAGTAAACACCTCACAAGACATACCATACAAGTAATGCCTCCAAATCTTCACCGCACGAACTATGGCAGCCAACTGCAAATCATGAATGGGGTAATTCTTCTCATGGGGCTTCAACTAACGAGAAGCATAAACAATAACTCTACCCTCCTATATCAATACACAACCAATCCCAACTCTCGAAGCATCACAATACACGGTATATGAACCTGAAGCAGATGGCAAAACCAACAATGGAGTTGTGGTCAAGGCTGTCTTGAGCTTCTGAAAGCTCTCCTCACACTCGTCTGACCATACAAATGAAGCACCCTTCTAAGTCAACTTGGTCAAGGGCGATGCGATAGATGATAAGCCCTGAACAAACCGGCGATAATAGCCTGCCAAACCAAGAAATTCGCGAATCTCTATGGCTGAGGACAGTACCGTCGATGGACACCACGTGCCCCAAAAAGCCACTGAACTAAGCCAAAACTCACACTTGGAGAATTTTGCAAAAAGCTTCTCCTCCCTCAATCTCTACAACACAACTCTCAAATGCTCTGCGTGCTCCTCCCGACTACGCGAATACACCAGCATATCATCAATGAAGACTATGACAAATGAATCGAGATAAGGCCGGAACACGCTGTTCATCAAATGCATGAACGATGCTAGGGCATTGGTCAACCCAAAAGACATCACCAAGAACTCATAATGACCATATCGAGTCCTAAAAGTCATCTTAAGAATATTCGAGACCCTGATCTTCAACTGGTGATAACCTGAACGGAGATCAATCATGGAGAACACTCTCGCTCCCTGAAGCTGGTCGAATAAATCATCAATGCGAGGCAAAGGATACTTGTTCTTAACTGTTACCTTGTTTAATTGCCTATAATCAATGCACATCCTCATAGTGCCGTCCTTCTTCTTCACAAATAGAACCGGCACACCCCAAGGTGACACACTAGGACTAATGAACCCCTTATCAAGGAGTTCCTGAAGCTGCTCCTTTAACTCCTTCAACTCCGCTGGTGCCATACGATACGGCAGAATAGAAATGGGCTGAGTTCCTGGCACCAGGTTAATACAAAAATCAATATCCCTATTTGGTGGCATGCCCGGTAGGTCTGCAGGAAACATATTGGGAAATCCCTCACAACTGGAACAGAATCAATACTGGGAGCCTCAGTACCGACATCCCTCACAAAGGCTAGATACGAAAGAAGACCTTTCCCAACTATACGTTTGTCCTTCAAGAATGAGATCACTCTACTAGGAACATAATCAGTCACACCTTGCCACTCAATCCGTGGCACACCAGGTATAGCCAATGTGACTGTCTTAGCATGACAACCTAGAATAGTACGACATGGAGATAGCCAATCCATGCCCAAAATGACATCGAAATCCACCATACACAATAATAAAATATCCAATCGGGTCTCTAGACCCCCAATAGTCACCACACATAACCGGTACACACGGTCTACAACAACAGTATCGCCCACCTGGGTAGATATATGAACAGGTGAAGCAAGAGACTCACGGAGCGTACCCAAATAATGAGCAAAGTATGATGACACATAAGAAATGGTGGAACCGGGATCAAATAATACAGAGGCATCTCTGTGGCAGACTGAAACAATACTTGTCATGACAGTAGTTGAAGCAATAGCATCGGTTCTAGATGGAAGTGCATAGAAATGGGCCTGAGCGCCACCTGATCGACCTCTTCCTCTAGGCCGACCCTTAGCTGACTGACTTCCACCCCTAGCTGGCTGGGTGAGTGGTGATGAAGTAATTGGTGTTGAAGCCGATTACTGACCCTTCTGCTGAGATGAACTCGCAAGATGATGAGGGTGTTGTCTCCACATGTGAACCATCTCTCCACACTCATAACAAATCCAAGGTGCTGGAGAAGGGGACCGAAGGGAACCACTCGCACCGGAGTGACAAGCAAATGCACCTGGCATAGAAGAGCCCTAAACTGATAGAGCACGGGACGAACTCTGAGCTGGATGGGCACTAAGTGATGACTGGCCCTGATGAGAACTATGAAAACAATGACCCGATGACGCCCCACGATAACTTGGGCAAGCTGGCTGAGCATGCATGAAGGGACGGCCTCTGCTGTGCTGAAACTGAACTCTCGAAGGAGCACTACTATAGCTACCAAATCTTCGAGGCCTCTTGGCCTCCCTCTCCTCTCGCTCCTAGCGACGAACAGACTCAATCTCACGGGCGATATCCACAACCTCCTCGAAGGTAGCACCAGTCACCCTCTCCCTAGTCATGAGGATACGAAGCTGATAAGTGAGGACATCAACAGACCTCATAATCCTCTCTCTATCTGTCGGAACCAACCAAATGGAATTACGAGCTAACTCGGAGAACCTCAACTCATACTGTGACACGGTCATCTCTCCCTGATGCAACCACTCAAACTACCTGTGCAGCTCCTCTCTACGAGACTGCGACACATATTTCTCCAGAAAGAGAACGGAGAACTGCTTCCAGGTAGGGGGTGCTGCACCAACAGGCCTACGCCTCTCAAAATCCTCCAACCAAGTGAAGGCAACTCCAAAAAACTAATAAGTAGTGAAAGAGACCCCGCTGGTCTCCAAAATACCCGCTATATGAAGCATCTTTTAACAATTATCCAATAAACCCTAGGCATCCTCGCCCTCTATACCACTGAAGGTTGGAGGCTGAAGTCTACCAAACCTCTCTAACCTACGCTGCTTGTCCTTTGGCATGGTAGGAACTACAGAGTCCTGAGAAGCTGCAACCGCCTAGGCTGGATGTGCCCCGGAGGTCTAAAGTCCCTGCACGACCTGCTCAGGTGTGCGAGCGGCGGGAGTCTGATTGCCTCCCCCGGCCTGAGAAGTAGCTGCGACTGTAGTGGCTGAGACCGCCTGAGCTAGGCTAGTACAAACTGATAGATACTGAGCCAAGGCCTCTTAAAGACCTGGAATCACAATAGGCACAGCTGGTGCTACTAGAGCGTCCATAACTGGGACCTGATCCGGAATTGGAGCGGCTGGTGGATCGGTAGGTGCTGCCCTAGCTGTTGTGCAGGCCACACCTCTGCCCCTACTGCGACCACGACCGGGTCATCGGCTTCTAGTGGCCATAGATGGTGGTACTAGTAGTCGTCCATCCTGACCGGCAGCGCGTGTCCTTACCATCTATGAGAGAATAGAATAACAGAAGTTTAGTACTCGAATCAACAAATTCGCACGACAAGAATTTCAAGAATATGAAGTTTTTCCTAAAGGTTCTACAGCCTCTCGAGGATAAATATAGACGTCTCCGCACCGATCCACAAGGCTCTACTAAACCTGCTCATGACTTGTGCGACCTATGTAACCTAGGATCTGACACCAACTTGTCACGACCCTAAACTCTGACCCGGTCATGATGGCGCCTCTCCTGAAGACAAGGCCAGCCGAAACTTTCCATTTTAGTAATTAACAGTTAATAAGTAAGAAACAGTCTAAAGCATGACAAAATAATCCAAAGTTTAACCAGATAATACCATAATGTGCGGAATAAAACCCAACACAGCCCGATACTGGGGTGTCACTAGTCATGAGTATCTAAACAATCCGGAATACTCAGAGAAAACTACAGAGTTTAATACAAAAACTAAGAACATGGAAAAATATGATATGGAAGAAGCTCTGGGCTGCGAACACCAACGGCTACCTAGAGACCCCTCGGATCCGCCTGAGTTGGAAAGATCAGTACTCGGGAGTGAGACAAGATATGCCTGAATCTGCACACATGGTGCTGGGAGTAAAGTGAGTACTCCAACTCAATGAGTAATAATCAAAAATAAAAACTGAAAGCAGGAAAACACGTAAGGCACATTACCGGCTATAATGAAGCAGTAAAACAAGTAATAACAGTAACTCAGTTAAAATATAAGAGAAGTCATTTTATTCAACTTACACTTCATAAAAGCCTTTCCAACAATTAAACAGATAATGACAGGCAATTAAGAAAGATAACACACAAAGGTTTGCCCCTCGGGCACAGTATCAACAAATCTGCCCCTCGGGCAATATCTCAAAACAATACCAGCCCCTCAGGCCACATCTCACATCACATGGGTACCCGCGCTCATTAGGGGTGTGCACACTCCTGGAGGGACCCCTTACAGCCCAAGCGCAATATCAAGCCATCTCGTGGCATCAACACTAGGCTCTCGGCCTCATATCAATCAAGCCACCTCATGGCATACATATCTCAGGCCCTCGGCCTCAAATCACGATCAGTGTTTCCCCACAACATAGGCCCTCGGCCTTATTCAGTCAAAAATCCTCACAAGCCACTCGGCAGTAGTAAAACGGTATTTCTCAGCCCAATTATCATTTAAAAGATCATATAAGTGTTAAAACATAGTAAACATGGCTGAGTATGAAAACAGTGAAATATATCATGACCGAGTTCAAGTATAAAGTCAAAACAGTGAGGAAATATCAATAAAAATCCCCGAAGGGTTCAAATAGTTGGCACGAGACCCAAATATGGCATTCAGTCCAAATAATGATGATAGCAAATAGATTTCAGTCAAATACGCTGTAAAATAGTCATTCGGGACGGACTAAGTCACAATCCCCAATAGTGCACGACACCACGCTCATCATCAAGCATGTGTGTCACCTCAATATAGCACAACGATGTGCAATCTGGGGTTTCATACCCTCAGAACATCATTTACAATCATTACTCACCTCAAACCGGTCAAATCTCTAGCTCGCGACGCCTTTACCCCTCGGATCAGCCTCCACTCGTGTCGAATCGATCCAAAATCAGAATCGCGGCGTCAAAATATGCTAATGGAACGAAGCACAAGTGAAAATAATCAATATACGACACAAATCCCAAAATTACCAAAACTCGACCCCCGGGCCCACGTCTTGAAATTCGATAAAATTCACATCAGTGGAATCCTTATCTCCCCATGAGTTCATACATATCAAAAGTTATGAAATCTGACCTCAAATGATCCTTCAAATCCTCAAGTCAAGGTCTCCAATACCAAGCCCTAGTTTCCCCAATTTTAACCTTTAAATTCCATTAATTATAGTTCTAATCCGTGAAATAATAGCATAGGAACGAGTTTTAGGTCCAAAATCCTTACCTCAATGAAGTTCCCTTGAAATCCCTCTTAAAAAACGTCCAAAAAGCTCCAAAGACGACTCAAAAATAGTGGAATAGCTCAAAAATCGTGAAGGACACAATTTATACCTTCTAGGCCAAGCATTTCGCATCTGCGACCATATAACCGCTTCTGCGGTACCGCATTTGCGGTCCTCCTAACCGCTTCTGCAGTTCCTGCCAACTTCCCAACTTTCGCTTCTGCGACCCTTTTCCCGCATATGCGGCGTCGCACCTGCGGTCCCCAATCCGCAGTGCGGAAATACCAGAAGCAGAAAAATCTGCAACTTTACAAAATCTCAAACTCCTCCGTCAACCATCCGAAATCATCCCGAGGCCCCCGGAATCTCAACCAAAAGCACAAACATTTCCCATAACCTTATTCAAACTTGTATCAATCTTCAAAACACCTCAAACAACATCAAATCAACCAAAACACATTGGATTCAAGCCTAAGTTTCCAAAATCTTCCGAATTCCGCTTTTGATCAAAAACCCAACCAAACCACGTCCGAATCACCTGAAATTTTGCACACATATCCCAAATGACACCATGGAACTATTGCAACTCTCGTAATTCCATTCCGACCCATATATCAAAATCTCACCTACCAACCGGAAATCGACAAAATATCAACTTTGCCAATTCTAGCATAAATCTACTCCGAACCTCCAAAACTCATTCCGATCACGCTCCTAAGTCCCAAATTACTTCCCGAATTTATCTGAACCATCGTTACTCATATTCGAGCCCTCTAACATATAAGTCAACATCCGGTTGACTTTTCCAACTTAAGCTCCCTCAAAAGAGACTAAATGCCTCAAATTATCAAATCAATTCCAAACCCGAGCCAACCAACCCGATCACACATATAACTGATAGACCAAGCAATAAGAAGCAGAAATGGGAACTGGAGCGGTAACTTATGAGACGACTGGCCGGGTCGTCACAAATTAAGTATTTTAGAACCATGTGCATTTTACCTTTTACCGTTCTTAATTGCTTGATTATTCATAAGTATTAAATTATCTTGAAACGAGTCATGCGTACGTGTACTCATTTGGTAACCTAAACTTGGAATTGCTAGCTATTATATACTAATGCAAGAGAGCATTAATAGATTCAGTTTATTGTTATCTCTTACCTCTTAATTCCATAGTAATGAGATGGTCAAACTAAACCTTATATCTGGCAAAGTTTTAATTTATTATTCTTCGAAGCATTTTTTGTTCATTTAACAGTAATTTATTGCTTACATTTCATTATGCGACCATGTGTACGTAATCACTATAATTTATTTATTAATACGCGCCTAAAGCATACTAACGTGTTTATAAATTATTTTTTTTCCTAAGTTATTCTAAAGTTATTTGTGAAGGCCTTGAAATGTTTTTTTTTTTTTTGAAAGAAAAGCAGGTCATTACTCAGTACTATCTCAATTTTCAAGTATGATAACTTAAAGTAAAGAAATATCTTAATATTATACCTACATTTATTGAATTTATAGCAAACAAAACTTTGTCTTCTTTAGCATTTCTTCAAGCACGAAAACAGTTTTAAACGCAAGTCCCATCTCTTAGAACACTTTATTATTATTAAGATTGTTCGGTCAAAGTTGCGTGAACGCATACTTTTATTTATTTTGAAAATCATAATTACATCACGCGAACGTGTACTTAATCATGATAATTTGACTAATTAAGAGCGAGCCTAAGACATTCTAAAGCATTCATGAATTAGGTCCAAAGTTATGGCTTCCAGAAAGATTTTCTACTTGGAAACAACTAATTTTGCGGACCTTGTCCCAAGAGGATGCATTTCAAAACCGAATATTTAGTTCTATGAAATTTTATGGGATTTTTACATACCTATACACTGTTGGAAACTTTATTATCAAAAATGTCCATGTTTAGTTAATTGCCTGACCTAAACAAGTTTTGTCTACAAAATACATATATCCATCTTAGAAGGCTCCCGATCTATTATTTGTGCCTTCAATCAAGGGATTTAGTTACACCATTTTTCTTTTTTCTCTCATCTCTCCCCTCTTCTCTCCAGATTCTCTCTTTCTCCCCATGTCTCGAAAAACCAGAGTGCTTTGAATAATAACGAAATTCCCAAATAAATCTGCTACTCTAACAAACTTTGCTCAAAATCCTCTTTCTTACACTTCTTTTAAGCCCAAGAGTAACAGACTTTGCTCTAAAAGATGCATCTCTAGTTTTAGTGTACAATTATCTAAATACTCTAGTTGTCTAGAGATGTACGAACTATGTGACCTCACCTATATAGGTGGTTATTTTAAGAGAATATGCTTTGATAACTCATAAATCAGCGAGTAATTTTAAATTAAACCTAAATCTTCAACTTTTTCCTTACCTCATCTTGTATCTTGTAATTGGTGTAGGTAGATTACTTTCACTTTCTATGCGCATACATATAAGAATTTTTTTTTTAGTTTATGCATAGACTGAAAATTCAAACTGAAGGTAAAGTCATTCTATTTTCCATAGTAAAAATAAATTTCATGCAACTAATTTTATATTATACAACTTATCTACAGTTTTCATACATTATGTCAAATCAGTTATATATAACTACAATATCATACAACTTGAATACAATTTTTATACAATATTATTCAACTTTCATACAATATTTAAATATATATATATATATATATATATATAAAACAAAATATAATTTTTCTACAATTTTTACTACAATTTCTGTAGTATAATGTATGTCATGTCTTCTTCTTCTTCGAGTTTCAATCTGAAATTCAGCCATAATCAAGTCTAATCTTCACCAAATGTCACGACCCTAAAACCGACCCACTCATGATGGCACCTATAATGAAACTAGGCCAGCTGACACAAGCCCCAAATTAATCAGTATTTCATAAAAGACATTTTTAAGCCATTAATTAACAAAATCTCATAACGTAAGTTCAAATAATCAGTGCGGAAGAAAATAACATAAGCCCGACATCGGGGTGCCACAAGTCACGAACATCTACTAAGGTCTGAATACAATGAAGAGTCTGAAAATATATTAAAAACAGTCTAAGGAAGATAATAGGGAGAAGAGCAGGGCTGCGAACGCCCGACATACCTTGCTAACTCCGATGGACCAGCCACTGAGTAATCAACACCCGCTACCGGGTTTAGAAATACCTGAATCTGCACACAAAGTGCAAGGAGTAATGTGAGTACGCCAATTCAATAAGTAATAAGAGTAAATAAAGATTGAGCAGTAAGAAAACACATAATCCATGTCATATTACCACAGTAAGTACAGTGTGTTTCCAAAATAGTATATGAATCAAATCATTTCGTTAAAAATCTAGTTTCGGTAAAAATCATTTGAAAATGTGTAAAAATCCATTTAAAACATCTTTTAGCAGTTTTCAAACAAGTGATGAAACAATGAGTAGAAATGATGAAAACATATTCGCCCCCTCGGGCAAAAACTCACTTGTCTACATCCCCTCTGGCATAATAAATCATAAACCGCCCCTCGGGCAAAATATCAACAGAACCATCCCCTCGGGCAACAACATAAATAAAAAAAGCCCCTCGCGCAACATCACTCACACTGGGTACCCGTGCTAACTGGGGTGGTCAGACTCTGGAGGGGCTCCTATAGCCCAAGCGCTATAACAAGCTATCTTGTGGCATAATAAATCAGGTCCTCGGCCTCGTAACAACAAGCCACCTCGTGGCATAAATCAATCTAGGCCCTCGGTCTCACAATATCATGAATCGTAACAACATGTTGCGGCGTTCAGCCCGATCCCGTAATATCCTCACAACACAAGTCCTCAGTTTCACTCAGTTAGAACTTAGAAATCTCTCAAGCCACTCGAGCTAACAGTAAAATAGGGTACTTATCCCAAAATATCATTTATAGGATCAAAACAGAGTGAATAAAGCCGACTTATGAAATCAATAAAAACATAACATGACTGAGTGTAAATATTAAACCAAAACAGTGAGGGAACAGTAGTATAAAGCCCCTAAGGGTCCAAATAGTTGGCACGAGGCCCAAATATAGCATTCAGCCCAAGTCATAGTAATACTTTCCAAAACACAATAGTGCCAAATAGTTTTCAATCAAATACGAGACTTAATAGTCGTACGGGACGGACCAAGTCACAATCCCTAACGGTGCAGGCCCCCATGCTCATCATCTAGCGTGTGCATCACCTAAAAGTAGTGAAACGATGTGAAATTCGGGGTTTCATACCCTCATGGCAACATTTACAATCGTTACTTACCTCAAAACCGAACGAAAATCTACACTGCGATGCCCTTGCCGCTCGACTCGGCCTCAAATCATTCGGAATCTATCCTAAATCAAAATCATATCATCAATACATGCTAAAGGAACAAGGCCCACACAAAATTATCAAATTAAATCAAAATTTCCGAAATTGGCCAAACCCGACCCCTGGGCCCACATCTCGAAATGCAATAAAAATCACAAAACTAGAATCTTGATCCTCTCGCGAGTCCATACATACCAAATTTATCAAAATTTGACCCCTCAAGTCCTCAATCAAACTCTCCAAAAATGCCAAGCCCTAACCCCTCATTTTCACCCCTAACCTTCATAAATTACATGATTAAACAACGGAAAATCATCACATATACGAGTATTAGGGCTCAAGCCACTTACCTTACTGATAAACCCTTGAATTCCTCTTCAAAATCGCTCACAAAAGCTCCAAAGCCGATTAAAAATGGTGGAAAATGAACCAAAATTCGCGAAGTACACAATCTATACTTTCTGTCCAGAGGTACCGCATTTGCGGTCAAAATGTCGCTTCTGCGACGCTGCACCTGCGGAAAATCCCTCGCAGGTGCGGTTCCCACTTATGCCCTCAAAAACTGCTTCTGCGATCACAACAATGCATCTGCGGTCTCGCAGGTGCGCTCCACTATCCGCACCTACGTCTCCTGCCTCAGCTCTTCAGAATCCCACATCTGCGATTTGCCTTCCGCATCTGCGATCATTGCACTAGCAGTTCCCACTCTCTATGTGCGAAAATATCAAAGCAGCAGCTTCAGATGCCTTATTCCACTTTCCAACTCTTTGATAGCCATTCGAATTCATCTCGAGACCCTCGGGACCTCAACCAAAAATATCATCAAGCCACATATCATTATTCAAACCTATACCATCCTTCGGAACACTCAAAATAACATCGAAACATCAAATCACCATCAGATTCAAGCCTAAGGATTTCATAACTTCCGAATTCCGCAAACGATGCCGAAACCTATCAAACCTCATATAAATCACCTAAAATTTTGCACAAACATAACAAATGACACTACGGACCTACTCCAGTTTCCGGAATTTCATTCCAACCCCGATATCAAGATTTCCACTACCAACGGGAAACGCCAAATTTTCAATTTCGCCAATTCAAGCCTAAATCTACCACGGACCTATAAATGATAATCCGGACGCGATCCCAAGTCCAAAATCACCTAACGGAGCTAACCAAGTCATAAAAATCGAAATCCGAGGTCAAATACTAAAAAGTCAAAACTTGGTCAAACCTTTTAAATTTAAAGCTTCAAGTTGAGAATTGTTCTTCCAAATCTATTTCGATTATCCTGAAAACCAAAACCGACGATTTACATAAGTCATAATATATCATACGGGGCTAGTCATGCCCGAGAAATGGCTAACAAAGTGCAATTTCTCAAAACGACTGATCGGGTCGTTACACCCTTCCTCACTTAAACATACGTTCGTCCTTGAACGTGCCCAGAATTGTTGCGAAAGCCATCAAATCACTGCATAACCTTACCATGCACATATCCGAGGGTGATCCCATGTCACCCTATCCCATATAGGTCTGATAACGCAACAGGACTTAAATTTCACAATCCAACCAAGCCCATGAACCTTAGAACCAAATTTCCATTTCCGAACTTATCTATAATATCAGAATCTCTCATTTATACACCAGATAAGTCCAAACAAGCTATAACAAACCATATTTGTAACCCTAGATGCAACAACATGATATACCACATAACTCAATCACTCGTAGAGATAACTTCAAATCACGGTAGCTGCACACAACAACCGAATATCGATAATAAACCTCTTATCAAATAAAGTCTCATTCCATCACTTTGTATACTGCCAATGATGAAAGAAACACGCAAAAAGTCATAATCTTTCCTCAAATCAACCATTCATGAAACTCCCTCTCCTTTGGCAAGGACCATAGTAAATTTCTAAACTGAATCCGATATTATCCTTCCAACATGCTGAAATCGAATCCGATAGTATTCATTCTAGATCTCAATAACCTCATCTCATCCAACACAACTACTCTAGTAATATGACACATCGATACAATCTAGATCCATAACCCGTGCGACCCGCGCACCAATAAGCAACAGTCCAAATGTACTCAAATCATGGATAAAATGACTCAAAGAGAGAGCTATGCCGCAAGCTCACCAATACCACCACCACACAATGCTGAGAACCCATCACACATCAAAGAACCAGAACACATGAATCTAACCCGAAGGATCATACCTCCACATTACTTTGTTGCACTGCGCGATCATATCCAAACATTGGTCCATATGAAACACCTCAAGTCACTATGCTCAAAATCAACAACCACGCGCAATTTGATGTCTAGTACCAAAAGCAAATCATCATAACTACGGCGAAGCAAATGACATAACACCACACAAACTTTAAAGGACACAACCGATACACCATCCACCGAGCAATACCCAATACTCTTCCCACTCATATTCCACTATGAGACCCCAATAGAACCACATCATATGTGCCTATAGCCAACAAATCATAACGCCTCGAAACACGGAAAGGCAACACATAGATCACCCTAGAACACTAATAAGCTCAATAACAATCAAATTAAGACATTCCTCAACAATAGCAACTCGGAGTCAACAAAGACGACTCGATACAGAACACACATCTATACTGGCCTACCAATGAACCCCTTATCAAGAAGTTCCTAAAGATGCTCCTTCAACTCCTTTAACTCCGCGTGTGGCATACAATACGGTGCCTGACACCAAATCAATACCGAAATCAACAACCCTATTCGGCGGCATGCTCGACAGCAGGAAACACATCTGGAAAATCTCTCACCACTGGAACTGAATCAATGGTAGGAGTCTCTGCACTGACATCCCTCAAGAAAGTGAAATAAGAAAGACAACCCTTCCCAACCATCCAATGGGTCTTCAAAAATGAAATCACCCTACTGGGAACATAATCTGTCAAACCTCGCCACTCAATCTATGGAATCCCTGGCATAGCCAACATCGTTGTCTTAGTGCAATAGTCCAGAATAACACGACACGGAGACAACCAGTCCATACCCAATATCACCTCAAAATCTAACATACTAAGAAACAAAGGATCCACTCGGGTCTCCAAACCTCCGATAATCACCACACAGGGCTGATACACGCGACTTACAACCACAGCATAACCCGTTTATGAGAACTCCCAGTCTCCAAATACATATAGCACACGAATCACCATATCCGATCCCAATTCCATCGTCTGAATACATAACACACCTCTAATACCCAATCATTCCACGAGGGATACTCCTAAAATTCTTCCGTACCACCAAGCAAACTCGAATATCAGCAGTCGATCAAACAAGAGAATGTTGCAATACCAATGATGTATTATTAACTCAATCACATAGCCCTTTCTATATGCCCTCATTAAGCCACACCAATTAGCAATATCATTTGCCTAATCATCTGAAACTGCCCGTGTTTCCTAAGAATTTATGACCTTCGTTTCAGAACTGAACTATGACCTTACACATGCAATCTCAACCCTACACAACATACTGTATAGACCATACCATCTTATGTCAAATATGAGGACTTCGTAATCCATTTCGTGCCACAAGCAACTACGTACTCAACTAGACAAGAACTTCCCATCTTATCCCATCTAGAAGAAAATCACTACACATCACATGCTTCTCACGCTAGTAGAAAATATACATCTCTAACCGTGGTAGGAAACCATCAAGAACTCTCGGAATCCCATTTTCACAAAACCAAACCGTCAGGACTGAATCCTTTTAGCTCATCCAAGCTACGCAGGTCACCAAAAACCCAAGAGCATTGCCACAAGAAATTTGTAGGAACTCATTACCTCATAAGCACCCAAAGAACTAATCATATCCCTTAACATGCCAATCCGACCTACTACCAAGCCATCCTATTAATCCCAATGTTCTTCTGATTTACCTTCAAATTGGTACTTCTCCTTTCCATGATACTGCAATCCTCAACCCAGACTCACCACACGAGACCCAAGCATAAAACCACACCGTCTAAGGATCATAAGCCGTTGAATATTCTCTTAAATATCCCCAAAAGCACTATATTTCAAATATTTACCCTAAAGAGACTTCTTGTGAATCTGGAGCCATTACCTTCACCTTCATGATGTTGATATGCATAATCCATAACGATATAGGAATGCCACAAGTCTTGTCATCCTCCAATGTAAACCTCAGTTTCTAGCCAAATACACATCTTGAAGATCTCTAATTATTACAAGTAAATCCTGAATCCTTTAAACGACTCTCGGGTGTCATCCACTCTACTCGGTTCCAATTAAATTGATCAAACAAACCGAATGACTTGTGCTCCAATAGCACTCCAACACCCCAGAAAGTAGCCCTACTTTAAAGCAACCAAATAAATTCTTGTTCCATGCATATTACATCCTTCACCAATAATAACTCAAGTCATTCCATGATTCTTATACACCCATAAAGCATAACACAACCCCTATCCAAAATTTCTTTTACTCGAGTCATCCTCGATCTCAACCTCTATAAGCCATACCTGATTCACTAGTATGCCATAAACTGGAACCAACATAGCACCTAACTGTGAAATCAACTGATCAATAGCAGACTCCCCCACTTGGCTCAAAGCCATATATTAAAACACACAATAACTCACAATGCTTATACTCTAATACCGCCATAATACCATAGTAAGATTAAACTCAATCCTTCATAAGCTCGTGCAACACAAGCCATCTAATACTTCAAATCTTCTACAAATCTCGCATTCACCCTCATAACAGTCAAGCCCACTCTTTTAAGCGATCCAAATTCAAATTGCAACACACATATTTCACTGGTAAAAAAGGTCTTCCAACAAACAATATAAGGATCACACAAACTTCAAAACACTCTGCAGGAGATAACCCACATGCTTCACCTCAAACGAACATCTCTTCATACCCTTCCACAGTCATAAACTTCACGCAATCCCTTAATTTTCCCGATTCTGAACTCATATCATAACGTGAAATCTACTCCACTCCCTAACTAGATAACATTAAAAGATCCTTCACACACCCATAACTCAAACAATACATCAAATCGCAACAGGAATCAAGCACCAGATAGTTCTTTCTACCCTCAAGCAAACCCTTCTCATCACATTCAAATCATATGAACATATCTCGCAGTCACATCATACTCATCACGTAGCTACCAGTCCCCACCTCCACTAACAGGGACACTATCGAACATATAAATCCAAAAGCACGTGCTCACCTAATCAACACCTCAGTGCTCATACTATAAGCAAAGCTCGGCCTCAAGTCCTCCAGACTGGCCCGACATCAACACACAGAAATCACATCTCGCTCCTCGGGCAAGGAATCACAAATCATCGATGCATAGCTGATATCGAGTGCTCATGCGCGCATACGAACGCGTGGAACGAATTTCAAGAGTTAAATTTCAAGCTGAATCAATGTCGCACGATAAGAATTCAAGAATGTGGGATTTTCCTAAAGGTTCTGCAACCTCTAGAAGATAAGTACAGATGTCTCCGTACCGATCTGCGACACTCTACTAAACCTGCTCATGACTCGTGAGGCCTATGTAACCTAGGCTCTGATACCAACTTGTCATGACCCTAAAACTGACCCAGTCATGATGGCGCTTATCGTGAAACTAGGCCAGCCAACAGAAGCCCCAAATCAACTAGTATTTCATAAAAGCCATTTTTAAGCCATTAATTAACATAAGTTTAAATAACCAGTGTGGAAGAAAATAACACAAGCCCAATATTGGGGTGTTACAAGTCCCGAACATCTACTAAGGTCTGAATACAACGAAGAGTCTGAAAATATATTAAAAACAGTCTAATGAAGATAAGAGGGAGAACAGTAGTGTGACGACCTGGCCAGTTATCTCATGAGTTACCGCTCTATTTCCCCTATTTCTGCTTCTTATTGCTTTGTCTATCGGTTCTATATGTGATCGGATTGGTTGGCTTGGGTTTGGAAAGGATTTGGTAAGATTTGAGACACTTAGTCTCTTTTGAGGAAGCTTAAGTTGGAAAGGTCAACTGGATGTTGACTTATGTGTTACAGGGATCAGATGTGAGTTATGATGGTTCGGACAGCTTCGGGAGGTGATTTCGGACTTAGGAGAGTGATCAGAATGGGTTTTGGAGGTTAGGAGTAGATTTAGGCTTGAATTGGCGAAAATGGATTTTTGGCATTTTCCGGTTGATAGGTCAGATTTTGATATAGGGGTCAGAATGGAATTTTGAGAGTTACAGTAGTTCCATCGTGTCATTTGGGATGTGTGTGCAAAATTTCAGGTCATTCGGACGTGGTTTGGTTGGGTTTTTGATCAAACGCGGAATTCGAAAGATTTTGGAAACTAGGCTTGAATCCGATGTATTTTGGTTGATTCAGTGTTGTTTGAGGTGTTTTGAAGATTAGTATAAGTTTTAATAAGGTTATGGGTTATGTTTGTGCTGTTGGTTGAGGTCCCGAGGGCCTCGGGGTGATTTCGAATGGTTGACGGAGAATTTGGGATTTTGAAGAAGCTGCAGATTTTTCTACTTCTGGTATTTCCGCAGCTGCAGATTGGGAACCGCAGGTGCGATGCCGAAGATGTGAGGAGGAAGGATGTAGAAGTGGAAGAAGGTGAGGGAGGCTGTGACCGCAGAAGAGGTTGGTGAACCGCACTTGTGATGGCGCAGGTGCGGCTTGTGCATCGTAGAAGCGAAAGTGGGTTTAAGTGAAAAACCGCGGGAGTGGCTCTTGGACCGCAAAAGCGGTACCGCAGATGCAGTGGAGTGGGACGCAGATGCAAAATTCCTGGGAAGAAGGTATAAATTATTTTCTTCGCGATTTTTGAGCTATTTCACCATTTCTAAGTTGGCTTTGGAGCTTTTGGACGATTTTGAAGGGGGATTTCATGGAGACTTCATTGAGGTAAGGATTTTGGACCTAAAACTCGTTCCTATGGTATTATTTCACGGATTAGAGCTATAATTAATGGAATTTAAGGGTTAAAATTGGGGAAACTAGGGCTTGGTGTTGGAGACCTAGACTTAAGGATTTGAGGGACTATTTGTGGTCGGATTTTGATACTTTTAATATGTATGAACTCGTGGGGAGATAAGGAACCTATTGATGTGAATTTTATCGAATTTCGAGATGTGGGCCCGAGGGTTGGGTTTTGGTAATTTCGGAATTTGTGTTGTATATTGATTATTTTGGCTTGGGCTTCGTTCCCTTAGCATATTTTAATGCTGTGATTCTGATTTTGGATGAATTCGACGCGAAGGGAGGCCGATTCGAGGGGCAAAGGCATCGCGGGCTAGAGTTTGGACCGGATTGAGGTGAGTAATGATTGTATATGATGTCCTGAGGGTAATAAACCCCAGATTTGCACATCTTTGTGCTATATTAAGGTGACGCACATGCTTGATGACAAGCGTGGGGTCGTTCACTATTGGGGATCGTGACTTAGTTCGTCCCGAATTACTATTTTATCGCGTATTTGACTGAAATCTATTTGCTATCATCATGTTTTGGGTTGAACGCCATATTTGGGCCTCGTGCTAAATATTTGAACCCTTAGGGGATTTTTATTGATATTTCCTCATTGTTTTGATTTTATACTTGAACTCTGTCATGCTATATTCCACTATTTTCATAACTCAGCCATGTTTACTCTGTTTTAACACTTAAATGATCTTTTAAATGATATTTTGGGCTGAGAATCATGTTTTACTATTGCCCGAGTGGCTTGTGAGGATTTTGGCTAAGTAAGGCCAAGGGCCTATGTTGTGAGGAATCACTTATTATGATTATGAGGCCGAGGGCCTGAGATATGTACGCCATGAGGTTGTTTGTTGATATGAGGCCGAGAGCCTATTGATGATGCCACGAGATGGCTTGATATTGCACTAGGGCCGTAAGGGGCCCCTCCAGGAGTCTGCACACCCATAATGAGCGCGGGTACCCATTGTGATGTGAGATATAGCCCGAGGGGCTGGTATTGTTCTGAGATATTGCCTGAGGGGCGGATTTGTTGACATTGTGCCCGAGGGGCGAATCTTTATGTGTTTATCTTTCTTATTTGTCTATCAGTTACCTATTTAATTGTTGAAAAGGTATTTCCTGAAGTTTAAACTGAACTTAAATGATTTTACATATTTTACTGATTCACTGTTTTTACCGGTGTTATTGCTTTATTATAGCCTACAATGTGCCTTACGTGTTTTCATATCTCTCAGTCGTTTATTAATGATTATTACTCACTGAGTTGGAGTACTCACTTTACTCCCTGCACCCTATATGCATATTAAGGCGCATCTGGTCCCGCTACCGAGTGTTGATCTTTCCAGCTCAGGCGAATCCGAAGATTCTCTAGGTAGCTGTCGGCATTCGCAGCCTAGAGCTTCTTCCCTTATCTTATTTCTCTTTGTTTTAGATTGTATTGAACTCTATAGACTTTCTTGTCTTATTCCGGATTTTTAGACGCTCATGACTAGTGACACCCCGGTATAGGGCTGTGTTGGGCTGTATTCCGCGAATTGTTTTGTATTGTCACTGCTTACTTTTGGATTTATATCATGTGTTATGACAAAGTGCTTATTGTTTAATTGCTTAAAACTGGATTGGGAATGTGTCGGATGGCCTTGTCTTCATGAGAGGCACCATTACGACCGGATCCAGGTTTACGGTCGTGACAAGTAGGGTCCAAACAGTTGGCACGAGGCCCAAATATGGCATTCATCCCAAGACATAGTAATATTTTCAAAACATAATAGTGTCAAATATTTTTCAATCAAATACGTGACATAATAGTCGTACGGGACTGACCAAGTCACAATCCCCAATGGTGCACGCTCCCACGCTCTTCATCTACTGTGTGTGTCATCTCAAAGTAGTGAAATCCGGGGTTTTATACCCTCAGGATAAAATTTAAAATCATTACATACCTCAAAACGGACGAAAATCTATACTGTGATGCCCTTTCCACTCGAGTCGGCTTCAAATCATCCCGAATCTATCCAAAATCAGAATCATATCATCAATACATGCTAAAGGAATAAGGCCCACACGAAAATTATCAAATTAAATCAAAATTCCCGAAATTGGCCAAACCCGACCCCCGAGATCACGTCTCGAACTCCAATAAAAATGATAAAACTAGAATCCTTATCCTCTCATGAGTCCATATATACCAAATTTATCAAAATCCGACTCCATTTGACCCCTCAAGTCATCCATCAAACTCTCCAAAAATTCCAAGCCCTAACCCCTCATTTTCACCCCTAATCTTCATAAATTAAATGATTAAACAATGGGAAATCATCATATATACGAATATTAGGGCTCAAGACATTTACCTTACCGATAAACCCTTGAATTCCTCCTCAAAATCGCTCTCAAAAGCTCCAAAGCCAACTAAAAATGGTGGAAAATGAACCACAATTCACTAAGTCCATAATCTATACTTTCTGCCCAGAGGTACCACATATGCGGTCAAAATGTCGCTTCTACGACGCCGCATGTCACGACCTCGGTTCGCCCTCCGTGAACCATCGTGACGGCAGCTAGCCTCTACGACTAGGTAAGCCTAACAATGCGGAATATAAACAATAATTGCGGAAGAAATAATTAAAAACCGAAATAGTAAAATGAAATCGTGTTTAAGGTGCCGCTTGGCACATACAATAACAACTCTCGAAGCTAACAACAATTTCTAAAACCCGGAATCTCACGAATCACAAGCTAAGAGATACATAAGAAGCTCTGGAAATGTCTAAAGAAAGGAAAAATACTGTTATTACAGAAAGATAAAAAGGGACTCCTCGGTCTGCGGACGCGACAGATATACCTCAAAGTCTCTACAGAAACGCCTCCTCCCAAGGATGATAGAACTGAGTGGAAGTACCTGGATCTGCACAATAAAAATGTACAGAAGAGCAACATGAGCACACCACAGCGGTCCCCAGTAAGTATCAAGACTAATCTCAGTGGAGTAGTGATGAGGAACAGTCAAGACACCTATCGGTTCAATAAACTGTACAAATATAGGAACAACGGGACATGATTTATATATAAAGACTAGACGAAATGGCTAACAATACTACGATCTCAATAAGGGAAGAAAACCGCAAGCAACACAAAATACCAAAATAATGACACAGAAGAGCGATCAAAAACACAAACCAAATCCTAGAGTCACAATACATTAAAGGTAAGCAATAACTCAGATCCTATGACAGTGTTCACATCAGGTCTTATCCAACAATTTCTACGAAATACCGAACCTCGAACAATTACAACTCACGAGTCCCAGTACCAGAAATCTAACACTTGGCATCTTGTGCCCCCATCAGCCTCATGGTCATACTGACAACTCACTTGCTAACCAGAGCCACTCTCACATATATAATAAGTAAACGAGGGTGTACATCTATACTTAGCAAAATCAGGAGGACTTCACATCCAATAGGAGTGTAAAACTACGTGTATGCTTGTGCAAGTGCTCTAATAAAATTCCTACTAGCTAATAGACATAAGGAGAAGAGCAGACAACACATACGATGTTTCCTCACAACTTCAACGAGATAAAGCTCATACACGTAAGCATACCACAATCACAATATTAAACAAACAGGAACGCCCCCAGGCCATCACAAATCCTCACAATCAATCCCTGACATAGCCCACCTTGTCTCGCCATGTGTGCAAATAACAACATAATAAGTGCCCGCCTTGTTTCACCACACGTGCATCATAATGTTCCCACCTTATCTCGCCACATGCGCAACCCACATATAAGCATATAAACATATCCCGCCTTGTCACGCCGCATGTGCAATATATCAATAGTAACAATAGCATGGCAAAGACCTCGTGCAACCCCTCAACAACAAACGCACGGCAGAGACCTCATGCACAACACAACCACAACCGCACGGCAGAACCTCGTGCAACCCCTCAACAACAACCGCACGGCAAAGACCTCATGCACCAACACAACCACAACCATACGGCAGAGATCTCGTGCACCAACACAACCCGCACAACAATAACAGTGACAGTAATACAAAATATAGCGAGTGAATCCACTCCAAAACTTCAAATCACAAGGAATCGGTATAACCAGTTCACAAGAATAGCCACAGTAAGAAAAATGAAAGGCATAAAGGGGACAGTTCAACGAAAGGGGAAATTAACATGTAGTGACAATGCCAAATAAACAAAATCAATACAAGGAAGACAACACGAGTCTAGTATCCCAAATAAAGGCAAGTCAACAAAGATATAGATCGTCTAAACTCCGTTTAAGGTGGGGAAATTACAAGAACATTCGGTAATTTCAGTTAAGGGAAAGTGATCTTAGGTGCACTTAAGATAGGCGATTATAGGAGGGATGACAATAACTCTCAGTAACGCAGACAGTTATGAAAAGGTAGCATGATGATAAGAGAAACGGAGTTCTTCAGTTAAATCAAATAAGATGACAATTAGGCAATAAGAGTAAATCATGCAGCAAACAATTCCAACTAAGCATGTAGAGACGAAACTAATAAGCAGGAACTCAGTCATATCAAGAATAACTCCATACCTAGTGAATATAAGAACCCTAAAAGGCCAATTATCCACAATTAAGTCCAGGTACGCACTCGTCACCTCGCGTATACGGATTTCAATCAACATAGAAGACTCAATCCTAAGGGGAAGTCTCCCACACAAGGCTAGGCATGATACTTACCTCAAAGACGACAACTCGGTACTCTAAAATGGGCTTCTCGGGCGAAAAGACCTCCGGGCAGCTCAAATCCAACTATATCAACTCCAAAACACACATAAATCGAATAAGGAATTATTCCGAATAATAAAGTTTCAATCTTTACAAAAATATAAAAATCGATCCAAAAGTCGACCTTACGGCCTGCACCTCAGAACCCATCAAATTTTACAAAATCCGATCACCCATTCCAAAATGAGTTCTACCATACAAAATTTATCCAATTCCGATACCATTTGGTCCGTCAAATCATGATTTTTCGCTTTGAAATTTTACTTCAAAAACCAATTTTCCCCAACCTAAAATACAATTTAAATGATAAAAATAAAGACAAATTCATGGAATATATTTAATTCTAGTTGAAGAACACTTACCCAATCGAATTTCGTGAAAAATCCAACAAAAATCGCCAAGAACCGAGCTATAGAAGTCAAAATGTGATGAAAATGGTGAAACCCTCGATTTTGGGATATATTCTGTCTGCCCAGGTTTTTATGCATCGCGAACGCGAAGAGAGGGCCGCATTCGCGAAGAAGAAAAGTTAAGGCTGCCCAGGTTGCTCTTCGCAAATGCGATGATGATCTGGCAAACGCGGAGGAGAAAAATGCAAGGCTTCGCGAACGCAAAGGGAAGGACGCGAACGCGCGGGGCTTCGCGAACGCGAAGAGAAGGATGCAAACGCAAAGAAGAATTTCGAGGTGGTCAGCAACAAGGCATCACGAACGTGAGAGGCTGTTCGCGATCCCGAAGAAGGATATCAGAAGCAGCAAAATAGCATTTCCAAAAATGGGGAAAAATACCCGTAATCCACCCGGAACACACCCAAGGCCCCCGGGACCCCGTATAAACTCACAAACAAGTCACATAACCTAACACGGACTCGCTCGAGGTCTCAAATCACATCAAACAACACCGAAATGATGAATCACACCATGAATCGAACTATGAACTTCCAAGTCTTCCAAATTTGAAAACTTGTGCCGAAACCGATCAAATCAACCTGGAATGACGCAAAATATTGCAGACAAGTCCAAAATGATATGGCGAAGCTGCTCCAACTCTCGGAATCACATTTCAACCCTAATATCACAAAAGTCAACTATGGGTCAAACTTCTCCATTTTTCAAACATTAATTTTTCCAACTTTCGCCGAAATGACTCTATTTACCCTACGGACCTGCAAATCTGAATCTGGACGCACGCCTAAGTCCAAAATCATCATACGAAGCTGTTGGAATTATCAAAATTTCATTCTAGGGCCGTTTACTCAAAAGTCCAATTCTGGTCAAATTCTCACCGTTCAAACTCCCAAAACTTCATTCCTTCTTCCAATTCTACTCTGAATCATCCATTAATCGAATTCAACCATGCACATAAGTCGATGCTCATATTACGAAGCTGTTCAAGACCTTACACCGCTGAACGGAGATTAAATTCTCAAAACGACCGGCCGGGTCATTACACCACACTTGCGGAAAATCCATTGCAGGTGCGGCTCCTACTTATGCCCTCAGAAACCGCTTCTGCAATCACAACACCGCACCTATGGTCTCGTAGGTGCACTCCACTATCTGCACCTACGTCTCTTGCCTCAGCTCTTCAAAATCCTGCATCTGCGATCATCGCACCTACGGTTCCCACTCCGCAAGTGTAGAAATATCAGAAGCATCAGCTTCAGCTACCTTATTTCACTTTTCAACTCTCCGATAGCCATCCGAATTCATCCCGAGGCCCTCGGGACCTCAACCAAAAATATCATCAAGACACATATCATCATTCTAACCTATACCAACTTTCGGAATACTCAAAACAACATCGAAACACTAAATCACTCTCGGATTCAATCCTAAGGATTATAAAACTTCTGAATTCCGCAAACGATGTAGAAACCTATCAAACCTCACCCGAATGACCTAAAATTTTGCACACACATCACAAATGACACTACGAACCTACTCCAGTTTTTGGAATTTCATTCCGACCCCGGTATCAAGATTTCCATTGCCGATCAAAAACTCCAAATTTCCAATTTCGCTAATTCAAGCCTAAATCTATCACGGACCTCCAAATCACATTCCGGACGCACTCCCAAGTCCAAAACCACCTAACAGAGCTAACCAAATTATAAAAATCCAAACCCGAGATCGAATACTAAAAAATCATAATTTGGTTAAAACTTTCAAATTTAAAGCTTCAAGCTGAGTATTGTTCTTCCAAATCTATTCTGATTATCCTGAAAACCAAAACCGACGATTTACATAAGTCATAATACATCATACGGGGCTAATCATGCCCGTTACACCAAAACTCCCTCAAAATTGAGATATAAACTCAAAATAATATTCCTAATTATTTGCAACAACGCCTAATCCAAATAAATAATAATTTTTGAAAATCCAAATTCGAATTCAAAACTTCAAAGCTTTTTAATGGTTGTCAATGATGAAAGTGCTGATATCTTTTTCTTTGCTTTATATTACTTAAACTAAGGATTGAGCGATAGAGAAAGACGTAGAGTGAATTCTCAATTGTTTGCGACAACACTCAATTCAAACAAATAATGTTTTTTGAAAATTCAAATTCGAATTCAAAGCTTCAAACTTTTTTAATGGCTGTCAATGATAGAATTGCTGCTTTCTTTTCCTTTGCTCTACATTATTGGAATTAGGGATTGAGAGATAGAGAGAGATGTAGAAAGAGAGAGCGCAGGAGAGAGAGAGAATAAGGATGAGAAATAATTGATTACTATTATAAAGGGATACTCATTAATTCCTAAAGTGTATATAATTGGTAAATTTGTATGTAGAAAGTAATTAAATTGAAACTTGAGTGGGGAGGGTAATAAAGTATCCAATAGTGTATAGGTATGTAAAAATCTCAAATTTTATTATAGTAAATATGCTTTAATCAATAATTTATTAGCCCAGCTAGCATTTGATATCAATTTCCCGTTTCTTAGCTGTCCTATCTTTAAATTGTAAACAAAATTCATACAACAAACGTAATTATTCTCACTTATATTTATAGGTTACTAACCATTTCATACTTCAAAAAAAAAAAAAATTGAAAACGACAATGATTATATACATCCTACAAAACATCGTCAAATTCGAAGGAACAAAAAGTTCCGCATGCAAATTTTTAAAGACGTGAAAAATATTAAATTAATAGGGGGCGCATCAAATGAAACCAAATCCATATCTAAGCAGGACCACAAACAGACACGCAAACAACAAAGATTTAAGGCAAAAGATTGGACCTTTAGTAATAAAATATTTCTTCTATTAACAAGCACCTCCAGTGAAATTACAACGGCTGAATCGACGTCAAATGGACCCCAACAATGAAAACCCGCCTGAACCTGAACAGAAAATGCAGCGGCACCAGAACCTCGCCGTCAACTCGAACGGAACTAGAAACCAATGAATGGAGCTTTAAGTGAACTCGATCTCAACAGAAACGCAGCTTTTTATGAGGAACAGAGGGATGTTTTAAAGTATTTTGATGGGGGTTTTGGGTTTTAATCGGAGCTTTTGGCCGGTTTTCATGGATGCTTGGGGCTGGTTTCAATGGGAGATGGTGGTGAGATGGGGTGGAAATTTTGTGGTGTTAAAGCCGGAGAAGAGAGGCTGAAGGTTTCTGAGTTTTCTCCTGCAGAGACGGAACTCTAATTGAGGAAGAAGGCTGCCCATTTTTTTCGTTTTCCAGATCCCTTTTCAAATTCTTGCCCAATTCCTTCTTTTTCCTTTTTTCTTGTTTTACTTCCTGACCTTCTTTTCCTTTTTCATCTGTTACTTCCTCCTAATCCAAGACTTCCTCTCGTTCTTTTCTTTCTTTTTATAAGTAAAATCCTCGGCAGTTTGTTGTTGTTCCCCTTATTTGGAGTGGGGGACCGTGATTTTGTGTATGCATTGTGTCGTCTGTTTGTGAGTGAGAGTGTGGGGTTTGAGGGGAATGTAGTGTAATAGGGTGTTAATTTTTTGTATTATATATATATATATATGCTAACCAACTTACTTTTAGACTCAAAAAAAATTATATAAGCAAGAGAACCCAATATTTATACTATAGTTTAAATTACACTAAGAAAAACACCACTGCTTACTTATTACAATTCTAACTAAAAGATACCCCATATATATATATATATATATACATATTTGTGATTTTTTTTATAAATAGAAAAATAAAATATATATACTTTAAGAATGTGAGTACTTTTTTTAGTTAGATCGAATAAAATCTATTAAGAGTAAGATAAAGCTTTAAAACATCAAGATTAGGCCTAAAAAAAATATTTACACCAAAATACTATATAATTTGGGTGTGGTAAAAAATTAGTTGCTCACACACTCTTGTAAAGCTGCGATTATTACATCATATACTCACGATTTTTTTTTGATGTCCTTCCTCGCCTATAATTATCTGTAGTTACTTACATCCATGCCCTTGTGCTTATAGGGTTGCTTCTGAACTGATATTTTGATTGTCTTCTCAGTGGCACTCTCTTGTAAGATGCAAGACTGAATTCCCCATGTTGGGGTCCACTATGTTTATCTTGCACGATTTGTTGATTTGTCTGTATCCTCTTGCCTAGCCATAACTAGGTTCTTCCTGAATCAACTTGTCACGACCCGGTTCCACCCTCGGGAGTCGTGATGGCACCTACTCGTGGAAGCTAGGCAAGCCGAATATTATAAAATCTTTCCCCGTTTTATTAAACATGTTCAACAATTTAAAATACTAAGTGATTAAACAGCGGAATAGATTAAATAATCGGAAATGCGGAAGTCGAAACTTAATAATTCAACCAAACACTGCTACAATATCTTAAGTACAATACTACCCAGAATTTGGTGTCACAAGTCACGGACTATCTAAGAATACTACAAATAAGGTCTGAATGGAAATACATAAGTCTCTTTCTGAATAAGTAAAAACAGAAAGAGAAAAGATAGGAGGAGACGCCAAGGCCTGCAAACATCTGCATGGCTACCTCGGATCACCTGAATGGACTGAAGGCAGCACCCTCACTGCGGTCCAATCGCTCCGGTATCAGTATCTGCACACAGTGCAGAGTGTAGTATCATCATAATCGACCTCATGTGCTGGTAAGTGCCTAGCCTAACCTCGGCGAAGTAGTGACGAGGCTAGGACCTGACTACCAAATAACCTTGTGCAGTTAAATCATATACAGTGAAAATAAAAGTAGATAATTACAACTAAAGTTGGGCGGGGGAACATGCTGCGGGGAGTAGCAGATAACAACAGAATAACAGTAAAGAAATGTAAGGATCGCCATAAATCAATTACCAGCAAAAGATAAGGAAATAAGAAGAACAAGTACACAAGTAAAACCGTTGCAGGCGTGCAACCCGCTCCCATTTCATACAGTACCGTTGCAGGCGTGCAACCCGCTCCCATTTCATTTAGTACCGTTGCAAGCATGCAACTCGTTCCCATTTCATATATTACCGTTGCAGGCGTGCAACCGCCTCCCATTTCATTTATTACCGTTGCCGGTGTGCAACCCGCTCCTATTTCATGTATTACTGTTGCAGGCGTGAAACCCGCTCCCATTTCATTTATTATCATTGCAGGCATGCAACCCGCTCCCATTTCATTTATCAACACTAATCCAAAAAGAATCCCGGCAAGGGAACAATAATATTACAATAACCTCCCGGCAAGGAACAACAATATCACAACAATATCCCGATAAGGGAACAATAATATTACAATAACTTCCCGGCAAGGGAACAACAATATCACAACAACATCCCGTCAAGGGAACAATAATATAATTCTCATATGAAACACGAATAAACCACATCGAGATCATAAAAATTACAATACAAGACTCACGGGCATGCTTATCACCGACGTATAGATACTTGTCACCATGCCTATACGTCGTACTCCACAGTTAACATGTAGCAAATAAGACACGACTCTTAATCTCTCAAGCTAAGGTTAGACCAAATACTTACCTCAAACTTCCACGACCAATTCAAGCCTCAAACACCGCTTTTCCTTTAGAATTCGCCTCCAAACAACTCGTATCTAGTCCAAATTGATTTAACAACATCAATAAATGCTAAAGAATTCATACTCAATGTTTAATTATAGGTTTCCTATCATTTTCCTCAAAAAGTCAAAAATCGACCCCGGGCCTACTTGGTCAAAACTCGAGGTTCGGACCAAAACCCGATCACCCATTCACCAACAAACCCGAATATGCAATTAGTTTCAAAATCTGACCCCAAAACGAGGTCTAAATTCAAATTATTCAAAAAGCCCTAACTCTACCCAAAATCCCAAATTCTACCATGGAAGAACAATATTTAAGCCTATAAATCTAATGGGTGTTGATGGAAAATGAAGGAGATGGATTGAGGAACACATACCTATGATTTGGTGTTGATTTTACTCTTCAAAAATTGCCTAGGTTCTGATTTTGGGGAAAGAGATGTGAAAAAATCGTTAATTCCCATCTCAGTTACTATTTAAAAGAGTTGGGCGACAGTGTTCATCGCGTTCGCGAGAACACTGTCGTGATCGCGAAGAGCTTCCATAAGTGGAATTACGCGATCGAGAGTCTTCCTACGCGTTCCCGAAGGGTTGGCCCCCGTGACCCTCACATTCGCGGTCCAGTGTACACGTTTGCGTAGAAGAACGGCCACATCCCAGACCAGCCCCCATTTTACACTAGGCGTTCGTGGAAAATGGGCCGCGTTCGCGTAGAGAAGCCCCCCAGTGCTCCGCGTTCGCATACCTTACTTCACGTTCACATAGAACAAATTTCACCCCAGCCCAATTTCCCTTTCGCGATCGCGTGAAAGGCTTCACGATCGCGAAGCACATCATGTCTGTGCATCAGAAATAGCATTTCTGCAACTTTTCCTAAGTACAAAAACCTTTCGAGACCTATTCGAAACTCACCCGAGCCATCGGGGCTCTAAACCAAACATGCACGCTAACTCAAAAACACCATATGGACTTACTCGTGTTATCAAATCGCCAATATAACATCAACAACTATGAATTTAGCATCAAATCATGAAATCACTTAAGAACCTCAAATTTTCCAATTTTCTCAAATACGGTCCAATTCACGTCATTTTAAGTCCGTTTCTTACCAAATTTCACAGACTCAACTTAAATCACATATAAGACCTATACTGGGCTCCGGATCCAGAATACGGGCCCGATACCATCAAATTTTAAACACATTTCATTTTAAAAAACTCATAAATTTTCTAGAAAATAGTTTTCTTTGAAAGTTCATTTCTTGGACTTGGGACCTCAGAATTCGATTCTGAGCATACGCCCAAGTCTCATATTTTGCTACGGACCCTCCGGGCCCATCAAATCAGGGGCTCGGGTCCGTTTACCCAAAAATTCATTTTAAAGGCAAAAATTCATCATTTTTTATATATTAACATAATGGCTTTCCGGCTACGCGTCCGGACTACGCATGCAAATCGAGCTGATACTGAAAGAGGTTTTTAAAGCCTCGTAACATAGAATTTATTTCTAAAACAAGTGATGACCTTTTAGTTCATCACATTCTCCACCTCTAAAACAATCGTTCATCCTCTAACAGACATAAGAAGGAAGTACCTGAGTCGGGGAAAAGATGGGGATAACGGCTCCACATATCGAACTCGGACTCCCAGGTCGATGCCTCAGCAGGCTGACCTCAACACTGAACACGAATAAAAGGAAAACTCTTTGATCTCAACTAACAAACCTGCTGGTATAGAATAGCTACCGGCTCCTCATCATAGGACAAGTCCTTGTCCAACTGAGCAGTGCTAAAATCTAACATGTGGGATGGATCGCCGTGATACTTCCGAAGCATGGACACATGAAACACTGGATGCACGGCTGTTAAGCTCGGCGGCAATACAAGTCTGTAAGACACCTCTCCCACTCTATCAAGAATCTCCAACGAGCCAATGAACCTAGGGCTAAGCTTGCCCTTCTTTCCAAATCTCAGCATGCCCTTCATAGGCGACACCCGAAGCAATACCCGCTCACCGATCATGAATTCCAAATTACGAACCTTACGGTCGGCATAACTCTTTTGCCTGGACTGAGCTGTATGAAGCCTATCTTGAATGATCCTGACCTTGTCCAAGGCATCCTGTACTAGATCCGTACCTAAAAACCGAGCCTCTCCCGGCTAAAACCATCTAACCGGCGATCGACACCGCCTACCATACAAAGACCCATAAGGATCCATCTGTATACTCGACTGGTAGCTGTTGTTGTAGGCAAACTCTGCTAAAGGCAAAAACTGATCCCACGAGCCTCAAAAGTCATGACACAAGCTCGGAGCATATCCTCCAAAATCTAAATGGTCCGCTCGGTCTGCCCGTTCGTCTGAGTATGAAATGTTGTGCTCAACTCAACCTGTGTGCCCAACTCTCGCTGAACTGCTCTCCAAAAATGTGAGGTAAACTACGTACCTCGATCCAAAATGATAGACACGGGCACACCATGAAGACAAACAATCTCCCGAATATAGATCTCAACTAACTTCTCGGAAGAATAGGAGACTGCCACAGGAATAAAATGCGCTGACTTGGTTAGCCTATCAACAATAACCCACACTGCATTAAACTTCCTCTGAGTTCGTGGGAGTCCAACAACAAAGTCTATAATGATCTGCTCCCACTTCCACTCAGGAATCTCAATCTTCTGGAATAAACTATCGGGCCTCTAATGCTCATACTTAACCTGCTGATAGTTCGAACACCGAGCCACATATGCAACAATGTCCTTCTTCATTCTCCTCCACCAATAATGCTGCCGCAAATCTTGATACATCTTACCGGCGCCCGGATGAATAGAGTACCGGGAACTATGGGCCTCCTCTAAAATCAACTCTCAGAGTCCATCCATATTAGGCACACAAACTCGACCCTGCAATCTCAACTCCATCATCTCCTAAGGTAACCTGCTTGGAACCTCCGTGTTGCATCGTGTCTCTAAGGACACACAAATGAGGATCATCACACTGCCGATATCGGATACACTCTAATAAAGAGGAACAAGCAACTATGCAAGCTAACACACGGCTAGGCTTAGAAACATCCAACCTCATGAACTGATTGGTCAAAGCCTGAACATCCAAAGCAAGCGATCTGTCACCAACCGGAATATAAGCAAGACTGCCCATACTGGCTGACTTCCTACTCAAAGCATCGGCCACCACATTGGCATTTCCCAGATGATATAAGCGTGTGACATCATAGTCTTTCAACAGCTCCAACCACCTTTTCTGCCTCAAATTTAGCTCATTCTGCTTGAACAAGTATTGCAAACTGTTGTGATCCTTCGACACCTCACATGCCACGCCATACAGATAATGCCTCCAAATCTTCAACGCGTGGACAATGACTACTAACTCCAAATCATGGACCGGATAGTTCTTCTCATGAATCTTCAACTGCCGCAAAGCATAGGCAATGACCTTGCCATCCTGCATCAACACCGCATCAAGTCCAATACGAGATGCATCACAATAAACTATCTAAGGACCTGAACTTGTAGGCAAAACCAACACCGATGTCGTAGTCAAAGCTGTCTTAAGCTTCTAAAAGCTTTCCTCGCACTCGTCCAACCACCTGAACTAGCTCAACCTGGTCATCGAGGCTGCAATAGATGAAAACCCCTCCACAAAGCGATGATAATAGTCTGCCAAACCCAAGAAACTCTAGATCTTTGTAGCTAATGCGGGTCTAGGTCAGTTCTTGACTGCCTCTATCTTCTTTGGATCAACCTGAATACTCTTTACTGATACAACATGACCCAGGAATGCAACTAAACTCAACTAGAACTCACACTTCAAAAACTTGGCATACAATTGACTGTCCCTCAAAGTATGAAGAACTACTCTAAGATGTTGCTCGTGCTCCTCCTGGCTGTGGGAATAGATCAAAATATTATCAATGAAGACTATCACGAACGAATCCAAGTAAGGCCTGAACACTCGGTTCATCAAATCCATAAAAGCTGTTGGGGAATTTGTCAACCCAAATGACATCACCAAGAACTCATGATGCCCATACCGAGTGCGGAAAGCTGTTTTAGGGACATTATATGCCCTAATCCTCAACTGATGGTAGCCAAATCTCATGTCAATATTCAAAAATACCTTGGAACCCTGAAGCTGATCAAACAAATCATCAATCCTCGGCAATGGATACTTATTCTTAATTGTAACCTTGTTCAACTACCGGTAATCTATACACATTCTCATCGATCCATACTTCTTCTTAACAAACAATGTAAACGGCGAATCCGAGGGTCTGATTTCCCCGTCATAGAACCATCTCGTGGTTATGCCCCTCGAAGCTCGAAGACAAGGTCAAGAATCATCCTTGAGGTTTGACATATATCGGTCCGAAGGATATCGCATTCTGACAAATACAACGAGCTACAGTTGGCGAGAAGGGAGTTCCCAAGGCACGCAGCTTAACCTGACAAGGTTGGTCTATCCGGGGCCTATTTTCAAAATGTCATGTCTAGCCATCCTATCTCCATACCTTTATGGTTAACACGTTTTGTATTATAACGGATTCTGCTCCAATATAAAGGGGATCCCCATCACTTTGTAGGCTCGGCTGATGTTGCTCCATTTCTCCACAAGATCAATAATATCTCTCTTTCTCTCTCTTTTCATTCTAATTTGCTCGTTCTCGCTGGCCTGAGGCCACTTTAATATTCATCGTTCTATTACTTGTTCTTCATCGTATCACTCGGTATTGGCCATAAAGAGCTTTATTTAATCATATCTTAACTATTATCCCATTCCCGATTGCCCCCGATAGCTCGAGCTCGACCCGAACATCGACCCTGAGGTCTCCCATCGACCAGTCCTGCATCCGGGTAAAAAGCACCTCGGTTTGTTTACTGCCTCGTTTTAGCTTGCATTTCATCATTAAACTTCACATTCTTAGCATTAACTGCTCCAACAACTAGCTCGATAATAGATCATGTATTTTTAGAATCCCATTTACAAATTTAATTGTTATTACCATTTTCACGGTAAACAGTTTGGCGCCCACCGTGGGTCTTAAAATAATAGTGATTTTTTTCTTCCTGGTTTCATTGCAAAAACGCAAGTTATCTTTCACACTTTTTCTTGCCCAAGATCTGCACTTTCAAGACAGAGCGCTTGGCTCGACTAGTGAAATAGGAAGCCGAAACCTCAAAGGCGACAGAGAAAAGGGCACGACCGACCTAGAGACCGGTGTCTACATGATTATGAGGGGAGCCAATGTTCCCCGAGGACCCGTGTCCAAACGAGCGAGAATGTCCGCTACAGAAGAGGGGTCGGTCCGAGAACGCTTACTCAGAGAAACCCTCATATTCAGCGAAGAGGATCTCGAGGCTATGATGGAACCGCACAACGACGCGCTAGTAATCTCGTTTCTCTCAAACAACACCAGGATAAAGCGTGTGCTCGTGGATCCAGGCAGCTCGGTCAACATAATCAGGTCAGATTTAGTAGAACAAATGGGGCTGCTCAATCAAGTTGTCCCCACCCTTTGAGCCCTCTACGGTTTCAATATGATCGGAGAAGAAACAAAGGGAGAAATCACCCTCCCGATCAACACATCTGGCACAACCCAGAACACCGAGTTTCAGGTCATCGATGGTGCATGAGATACTATGCCTTACTTGGCAGGCCTTGGACACACAACATAAGGGCAGTGCCCTCGACCTTTCACCAGGTGATAAGGTTTCCCACTAGGGATGGAATCACGACCATACATGGAGAGCAGCGGGCAACGAGGGAAATGTTCGCGGTCCACCATGAGATGCCAACCCCCACATGCCCGGCATCGGACGTGGAGGGAAGCATGCAGACCCTTGAAGATGACGAGGAAGACTTCTTCGCCCCCCAAACCTTCGTCGACCTCGAGGAATCGGATGCGACCAAGTCAACAGTCGAAGAGCTGGAGCAGACTGTTTTGATCAAACATCTCCCGAATCGCAAGGTATATCTGGGAACAGGGCTGACCCCAGAACTCAGGGAAGGGTTTGTTCAATTCCTTAGTAATAATATCGATTGTTTCGCTTGGTTCCACTTAGATATGATAGGTATCCCACCGGAAATAACCTCCCACAGACTAAGCGTTGACCCCAAATTCAAACCCATGAAGTAAAAGAGAAGGCCACAGTCCGAGGTAAATCATGCTTTCATCAAAGAGGAAGTAGCGAAACTTCTTAAAATCGGATCCATTAGGGAGGTAAAGTATCTCGAATGGCTAGCTAACATAGTGGTAGTGCCAAAAAATGAGAACAAGCTAAGGATGTGCGTAGACTATAGTGATTTGAACAAAGCGTGCCCCAAAGATTCCTTCATGTTGCCTAACATCGATCGCCTGATCGATGCTACGGCCGGCCACGAGACCCTCACTTTTCTTGATGCCTACTCGGGGTACAATCAAATCTAGATGAACCCCGAGGACAGGGAAAAAACCTTATTCATCACGAAATATGGTACGTATTGTTATAACGTAATGCCGTTCGGGATAAAAAATGTGGGAGCAACATACCAATGCCTAATTAATAAAATGTTCGAGCACCAAGTAGGTAAATCAACGGACGTATATATTGATGATATGCTAGTCAAATCTCTACGCACAGAGGATCATCTGACCCATTTGCAGGAAACTTTCGACATCCTCAGAAGGTACAACATGAAGCTCAATCCTGAGAAGTGCGCCTTTGGAGTAGGCTCGGGCAAGTTCCTGGGCTTCATGGTCTCAAACAGGGGGATCGAAATCAATCCCAACATTGGTGAACAACGTAAAGGTCGTTCAATGGCTGACAGGGCGGATCGCGGCCCTGGGCAGGTTTATATCGAGATCATCAGACAAAAGCTACCATTTCTTTGCCCTACTCAAAAGAAAGAACAACTTCGAATGGACTCCAGAATGCCAACGCGCTCTGGAAGAACTAAAACGGTACCTGTCTAGCCCGTCTTTGTTGCATACACCCAAGGAGGATGAAACGTTATACCTATACCTAGCTGTATCCGCAATAGCGATAAGCGGCGTACTGGTCCGAGAAGAGCTAGGTACGCAATTTCCTATTTATTATGTGAGTCGAACCTTAGGGGACACGAAAACCCGGTACCCTCATCTGGAAAAGTTGGCTCTCGCACTAATAAGCGCCTCGCGTAAGCTGAAGCCTTACTTTCAGTGCCACTGTATCTGCGTCTTGTCAACTTATCCCCTCCAGAGTGTATTGCATAAACCTGAGTTATCGGTTCGATTGGCCAAGTGGGCCATTGAACTTGGAGGGTATGACATCGAGTATCAACCTCGGACGACCATCAAGTCCCAAATTCTAGCGGATTTCGTGGCCGATTTCTCGCCGACCCTCGTGCCTGAGGTAGAGAAGGAGCTTTTATTAAAATCAGGCAAGTCTTCCGGGGTATGGACCCTGTTCACAGATGGTGCAACAAATGCAACAGGATCCAGACTCAGTATAGTCCTAAAGCCGCTCGTCGGCGGCATAATCAGGCAATCTATAAAAATCACAAAGCTAACTAACAATGAAGCCAAGTGTGAGGCTATGATTGCAGGTTTAGAGTTGGCCAAAATTTTGGGAGCCGAGACTGTTGAGGCAAAATATGACTCGTTCCTCGTGGTAAGACAAGTGAAAGGAAGCTACAAAGCCCGATAAGACAGGATGCAAAGGTATTTGGACAAAATCCAAATCGTATTATGTCGCTTCAAAGAATGGACCTTAGTCCATGTACCTCGAGAGAAAAATAGCGAGGTCGATGCCCTCGTGAACCTGGGATCTTCCGCTGAAGAAGAAGACCTGCTCCTTGGAACCATCGTCGAACTATTCAAATCTGCGGTCAAGAAAGGTCATGCGGAAATTAACTCCACCAGCCTAATATGGGATTGGAGAAACAAATACATCAATTATCTGAAGGACGGGAAGGTACCCACATATCCAAAAGAATCGAGGGCCTTGCTAACCAAAGCGGCATGGTTCTCACTCGACGAAAATGGGGCTCTCTACAGGAGAACTTTCGATGGCCCCCTGGCGATATGCTTAGGAGCAGGCAACATGGATTATGTGCTCCGGGAGATTCACGAGGGCACCTACAGAAATAACTCTGGGGCCGATTCCTTAATCCGAAAGGTGATCAGATCTGGCTACTATTGGGACAGCATAGAAAAAGACACCAGGGAATTCGTCCGAAAATGCGACAAGTGTCAGAGGTTCGCTCCCATGATCCACCAGCCCGAGGAAGAACTGCATTCCGTTTTATCACCATGGCCATTCGTGAAGTGGGGGATGGACATCGTCGTCCCTTTGCCGACGGCGCCAGGTAAGGCCAAATTCATTTTATTTATGACTGACTATTTTTCAAAATGGGTGGAAGCGCAGGCCTTCGAGAAAATAAGAGAGAAGGAAGTCATCAATTTTATATGGTAACACATCATATGCCGATTCGGGATCCCATCCGAAATAACATGTGACAACAGGAGGCAATTCATTTGGAGGAAGGTAACACAGTTCCTTGAAGACAACAAAATCAAGAGAATCCTGTCAACACCATACCACCCGTGTGCAAATGGCCAAGCCGAATCTACAAACAAAACCATCATTCAAAACTTGAAAAAGAAGTTGGAAAGCACCAAGGGAAAATAGAGAGAAACGCTGCCCGAGGTGCTGTGGGCATATCGGACAACTCCAAAATCGAGCACCGGGGAGACACCCCTCTCTCTAGTATATGGCACCGAAGCACTGATACCAGTTGAGGTTGGGGAACCAAGCGCCAGATTCTGGCACAGTAACGAGGGATCGAACAACGAAGCCATGGCAACGGCCCTCGAGTTGCTCGACGAAAGATGGGAAGCCTCGCTGGTTCGGATGGCTGGCCAGAAGCAGAAAATCGAAAGATACTACAATAGAAGAACAAATCTCCGATATTTCGGAATTGGAGACTTGGCCTAAGGAAGGTTACTCTCAACACCAGAAATCCTAATGAAGGGAAGCTGGGCTAGAATTGGGAAGGGCCATACCGTATCCTTGGGATAGTTGGCAAAGGATCCTATAAGCTTGGCACCATAGAGGGCAAGTAGCTTCTGAGTAACTGGAATGTATCCATGCTCAAACGATATTACTTCTAGGGCATCCGATTACGAAACCCCACAACTATCCTCGAGCAAACGTCGCACTCTTTTCCTTCGACCGGGTTTTTTTATCCCGAAATGGGTTTTTGCCGGCAAGGTTTTTAACGAGGCAACATCGGCGCACTTCCCAAGAGGGATTTAGCAAGCTACGGGACTTTCTTTACAACTGGCTCCACGCAGAAAAATGACGAACAAAGCCCCAATAGGGAATAATGCACTAGACCGAACGGTCCAAGAAGTCGCGCTCGCGTGGATCGAGCTCGCACCAACAAAATGGCATGTATTTACAGCATATATCTACGCCAAGCAATAAAGAATATCTTTCGGCATCTCGTACTCCAGATATGGGGATTTCAACATGCTCACAACGAAGGCCTCTCCACCAAACGCACCCCGAGATACTCAGAGACATAGCGTCAACAATTCAGCACCCGCACAACCCAGGGTTAGAACTCTGGGCTCATAAAGCCCCTATAAGGCAACTCCAAGCTCACAAAAAGGGGCCTTCGAGCTTAAACAAACTCGATGACTTAGAGACTATCATTAAATCGTCATGCGCTGGAAAACCCTAAACTGTAAGACCCCTAGCGGGCAGACTCGGTGTAACCAGATCTATTCTACATCACAACAAAAACTGTAAGACCTCAACAGGCATGACAAACTGTAAGACCTCAATAGGCATGAAAATTCTGAAGTTTAGGCTATACGTCGCATTTTTAAGAATCCCAAAAGTGCATACCCTCGGTGCAGACGCCTAAACTATCACTCGGGATCAAAAATGGCTCCAGCCAAACACATATGACTACGGTCAAAATGGCTAATACAGCCAAATTAACGCGACTCGGGGATGCCCGACCGTCGCTAAACAAAATCGCAAGCCATTACTTCGAATATACTTCTGAAAGGACCGGTTAAAAAAAGCTTCCCTCAATAGGAAAAAAACGAGCTTCGACCACGTCAACTCCAAATCACAAGGCTTCGACCTACTCAGCCTATGAGCTATGAACCTTCCGAGGTGCTCGAACATCGCCGATAATGACTTGAAATCGAGGTTCCTCCGGAACCAACCACGGGTCAGGCAAAATTATTTCAAAAGAGCTTAACGAGCGGAAAACAAAGCCAACAAAAAGCCCACGAGCAAAACAGCATAAGAGCCATTGTCGCCAACCAAACGAGCCACCGGGCCGCACACTAAAAGGTCTCTACGACCAAACAACGCAAGAACTATTGTTGCCAACTTAAAAATTGACAACTTGTGAATTAAAATGAGCTCGAATCGTAACCCGATTCGGAGAGCAGATCCAAAATAGTTAACTATGCAAGCCTCAAAACCACATATTAAAAGATCTCAACGACCAAAACAGCGTAAGAGGCACTATCGCCGGTCTGAAAATCGAAAGTACTTAAGGGTCAATAAAAGCTCGAGTCGCAATGCGACTCGGAGACTGGTCCCAAAATGGATAAACTGCAATATGCCTAAAGGCACAGCATAAATGCCACTGTCATCGGCTGAGCGAGCCTCCGGGCCACGCGCTTGTAAGTTCACTTTGACCCGAAGCACAAAAGACCATCGTCGTCCGCCTATGCAGGCAGGAAAAAACTTGAAGGTTAATTAAAGCTCGAGTCGCAATGCGACTCGGAGACTAAACCCAAAACAAGCCAAATACAAATGCCCAAGGGCAAGGGAAAAGAATTGTCATCACCTGACCACGCAGACACAGGAAAACGAAAATCAATAAGGCTCGGGATAAACCCGGCCCGTAAACCCAACGCAAAACGGCTGGGCAAAAGCACAAGACCCCTCGCAGCGGTTCACATCGGAGGCCGCATCAACCAGCCACAAGATAATTCCCGAGCCAGCCTAAACAAGCCATAGGGCTATATTGTGGGTCTAAGGTTTTTTTGCCAATCCTTGCTGAATTCAGAGCGGAAAGGGAATAAGGGAAATAAAGCCATGGGATTCTCCTCATACATATGCTGAAATAAAAGTGCTATATACAAACAAGGAGATCAACAGGAAAAACAACAGATCCTAATCTATTGTGGCACCGACGACCTCAAAAGTTGCATCTGGGCAATCACGAATCCCCCGACGGCCCCTTCTCGACGGTGTCGTCCCTCTCTGAGTATCCACCCACATTTTTAACCCCGCTCGAGCTGCCTTCCAATGCGCCCTCGATGGTCAGCCTTCTGGGACCCAACCAAGCCCGATCCACAGCTTGAGGTAAAGTTGGGCTAGCCCCCTCGAACTCCCTCTCAACACAAGAATCTACGACGACCACTCCTCCCCCATGCAAAAATACAAGCGCCTCAGCCTCAACTTTGATCCGAAATAGTGCAGCCACTGTAAGCACGTGATTTTTGCTTCACGGACAATCGCTCCAAAAGAAAATAAAAATAGTGGCAAAAGGCTTCGCTGTACAATTTTTCGATCTTTCCGTGACATGCGTTGTTAGTCGTTTGTGAGTCTGTCCATTTTGCATCTAGTCATTAACAAACAAAATACAAAATATATGTATTAGGATGGTTAAACCATAATTCGGTCAGTAAAAGAAAATTCAAAAAAATATATATGTGCACCGTTCGCCCTAGGCTTTTAGCTAACCTACGTAAATATTTTTGTGATAATTGTGTTAAAATGTTGCATTGTTGTTTAATTCCGTTACCTTATTACTTATTATTTGTTATTTTTATTTTGTTTAAAAGAAAAGAAAAAATAATAAGAAAGAAAACAAAAGCAAAAGAGTAGGGAAAATCGGTTTGGGCCAAGAAATGAAACAAAATAGGCCCAAGACCAGGACACAGATCCAGTCCAAACACAGGCTGCCCGGACACGTCCCAAACGACGTCGTATCAGCGCCTCAATCTGAGCCGTTGATTCATGGCAATCAAACGGTCCAATACAGCCCCTGCTAAGTCGAAACGACGTCGTTTCAGGCAAGTTAATCTGGGCCGTTCATTCCCATTGATCCAACGGATCCAGGCCTTCCTCTAAACCCGTCAACATGACCCGATCCAATCCCCTACCCGGTCATAACCCACTATCATCTCCCGAACGACGTCGTCCCTCCTCAATGGTTAGATCCTGGCCCTTGATCTCAATTGATCCAATGGCCAGGATCTAAACCCTCAATACATATATAAACCTAACCCCCTTACCCCACGCCCCAAGCCACACCCCCCCCTCGGCCACTATTCACCATCTTCCCCAGGCTCCCTTTCCTCTCAAACCCTAGCAGCCTAGGTTTCCCACCATAAGCCTGGCAACCACAGTTCCGATGACCACCAAAATAACACCCCCGATGCACCCGACCATCCTGAACACGAATCCACTAACCACAAGCCTCGAATCACTTCCGTTCGTCTCGAATCTTCGTTTGAAGATTTGAGTCGAACCTGGACCTATGCCAAACCACCCCATCTTCATGCTAGACACTCTCCTGACCTTCCTCGTGACCAAACCAAGCTTGGTTTGGTCCGAATCCACCCACAACTCCCAAAAATCCAGATCTGGAAATCCAGACTTCTGAAGCACATGCACCTGGGGAACCCGGCCAGTTTTGACATAGGTTTGAGGTCTAATAGACCTTAACCAAGGTGTTCTCATGTGAGAACACCCTGATTAAGGTTTGTTCGGCCTCAAAGGTTCGAAGTCGAGTTTGATTTGGGTCTGTTTGGTTTAAACATTTTGGTAAGTTTTCCGTTCTTTTGTTTTATTTCCAAATAAGTTGTCAGCATATCTCTTTGTGTTTTGTTTGTTATTTTTGCTATTTTTCATCCAGATTTTTTTTCATCTCTGTAAAGACCTTTTATTTGGTCGTTTATCTTCTGTTAGTATTCTGAATGTACTCTGTGATGAACCTGTTCGATTAGATTGGTCGTCAAATGAATAAACTTATATAGGTTCCCAGTTATTTAACACAGAATTGTCTGATACCCTTTAGGTCCCTAAACGTATTGTTTATGTGAGCGATCGATTATTACCTGCTATAATTAGTGTAGTCGACTCGATAAATGTCGTCGATTAGTTTTCTATAACTAATGGATCGAAGGAGCTAGGAGTTTCACATAACTAATTAAACTCGGACACTGGCTGGATGACCTAGTAATGTTTGAAATGGTCTGTTGGCATTATAAAAATGACTAAAAGGGTTCAGTCTAGGCAGTCCTGAGTTCGAGTTTTCATCAGTGCAAAAATGCCCTAATGCTGCAATAGGCAGGGGCAGTAATAATCAAGGTTAACGGGGGTATTCTGGGGTGTTTAAAAAGAACAGAAGTAATTAGTTTAAGTGAGCTGACAAAAAGGGTACTAACTTAGGATTAAACTAATACCAATGGGGGAACAAGACACAAGGGTATGGGGGCTCAAAATGAATAAACAAATGAGCCCATAATTCTGGATTAAACAAAACCAGGCGTGGGGAATAAAGGGAGCTGACACCAAGCATGCTGAGCATGGGCTTAAAGAGTATGGGCATTCTGCCAATTGGCAGGCAGGGCAGCTCAGCTGTAATGGTGCATTTGGCCTATAAATAGGCCATTTGATAACTAAAACAGGGGCTGAAGTTTAAGGGTCTTAGGCTGGACTTTTAGCTTTCAGAGAGGGAAAAACAAAGGGCTGGAAAATTTGTAGTCTAAAGAGAGGTCTGGTGAGTTCAAAGAAAACTGAAAAAACATAAGTTAGTTTCCAATAAACACTGCAACCAAACACTGCCTGAAAGTTGTATAAGAGTGCATATTGGTCAAGCTGTCTTGGCCAAGTTCTTGGTTTGCATTGGTTGAGCTGTTTCTGGTTATTGAATTGGTAGTGTTGCTGCATTGAATACTCTGTTTGCTGTTGTTTCATCTTTCTTTTCTGGGTTCATTGGTTTGGTACTCGACTATTGGTTGTTCCTCTTTGTTCTGGGAAATATTGTTGGTTCATCATTCTGCCTCTGGGACTGTTTGTTTGTTGCTCGACCACTTGTGAGCTCCATCATTGTGGCTGGTTGTTGTTGCTGTGTTGTTGGTGTTTATCTGCTGTTGCTGTATTTGCTGCATACTACTCAGCTGACCATTCTCCTTCTTCTTTTTCTTTGCTATACCAGGTACACGATTAATAGTGTCAATGTAACTTGAAAGTTGAGCATGAATATAAAAGAGAAGACCTGAAGAATTTTGTTTATATACATAGTTTCCCCTTTTAAATATCATGTAATGTAGGCAAATTTTATGCCTGTTTTGGATGTTGGAGATAGCCTTCAGGCCTGATAACTATCAATGAATGTTAGTTGAATGTTATATTGTGCATATAGGATGGTGATAAGAGTATGCTTAAGGCAACAGGATGTATTTCAGATTTAGTGCAATAGTGTAGTATAAGCATGTAATGCATGCCAAGCCTAAAATTCGTACACTAAATGAGTTCTCTCCTTTCAAGTAAATTGCTATATATAACTCTTAAAACCATGTCTTAAGATCAGGAACACAAATTCAGGGCCTCAACCTCACAATGGTCGAGTTCAGGCCAAAACAGGCCAAGCCAGCCTGCTTCGAACAAGCAGTGGCCCAGGTCTGGCCAATCACACTGGGCTGGATTTGGGCCTGTGATTACTTGTTCGGACAGCCTCATTTCTGATTTTAGGCATTTCTGAATGTTGTTACAAACAACTTGCAAGCATGTAATTAATTAGGACTATCTACTGTTTTCAATTGATAAGGACAAACGCGATAAGAAACGTAGTTGCTATAGGATATCCTTTTAAAATAAGAACGAGATGAGCCTCGATGAAAATAAACAAAACGTGCATATGCGGGGCCCTTGTTAAATGTATATTATTGAAGCATTTAGTTTCCAGGACGGGTTGTTTAGCAAATCTCACAACCCTCCTAAAATAACAACACGTTAGTCTCTTTAGGACACGCTTTAATAAACCTTACCTTCCTAAACTTGGGTGCACATTTATGTGACCCAAATCCAAATCTCGACGGATTCGAAATGTGTCTCTAATCACGGGTACATTGATTGTGACGTGGTTCGAGATACATTTTCACAACGTTGCAATTCTTGATAAAAACAGTAAATGATAAAAGCGGTTAAAAGTTAAATTTTGCACATAAGTTCACACTTGTATGAAATCAGATAATCAAGCCGAATATAACAGTTGAGCGACCGTGCTAGAACCACGGAACTCGGGAATGCCTAACACCTTCTCCCGGGTTAACAGAATTCCTTATCCGGATTTCTGGTACGCAGACTGTAATATGGAGTCATTCTTTTCCTCGACTCGGGATTAAAATTGGTGACTTGGGACACCCTAAATCTCCCAAGTGGCGACTCTGAAATAATTAAACCAATCCCGTTTCGATTGTCCTTTACTTGGAAAAAACTCCTTTGCGCCCATGCGGGTGCGGAAAAAGGAGGTGTGACAGCTCTGGCGACTCCACTGGGGAACTGACCCAGAACCACTGGTTCAGGGTTAAGAATTCGAGCTTAGAATAATTGTTATTATTTGGCTTTATTTATTATCTGATTATTACATGTTTTGAGCCTAATGTGCTAAATGCTGCTTTTACCGCTTTGATATTATTTGAACTGTATATAAACTGTGCCGAAACCTTTCTCTTCTTACCTCCGGGGATGTGCTTACTGGTTGAGACTCCCTATTCTGTTAGTGTCATACCCCAAATAAAAGAGGTTCGGAAAGTTTCTAAGCCGGCTGGCCTTTTGGTTCCCGGAAAGGAGCTCCTTCCTCAACTCGAGTTGTCCGCTCGGGTACACTGTCTAGAACACCGACCCAGGTTTTGAACATAGAATAACGTGACTTCATGCCGGATCCCTAGTAGGAACGCTTATTTGCATCACGTTGCATATGACTTAGGGGACTCAACACAGGGGTTGGGTCCGTCTAGGACTAGCAACCTGATATGAAAAGACCATTCTGGTGCATCCCACTGTTCTCCGTGCATTTATTTGTCTCATACCCGCATGCTGACCGGTGTTTTGATATTCGGAATATTGTGAAAAAAAAAGGGGAAATAACGGTTGGGAATTGATTTTGAAAAAAAACAAATACTGTCAAAACTCTGCCAAAATTTTGAAGAGTCGTTGTTCTGTCTTTCATAATAAAAATATATCAATAGAAATATAGAGTTGTCTTGTCATAAAAAATCAAAAAAAATCTTATTTTAAAATTGTTTTTTTTATAAAAAAAAAAAAAAAAAAAAAGTCTTGTGTGGTCTTTACTTTTATTATTTGTTACAAATATATGTATATGTATATATATACATGAAAAATTCAAAAGTTTTGCTTTATTTCAAAATGTATATATCTTTATTTATGGCAAAAGTTTTTATCTTGTTAAAAGTCTAGAAAAGTCCTTTCAGGCTCCCAGTTTTTCGAAAAAAAAAAAAAAAAAAAAAAAAAATCCAAAATATTTTCCGTTATTGACTTCTTTAGAAAGTTTTATATATATATATGAAAATTCAAAATTCACAAAAAATCGCATATATTTTGTTTTTAGCAGGATAAGTGTCGTTTGTTAAAATCTTATTAATAAATGTGCAGAATGAGCACGATTCCGAATGAACCCTTTTCAATCATGAATAAAATTCCCCTCCAATTGCGGCTCTGGTGGAATGATTTGGGCAAAGAGGGGCATGACGAAATCAAGAAGTATCTGAAAGGCCTCACGAGTTTGTTGGATATCAGGCCACGAGGAGATATCATAAGGGCACTAGTCCCCCACTGGGATCCTGCGCACAATGTCTTCCGCTTCTCAGATTTCGAACTTACCCCAACTTTAGAAGAAATAGCAGGATATATCGGCAGCGCTGAGACTCCTTTGAGGCACAAATATCTGATTGCTCCGAGAGCTGTAGCAGTACACCGGTTCCTGGACTCCTTAAAGATAGTCAGAACAATTCATAACCCTGACTTGGCAAAAGGTTTTTGCAGCATGAATTTCATATATCAAAGATATGGTCACATAGGAGGATTCGACAAGCCGGAAAACCAGTTGTGCAGCAAAGGTAATCGCCAGAAGTGGGAAGAACATAGACGAATTGCTTTCATGATAACTTTCTTAGGACTACTAGTATTCCCAAGAAAAGATGGGAATATTGACATAAAGATAGCAGGGGTCGTCAGTACGTTGCTCGCACAGAGTGATAGTACGTTGGCGCCCATGATAGTAGCTGATATATTCCGGGCACTCACTTCTTGCAAAGCCGGAGGAAGCTTTTTCGAGGGTTGCAATTTGTTGTTGCAAATGTGGATGACCGAACACCTATGTCACCGAGCCCCGTTTCTGAGCCATGGATCCGCAGGAAAGACCTGCATAGAGGAGTTCTATACCAGAGTTAATGAAACCTACCTGCCAGAAGGAGTCACAGCATGGACCTCATATTTCCATACCCTCAACGCCAGTCAAATACAATGGGCGCTAGGATGGTTATCGATCGACGAAGTCATATACATGCCAGCAGCTAGGCCCCATTTTCTCTTAATGGGACTTAAGAGCATTCAACCATACGCACCGCATCGGGTTTTAAGGCAACTTGGGAGGTATCAGATAGTGCCGAAAAACGAGGATCTGAGCATCCAGGTAATCGAGATCAGTCCCGACGGCCAGTTTCCTGAAGCAAGGGTTCGTCAAATTTGGAGCCAATGTCAATACTTAGAAGCAAATACTTGCGTAATGAATCAGGCAAAAGGGGAAGTTTCGCCCGGGTATCAGGCCTGGTACAAAGGGGAGACATCATCTGGAAGACCGACCAAAAGACCTCACCTGCAAGAATTTGTCAAATCTTCACAAGAACAGTGGGGCTGGTTGGCCAAAGAGCAGGAATATCTCGTCAAAGCAGGCAAACTGAAGCAACAAGTTCAGGATATGAGGTTTGAGTGCCAATTACAGTCTGCCGCCCACGAGGGAGAAAGGAACAAGTTAATCAGAGAAGGCGAGGTCCTCAAAGCTCAGATCCAGAGAATGAAAAAAGAGGCTAATAGCCAGCTGAGAAGCCGGGCAGATAAAAGATTGATAGCAGGGTTAAAGGATCAGGTTGCGAAATGCCAGAAAGATTTGGAAAAAGCCAGGGCCAGCACGGCAAAATTGCGAACCAAGTGGGCAAACGGTGCGATGGCTCGGAGGCAGCACCTGCAACAAGTCATAAGGGAGTATGAATTGAGCATCGGGACATTAAGGGAAACGAATGCCTCTCTTCGAGAAAGGATCCTCAAGCAAACACGAAATGCCCAAGCCGACAGAAAGGCGATGTTACGATGCAATGACCAGAATGGAAAGACAAATGGAGATATTCCAGGATCAGCTTGCCAACAATGCGCAAACACTGGGGTTGAAGAACCGACAGATAAGGCATTTGTTCGCAGAAAGGGACAACATTCGAGGAAGGATCGACGAGATTGGGCATTACATCTACATGAGATGCCTGGCATGCGAGCAAATGCCTCGGAAGACCCTCCTTGTTTCCATCATGGGTTGCGTCCACCGAATCATGAATGAGTTGAAAGGTCTGCAGAGAGACCTCACACCAAGGGCCGCGGAAAGGCCGAATGATGCCTCGCGGGCCCCTAAGTTGGAAAATTAATCTTTGGTTGAGTTTTGTTTATTTGGTTTTGTTGTTTTTCCATATGTTGTTTTCTTTTCTTTTAGTCAAAACGGCTTAAGAACTGTGGAGTCCTGTACTATTGCTATTCCTTGCTTGAAGTAATTTGTAATAGCAAAATTTTGAGAATGAATTTAACGATTTCACAAGAATTTTGTGTTTCTTTACTTTAAGGCAGAACTACGCCTGGTCTGATTCACGCGGGAACGTGATACGTAGGCAATCCCCATAAGATTCGACCGCTTTTAATAAATAAAAATAAAAATACAAAATAAAACACAGGGTTTCCCAAAGTACTTTAAAAATGGATGAATGAGCAAACCGGGATGACGTATGTTGTTTGAGGCAAGGCATGTAGAAACGATTAATTGCCTAGGTGCATTGCATCCTCTATGTGTTATGATCAAATCTGTTAAGCTCTAACACTAACAAAGTTTGTTGTTGTCTGATACCAGACAGTTAGTTGTTAAAGAATTCTGGCAACACATTCATACCAAACCAGATCCAAAGGACCGGTAGCAACAAGCATGACTACTTCAGAGAATAGTAATGAGGAAGAAAGGCCGATGAGCCAGTTGCTAAAAGAGGCAATGGAAAAGATTGAGAGGATGGGACTAGAGATGCATGCAATGCAGCTAGCCCTGGCCAAAACACAGAAGAGCCCTGAGACACTGGGACACATGCCGGAATACCCTCACTCTGGCCCCTCCACAAGCCGCCCAAATCCCCTCTATCATCAAGAAAGAAGCCCTCATGATTCCCAAGCTCCACCACCCCATCAACCTCTCCCAACACCCAATATTCCCATTTTTGTGGGACCTGCATCAGCCCCTTTGCAGCGAACGACCAGTGAGCCATTGTTTCAGGCTCACGATACACAATACTATCCCCCTGAGCCTACATTCCATGCACCCGAACCACAGGCTTACAATCCCCATTTGGAAGTTCCGGCAGAGGTTGAGAAGCCGGTTAAGGCCCCTGAACAGGATGAAGTGTTGAGAAAGTTCAAAAGCCTGGAGCAATCCTTCAGGAACTTACACGGGCTGGGCAACCAAGTCAGCGTGGCATACAAAGATCTGTGCCCTTTCCCAGATGTCCAACTCCCGGCAGGGTTCAAGATGCCCAAGTTTGATTTATATGAAGGGCACGGTGATCCCATGGCACATCTGCGGGGATTCTGTAGCAAAATGAGAGGGGCAGGAGGCAAGGATGAGCTTTTGATAGCTTACTTCGGCCAAAGTCTGAGCGGATCTGCACTGGAATGGTATACCAGGCAGGATTTCAGCAGGTGGTACACGTGGGATGATCTGGCACAGGCTTTTGCAGGTCATTTCCAGTACAATCTAGAGATAGTCCCTGACCGTCTCACGTTATTGAGAACTGGGAAGAAACCCGGGGAAAGTTTTCGTGAGTTCGGATTCCGCTGGAGAGAACAAGCAGCTAGAGTCGATCCTCCCATGAGAGAGGGAGAAATGGTAGACTACTTTTTGCAGACGTTGGATCCAACCTACTTTGGTCACTTGGTGACAACGGTTGGAAAATCTTTCAACGAGGTGGTCAAAATAGGGGTCATGATAGAAGAAGGTTTGAGGTCGGACAAGATCTTAAACTATTCGGCACTTAAGGCCACAACCCAGGCTATTCAAAACGGCACGGGAGGTGCGCTAAGAAGAAAGAAAGAAGAGGTTGCCACGATCGAGGCAGGCAGTTGGTCCAGGGCTGGCAGGCCGCATTACAACCAACCCAGGCCTCACAGGTCAAACTACCCATACAACCCACCACAAAATTTCTATCCACCTCGAGAACCACATTGTTCCGTACACCAAGCCCAGGTATACACTCAGCCTCCGGTTCGCCCACAATGGCGCGCACCGGCTCCCCAGAACATATATGCACCACCACAAAACACTTACCCTCCACCAAGGGCATATAGAAATCCTTCAGGGGCAGGTTTCCGGGGAAATCCAGATGCCAGAAATGACAGGTTGCGGAAGCAAAGAACCTTCACCGAACTGGGAGAAACCTACACCGCTGTGTTCCACAAGCTGCGGCAATTGGGTTTGGTTAGTCCCGTCCATACTCGGGAACCAAATCCCCCGCCTCAGAATTTGGATCGTTCAATCAGTTGTGAATACTGTTCAGGGATGCTCGGGCACGATACCGAGAAGTGTTGGAAGTTAAGGCATGCCATACAGGATCTTATTGACACCAATAAGATCGAGGTCCAGACACCGGAGGCTCCTAACATCAACCAAAACCCGCTGCCAGCGCACCACGAAGCTCACATGATTGAGTTGGTGTGTGAGGGAGGTGAATTAAGAAAACCCTCACAAACAGTGATGATGATCCAAGCTGCCCCAAAAGAAGTCTTAACCAGTGGAGGAACAAAGGTACAGTCGCAGGGAGAAGGCGTCAAGCCGGTAGTAATATGGGGGAAGAACCCGTCCGCCATAGCAAGCAAACCCGAGCCAAGCAAGTTGGTAATACCAGGGATCCTGCCCACATCGGCAGTCGTGTTGAAAGGGGTATGTAGAGAACGGGTGACCATAAAGCCGGTGGTCCAACTGCCAATGCTTGACAGCAGGGCTGTGCCCTGGAAATATGAAAAGGCAGTGGTGACATACCAAGGAAAACAGGTGGAAGAAGTCAGTTGTGAAGCGCAAGGGCTGACTCGATCAGGTCGATGCTTTGCTCCGGTGGAGTTAAGAAAAATAAACCCAGTGGCAACCAAGAAGCCAGTGTCAGAAGAAGAAGCTGAAGACTTCCTGAGGAAGATGAAAGTACAAGACTATTCTGTGGTTGAGCAGCTGAGAAAAACACCTGCCCAGATCTCACTATTGTCATTACTCCTCCATTCCGAGGAACATCGTCGGGCCCTGTTAAAGATATTGAACGAGGCTCATGTACCCAGTGAGATTTCTGTAAACCACCTGGAAACCATTGCTAGCAAGATTTTCGAGGTGAACAGAGTGACATTCTCAGATGATGACCTGCCGGTGGAAGGTACGGAGCACAACAGAGCTCTATACCTAGCTGTCAAATGTGAAGACTCGGTGGTAACCCGAGTATTGGTGGATAACGGCTCAAGCGCCAATATTTGTCCATTATCCACCCTGGACCAGTTAAAGATTGACCGTGGAAGAATCCGGGAGAATAGCATCTGTGTCCGAGGGTTTGACGGAAACGGAACAGCCACTGTGGGGGATGTTGTACTTGAACTAACCATTGGCCCGGTCCTGTTTACCATGGAATTCCAGGTGTTGGACGCCACGGTATCTTACAACTTGCTGTTAGGACGACCTTGGATTCATGCAGCCAAAGCGGTGCCTTCCACCCTACATCAGACAGTGAAGTTCGAGTGGGAAAGACAAGAGGTCGTGTTGCACGGTGAGGATACAACATGCACCATGGGCGGAACCATTGTGCCTTTCATAGAGACCACTGATGACAAGGGTCCTTGGGTCTACCAGATTCTCGATACAGGGTCGGCCAACAAAATCTCTGAAGGAGAAATCATCCCGCACCCTAGGGTAGCTGCCGCAACAGTCATGATGGTATCGGAGATGCTGGGTAATGGGTTTGTGCCGGGAAAAGGCCTGGGAGTTGAACTTCAAGGGATAGTCCAACCTGTCTCCCTTCCTAAGAATCTGGAAACTTTCGGGTTGGGGTTCAAACCAACCGCAGCAGACAGGAAGCAAGCGCGAAAAATGAAGAAGAGGGTCTGGTTTCTGCCTAAACCAGTACCACGCCTCTCGAGGTCTTTTGTTAAAGCTAGTGCCAAGGGGTCAGCGATCCCAAAGATTCAAGGACCTTTGATCGGCATAAATGAAGACCTGAATCAGAGTTTTGAGAGACTATTCGCGGATGTCAGTATGGTGGAAGCTGGAGAGGGTTCCAGCAGGGCAGAGATACAATTTGTGGGGCCTGAGGCCAAGACCAACAATTGGACGGTTACTCCTCTTCCTGTCCGAGGGGAGTCTTGGTAGTAGGCTTTGATTAATGTTTTGTTTGTTTGTTTGTTTGATCGGATTATTCAAGGGTGTAATCCCAATTTTACTTTCGTTTTGTAAAAGTGTGAACCCTTTTTATCCTGCAAATTTAATAAAGTTCTTTTCTTTTGTCCCATTTTAATTTCTGGTTTTGTTCTTTTTCTTTCTGAACAGTTCTCTTTTTACTGGTCCTAATGACATGGCATGCACAGCGGATCTTCGACCTAGTCTAATAAATCAATCTGAATCTGACTCAACAATGCAAGAGGTCGTTTGTGATAATGAATCCGAATGTGACGAAGGAGAAGCCTTCGAAGAAATAAATCGAGAACTGTGCCAATTTGAAGAGAAACCCAAGCCTAACCTAAATGACACTGAGGCTGTGAACCTAGGAGACGCTGATATCATCCAAGAGACCAAAATTAGCATCCACATTGAGCCAAATGTCAAAGCAGAATTGATCAAAACTCTCAGGGAATTCAAAGATGTTTTTGCATGGTCATATGATGATATGCCTGGATTGAGCACCGATTTAGTGGTTCACAAATTGCCCACTGACCCGGCATACCCTCCGGTCAAGCAAAAACTAAGGAAATTTAAAACAGAAATGAGTGTAAAGATCAAAGAAGAAGTGATTAAGCAATTACAATCGAAGGTCATTCGGGTCACTCGGTATCCCGAATGGTTGGCCAATGTAGTACCAGTCCCAAAGAAGGATGGAAAAATCAGGGTGTGCGTCGACTACCGCAACCTTAACAAAGCAAGTCCCAAGGATAATTTCCCGTTACCCAACATTCATATCTTGATCGATAACTGCGCTGGGCGCGAGATCGGATCCTTTGTGGATTGCTATGCGGGATATCATCAGATCCTAATGGACGAAGAGGATGCTGAGAAGACAGCATTTATTACGCCATGGGGAACCTACTGCTATCGGGTAATGCCGTTCGGTTTAAAGAACGCTGGGGCAACGTACATGCGAGCAATGACTGCTGTGTTTCATGACATGATACACAAAGAAATAGAAGTGTACGTCGATGATGTGATCATCAAATCTTGGCGTCAGGAGGACCATGTAACAGACCTAAGGAGATTTTTCCAAAGACTCCGGAGGTATGATATCAAGCTTAACCCGGCCAAATGCGCATTCGGGGTTCCATCAGGAAAGTTGCTAGGATTCATCGTCAGTCGACGGGGGATTGAGTTAGACCCATCCAAAATTGAATCCATCCGAGACTTGCCACCGCCAAGGAACAAAACAGAGGTAATGAGTTTGCTGGGTAGACTCAATTACATCAGCAGGTTCATCGCTCAACTCACAGCAACTTGTGAGCCCATATTTCGGCTACTGAGAAAGGATGCTGCAGAAGGTTGGACGACAGAGTGTCAAGAGGCTTTCGACCAAATCAAAGGGTATCTGTCTAATCCACCCGTGTTGGTCCCACCTAAGCCCGGGAAACCCCTAATCCTTTACCTGACAGTCTTGGAAAATTCATTTGGTTGTGTACTGGGGCAACATGATGACACAGGAAGGAAGGAGCAGGCCATCTACTATCTTAGCAAGAAATTCACAGTGCATGAGGTCAAGTACACTCAACTCGAGAAAACATGCTGCGCCCTAACTTGGGTAGCTCAGAAGTTGAAACACTACCTGTCTTCATATACTACTTATCTCATATCCCGCTTGGACCCATTGAAGTATATCTTTCAGAAACCTATGCCCACGGGAAGGTTGGCAAAGTGGCAAATTCTGCTCACAGAGTTTGATATCATCTACGTAACAAGGACGGCCATGAAAGCCCAGGCACTGGCAGACCATTTGGCAGAGAATCCCGTTGACGAAAAATACGAGCCTTTAAGAACGTATTTTCCTGACGAAGAGGTGATGCATACAAATGAGTTGGAATTACCCGAGGAACCGGGTTGGAAGCTTTTCTTTGATGGAGCGGCAAATGCAAAAGGGGTTGGAATAGGGGCAGTACTCATTTCTGAAACAGGACGGCATTATCCTGTTACGGCCCAACTGCGCTTCTATTGCACCAACAATATGGCCGAATATGAGGCTTGCATTTTGGGTCTGCGCTTGGCTGCTGACATGGATGTCCAAGACGTCTTGGTCTTGGGAGACTCGGACCTCTTGGTACATCAAATTCAGGGTGAATGGGAAACACGAGATCTAAAGCTCATACCATACCGACAATGCTTGCATGATCTGAGCAAGCAATTTCGATCGGTGAAGTTCAAACACATCCCGAGAGTTCACAATGAGGTTGCAGATGCCTTAGCCACCTTAGCATCAATGTTGCACCACCCTGACAAGATGTATGTTGATCCTCTGCATATCCAAGTCCGTGATCAGCACGCCTACTGCAATACCGTAGAAGAAGAAGCAGATGGCGAACCTTGGTTTCATGATATCAAGGAATACCTCAGAATGGGGATATATCCAGAACATGCCTCGGGAGACCAAAAAAGAGCCCTTCGGCGTTTGTCGAATGGTTTCTTCCTCAGTGGAGGAGTATTGTACAAAAGAACCCCGGATTTGGGATTGTTGAGATGCGTAGATGCCAGTCAAGCAATGACGGTCATGGAAGAGGTACATGCGGGAGTTTGTGGGCCACACATGAGCGGATATGTGTTGGCAAGAAAGATCCTTCGAACAGGGTGTTATTGGCTAACCATGGAACACGACTGTATCACTTTCGTAAGGAAATGCCATCAGTGCCAGATACACGGAGATTTGATTCATTCTCCGCCAACAGAGTTACATACAATGTCAGCACCTTGGCCGTTTGTGGCCTGGGGCATGGATGTCATTGGGCCCATCGAGCCAGCAGCGTCCAACGGTCATAGGTTCATTCTAGTGACCATTGATTACTTCACCAAATGGGTTGAGGCTAAAACCTTCAAATCGGTAACCAAGAAGGCGGTGGTGGACTTTGTTCACTCCCATATCATCTGCAGATTTGGGATCCCAAAAGTGATCATTACGGATAACGGTGCGAATCTTAATAGCAGCCTGATGAGAGAGGTGTGCCAACAATTCAAGATTACACACCGCAATTCCACCCCATATCGTCCCAAGGCGAATGGAGCAGTCGAAGCAGCCAATAAGAATATCAAGAAGATACTACGAAAAATGGTGGAAGGGTCCAGACAATGGCACGAGAAATTACCCTTTGCTTTGTTAGGGTACCGCACTACCGTCCGGACCTCCATAGGCACAACTCCTTATTTGTTGGTGTATGGAACTGAGGCCGTGATACCAGCGGAGGTCGAAATTCCATCCCTCCGAATTGTCGCTGAAGCCGGGATTGATGATGATGAATGGGTAAAAGCTCGATTGGAACAGTTGAGCCTAATAGATGAGAAAAGATTGGCAGCAGTGTGCCATGGTCAACTGTATCAGAAGAGAATGGCAAGAGCATATAACAAGAAGGTGCGCCCCAGGAAGTTTGAGGTAGGGCAGCAGGTGTTAAAGAAGATCCTCCCACATCAGGTCGAAGCAAAAGGCAAATTCGCCCCAAATTGGCAAGGGCCTTATATCGTGACCAGAGTATTGTCCAACGGCGCTCTGTGTTTGACAGATATCGAAGGTAGATGTGTCGACATGGCTATCAATTCAGATGCAGTCAAGAGATATTATGCGTAATTTCTTTAATTATGGCAATTTTTGGTTTATTTGTTTGTATTTGGCATTTGATGGATAATGAGATGACGGAGGCAATTCTTTCTTCTACCCAAACACTGTTTAACCCTTGCTTCCCCCTTTGAGCTTTAAGTAATTCTTTCATACCCCTCTTTTGGAATCACTAATGGAAAGGACATGAAAAAAAAAAAAAAAAAAAAAAGAAAGAAAAGAAGAAGAAAAAGAAGATGAAATCATAAAGAAATACAAAACCGTGGGAACTACGTTTGACCTGATTCCTCAAAGAGGATACGTAGGCGCCTCATGGCTCGGTCATAGTATGCATCATAATAAATATAGGATGCATAATAGTGTGCATAATAGACACAGCGTGCGTAATGCACGTAGCACGACATAAAAGTAAAAAAATAAATAAATTCCCCAAGCAAGAAAACTGGGGCAGAAGTTATGTTTTAAGTTCCAACAAAGGTTTGATTCCAAAAGTTGTAGCACATCACCCTCCAAGTTGTTTTCATTTTTTTTAGCCTTCCTTCAATCCCACACCAAAACCAACATCGACATCCAAAAGACCTCCCGATCAATGTTCGAGAGATGCCAAATCCGGCAAATAAGGCCGAGAATGATACACCGATCCCCAGCAAAGAAAAGGATCGTAAGACTGGGAATGAGTTGATAGTCAAAAGAATCTCCAGAAGAGAGGATCATATCTACAACACCCCGATTCCTCGAAAAGAAATAAAATGAGAGAGTCTCATCGGTGAAAACCTTCACAGGCACCGAGAGGCGATGTAAGATGAGGGATATGAAATGAGAGAGTCTTATTGGTGAAAACCTTCACAGGCACCATAAGGCGCCGGGAGATGAGAGAAAAGAGAGAGTCTCATTAGTGAAAACCCCTCGAAGGGCACTATGAGGCGACAAGATAGAGCAGCGAAACCTACCACATTCGCAACAAGATGAACATCCATTTATCATCCCCAGCAAGTCAGACCGTCGGACAAATCGATTGATACAAATAGACTAGGTCGGGAATCTACGGTGCATGTCATGATCACGGGGACCCGTTGTGTCATCCAGATAAGTTCTTTTGATTAGCTCCTCCCACAAAATATTGGTTCGCAAAGTTTTTCTCTTTTCCATATCTTTATTTTCTTTTCCTAAAAAGTGTCTTTAAAGGATTTTTCAAAGCTTACTACCAAAAAACCGAAGGGAAATTCACCCAATGCAGGGTAATACAAACAGTCTTAAAAGGCCGGCCCCAGGCAATGCAGGGATTGTGCTCGGAAATGTTGGAAGAAGTAAGCTCCAAAAGGAGTGGTTTCGGGAGTTAGAAGCAGACTCCCACATCATGTGTTTTAAAAGAAAGCAGAAAAGGGGATAGATTGAAAACCAATCCCCAGCAGGCTAGAGACCCCCAACGGGCAACTTTGCCTGCCAACCAATTATGGGGACAAAAAGCAAGAAAAGGGGAAGAGAGAAAAATGGCTCGCCAGAAAGGCACCCTCTACCACCACGATTAAAACTGACTAAAACCTTTTGTCTTTTACAGGAGAGCAAAGAATTGATGACGGCAACAAGATGCAATGCCATGGAAGTTACCAAAAACCGGGGCAGAAAATTTTCTGCCGATTGTCGAAAATTTTCTCGGAAGAACAGGGAAACAATTTCAATCCATTTAAGTTCTAGGTCGCCCACCAGTATAATGCGGGAATACATTTAAGTTCTAGGTCGCCCACCAGTATAATGCGGGAATACTTTTAAGTTCTAGGTCGCCCACCAGTATAATGCGGGAATACTTTTAAGTTCTAGGTCGCCCACCAGTATAATGCGGGAATACTTTTAAGTTCTAGGTCGCCCACCAGTATAATGCGGGAATACTTTTAAGTTCTAGGTCGCCCACCAGTATAATGCGGGAATACATTTAAGTTCTAGGTCGCCCACCAGTATAATGCGGGAATACTTTTAAGTTCTAGGTCGCCCACCAGTATAATGCGGGAATACTTTTAAGTTCTAGGTCGCCCACCAGTATAATGCGGGAATACTTTTAAGTTCTAGGTCGCCCACCAGTATAATGCGGGAATACATTTAAGTTCTAGGTCGCCCACCAGTATAATGCGGGAATACTTTTAAGTCCTAGGTCGCCCACCAGTATAATGCGGGAATACATTTAAGTTCTAGGTCGCCCACCAGTATAATGCGGGAATACTTTTAAGTTCTAGGTCGCCCACCAGTATAATGCGGGAATACTTTTAAGTTCTAGGTCGCCCACCAGTATAATGCGGGAATACTTTTAAGTTCTAGGTCGCCCACCAGTATAATGCGGGAATACATTTAAGTTCTAGGTCGCCCACCAGTATAATGCGGGAATACTTTTAAGTTCTAGGTCGCCCACCAGTATAATGCGGGAATACTTTTAAGTTCTAGGTCGCCCACCAGTATAATGCGGGAATACTTTTAAGTTCTAGGTCGCCCACCAGTATAATGCGGGAATACTTTTAAGTTCTAGGTCGCCCACCAGTATAATGCGGGAATACTTTTAAGTTCTAGGTCGCCCACCAGTATAATGCGGGAATACTTTTAAGTTCTAGGTCGCCCACCAGTATAATGCGGGAATACATTTAAGTTCTAGGTCGCCCACCAGTATAATGCGGGAATACATTTAAGTTCTAGGTCGCCCACCAGTATAATGCGGGAATACATTCAGCTCTAGATTTTGGAATCAGTCACCCCACCTGAAGACAGAAGGTTACAACAGAGATCCCCAAACGGGAAACAATAAAATCCCCAGCACCAAGAAGCAGACAACTGCAAAAGCAAGCGCACATTCAAAGGGAAGAAGGAACGCGTCTCAAAAGAAGTAGTTTGGGAACGTTGTAGCATGCCCAGTATAACAATTCTGATGAAAAGCCATACCACTGAAGAAACCATTGGAAGATCTAAAGAAGAAAGTCGTGTCCCCAGCAAATCAAGCAAATTGATGAGAACTGACATTCAGAAAAGGTGAAGGACCAGCATCATCTCCAAGTTCACAAAATAAAGGCGTCGGAGGGAAGCATTAGCCGACAAGAAAGCAAGGCAACAAAAACAAGTTGAAGATGGATGAAATTTCAGGATCCTCAGTCTAACTTAGCTTCTTGTTTTCCTTTTAGAGCAATGTAATAGGGAGATCGGTTGAGCAGTAGCATCCTACAGCAGCATACAACAGCGCACAACAACAGCAAACACTACAGTCACACGGTAGTCCCAGCTACCAAAATTTCCCGAACTACATTGACCTGATTCCTGTTTCAGCCCAGGATATGTAGGAAACCTCTGAAGCAAAGGTTCGGTCAAATCTTTTTCAAAAAATGCTTCACACGGAGTATTCGGACGGGCAAAAATCGCTCGCTTTATCTTTGCGCGAAAACCCTTCGTGTCTCCGTGCAAAGAGGGGCAGCTGTAAGCACGTGATTTTTGCTTCACGGACAATCGCTCCAAAAGAAAATAAAAATAGTGGCAAAAGGCTTCGCTGTACAATTTTTCGATCTTTCCGTGACATGCGTTGTTAGTCGTTTGTGAGTCTGTCCATTTTGCATCTAGTCATTAACAAACAAAATACAAAATATATGTATTAGGATGGTTAAACCATAATTCGGTCAGTAAAAGAAAATTCAAAAAAATATATATGTGCACCGTTCGCCCTAGGCTTTTAGCTAACCTACGTAAATATTTTTGTGATAATTGTGTTAAAATGTTGCATTGTTGTTTAATTCCGTTACCTTATTACTTATTATTTGTTATTTTTATTTTGTTTAAAAGAAAAGAAAAAATAATAAGAAAGAAAACAAAAGCAAAAGAGTAGGGAAAATCGGTTTGGGCCAAGAAATGAAACAAAATAGGCCCAAGACCAGGACACAGATCCAGTCCAAACACAGGCTGCCCGGACACGTCCCAAACGACGTCGTATCAGCGCCTCAATCTGAGCCGTTGATTCATGGCAATCAAACGGTCCAATACAGCCCCTGCTAAGTCGAAACGACGTCGTTTCAGGCAAGTTAATCTGGGCCGTTCATTCCCATTGATCCAACGGATCCAGGCCTTCCTCTAAACCCGTCAACATGACCCGATCCAATCCCCTACCCGGTCATAACCCACTATCATCTCCCGAACGACGTCGTCCCTCCTCAATGGTTAGATCCTGGCCCTTGATCTCAATTGATCCAATGGCCAGGATCTAAACCCTCAATACATATATAAACCTAACCCCCTTACCCCACGCCCCAAGCCACACCCCCCCCTCGGCCACTATTCACCATCTTCCCCAGGCTCCCTTTCCTCTCAAACCCTAGCAGCCTAGGTTTCCCACCATAAGCCTGGCAACCACAGTTCCGATGACCACCAAAATAACACCCCCGATGCACCCGACCATCCTGAACACGAATCCACTAACCACAAGCCTCGAATCACTTCCGTTCGTCTCGAATCTTCGTTTGAAGATTTGAGTCGAACCTGGACCTATGCCAAACCACCCCATCTTCATGCTAGACACTCTCCTGACCTTCCTCGTGACCAAACCAAGCTTGGTTTGGTCCGAATCCACCCACAACTCCCAAAAATCCAGATCTGGAAATCCAGACTTCTGAAGCACATGCACCTGGGGAACCCGGCCAGTTTTGACATAGGTTTGAGGTCTAATAGACCTTAACCAAGGTGTTCTCATGTGAGAACACCCTGATTAAGGTTTGTTCGGCCTCAAAGGTTCGAAGTCGAGTTTGATTTGGGTCTGTTTGGTTTAAACATTTTGGTAAGTTTTCCGTTCTTTTGTTTTATTTCCAAATAAGTTGTCAGCATATCTCTTTGTGTTTTGTTTGTTATTTTTGCTATTTTTCATCCAGATTTTTTTTCATCTCTGTAAAGACCTTTTATTTGGTCGTTTATCTTCTGTTAGTATTCTGAATGTACTCTGTGATGAACCTGTTCGATTAGATTGGTCGTCAAATGAATAAACTTATATAGGTTCCCAGTTATTTAACACAGAATTGTCTGATACCCTTTAGGTCCCTAAACGTATTGTTTATGTGAGCGATCGATTATTACCTGCTATAATTAGTGTAGTCGACTCGATAAATGTCGTCGATTAGTTTTCTATAACTAATGGATCGAAGGAGCTAGGAGTTTCACATAACTAATTAAACTCGGACACTGGCTGGATGACCTAGTAATGTTTGAAATGGTCTGTTGGCATTATAAAAATGACTAAAAGGGTTCAGTCTAGGCAGTCCTGAGTTCGAGTTTTCATCAGTGCAAAAATGCCCTAATGCTGCAATAGGCAGGGGCAGTAATAATCAAGGTTAACGGGGGTATTCTGGGGTGTTTAAAAAGAACAGAAGTAATTAGTTTAAGTGAGCTGACAAAAAGGGTACTAACTTAGGATTAAACTAATACCAATGGGGGAACAAGACACAAGGGTATGGGGGCTCAAAATGAATAAACAAATGAGCCCATAATTCTGGATTAAACAAAACCAGGCGTGGGGAATAAAGGGAGCTGACACCAAGCATGCTGAGCATGGGCTTAAAGAGTATGGGCATTCTGCCAATTGGCAGGCAGGGCAGCTCAGCTGTAATGGTGCATTTGGCCTATAAATAGGCCATTTGATAACTAAAACAGGGGCTGAAGTTTAAGGGTCTTAGGCTGGACTTTTAGCTTTCAGAGAGGGAAAAACAAAGGGCTGGAAAATTTGTAGTCTAAAGAGAGGTCTGGTGAGTTCAAAGAAAACTGAAAAAACATAAGTTAGTTTCCAATAAACACTGCAACCAAACACTGCCTGAAAGTTGTATAAGAGTGCATATTGGTCAAGCTGTCTTGGCCAAGTTCTTGGTTTGCATTGGTTGAGCTGTTTCTGGTTATTGAATTGGTAGTGTTGCTGCATTGAATACTCTGTTTGCTGTTGTTTCATCTTTCTTTTCTGGGTTCATTGGTTTGGTACTCGACTATTGGTTGTTCCTCTTTGTTCTGGGAAATATTGTTGGTTCATCATTCTGCCTCTGGGACTGTTTGTTTGTTGCTCGACCACTTGTGAGCTCCATCATTGTGGCTGGTTGTTGTTGCTGTGTTGTTGGTGTTTATCTGCTGTTGCTGTATTTGCTGCATACTACTCAGCTGACCATTCTCCTTCTTCTTTTTCTTTGCTATACCAGGTACACGATTAATAGTGTCAATGTAACTTGAAAGTTGAGCATGAATATAAAAGAGAAGACCTGAAGAATTTTGTTTATATACATAGTTTCCCCTTTTAAATATCATGTAATGTAGGCAAATTTTATGCCTGTTTTGGATGTTGGAGATAGCCTTCAGGCCTGATAACTATCAATGAATGTTAGTTGAATGTTATATTGTGCATATAGGATGGTGATAAGAGTATGCTTAAGGCAACAGGATGTATTTCAGATTTAGTGCAATAGTGTAGTATAAGCATGTAATGCATGCCAAGCCTAAAATTCGTACACTAAATGAGTTCTCTCCTTTCAAGTAAATTGCTATATATAACTCTTAAAACCATGTCTTAAGATCAGGAACACAAATTCAGGGCCTCAACCTCACAATGGTCGAGTTCAGGCCAAAACAGGCCAAGCCAGCCTGCTTCGAACAAGCAGTGGCCCAGGTCTGGCCAATCACACTGGGCTGGATTTGGGCCTGTGATTACTTGTTCGGACAGCCTCATTTCTGATTTTAGGCATTTCTGAATGTTGTTACAAACAACTTGCAAGCATGTAATTAATTAGGACTATCTACTGTTTTCAATTGATAAGGACAAACGCGATAAGAAACGTAGTTGCTATAGGATATCCTTTTAAAATAAGAACGAGATGAGCCTCGATGAAAATAAACAAAACGTGCATATGCGGGGCCCTTGTTAAATGTATATTATTGAAGCATTTAGTTTCCAGGACGGGTTGTTTAGCAAATCTCACAACCCTCCTAAAATAACAACACGTTAGTCTCTTTAGGACACGCTTTAATAAACCTTACCTTCCTAAACTTGGGTGCACATTTATGTGACCCAAATCCAAATCTCGACGGATTCGAAATGTGTCTCTAATCACGGGTACATTGATTGTGACGTGGTTCGAGATACATTTTCACAACGTTGCAATTCTTGATAAAAACAGTAAATGATAAAAGCGGTTAAAAGTTAAATTTTGCACATAAGTTCACACTTGTATGAAATCAGATAATCAAGCCGAATATAACAGTTGAGCGACCGTGCTAGAACCACGGAACTCGGGAATGCCTAACACCTTCTCCCGGGTTAACAGAATTCCTTATCCGGATTTCTGGTACGCAGACTGTAATATGGAGTCATTCTTTTCCTCGACTCGGGATTAAAATTGGTGACTTGGGACACCCTAAATCTCCCAAGTGGCGACTCTGAAATAATTAAACCAATCCCGTTTCGATTGTCCTTTACTTGGAAAAAACTCCTTTGCGCCCCCTCGGGCGCGGAAAAAGGAGGTGTGACAGCCACCAGCTCAGAATGGAGGCTCTTATACTTGCTGCTATCCTCCTTCGTGTCCCGGAGTTGACGCTCGATCAAGGTAACTCTCCCCTGAGGCTGTCCCTTTTAATAGACACCTCACTCACATACCGACTAAGGTCGGAGATTTTAGCATCCCTAGCTAGAAGCTCCCCTCTCAGCAGGGCGTTCTCCTTCTCAAACTGCACAGATCGGGGCCCGAGGAATTAAAAGCTACAAAATTTTACAAGGTCTCAAATGATAGTAATAACAAAGGATGAATAACCTGTTCGGTGAAATAGGCTTTCTCACGCTCATGACAACTCACCTCGTCCTGATACTGGGCAAGGGCCTGGTTATAAAGCGCTTCGGCCTAAAACCGCATAAAAAAGTTAAGAGGATAAAGGACGGAGCAGCCTGAGGCAGCAGACAAGGCTAGATGAAGTTAGCCGCTCACAAAGCCTGCCCATCTCGCCAAAAATAGATGAGGTGTTGACCTTGGAACTCCCTAAATAATGATTGTCGGCCTCCCGAGTGCGTCTCCTCCTTTAATCAGTGCACCTGCCACAAAAGGCTCCTTGCGAGACTCATGTTGCATTCCGAAAGATGGAAGGATATCCCCCTTTGGAGAATCAACAATATCTAATGGGCTAACGGGGTTAGCCTTAATCTCCGTCCTCTGTTCATCCTGGGTCCCAGATCGAGGTCCCTCCAAACTGCCTGCCAAGGGCATCCCGGTTCGAGGAGAACTCCAGCCACCTGCCAATTCAAGGGCAGTGCTCGATACCCCATCCATTGCCTCACAGTCACAAAGCTGAGTTGTGCCAGTATTAGAATCCTGACCAGAAGCATCTATCCCCATGGCCCGATGATCAATCAACCCCAAATGCTCTTCGAAGGGTGCCGATAAGCTTCTTTCTCCCTCACCTTTAGCACAAGGATTTCCCGTCGCCCCGGAGACTGGAGCCAATGGGTCAAGCTTGGAATCCTCCACTCTGACCCTCTTGAGCTCCGGTGGCTCAACCGATAGGCTCTCTTGACTCTTCTTCTCCTCGTCGAGCATCAGAGTGTCCCCTCCAACGGACGGCACCTCCCTCATCAGTGGGATTCCTCCCAGACTTGCATAGATGCAGAGGTTAAGTACACGGGACAAAGAAAGCTACTAACAACAAGTTGCATCAAAATACACGTATGTATCAAGACGCAAGACTTACCGGGGCCTTTGGCTTCCCCCCGAGCTCAGGATAAATCCCACCATGCTTGATCGGTATATGCGCAGATTGAGTGCAAACGACCGACCCAACCCTGAAGATCCGACACCATGCCAGGGTAGATTGCTGCGGCTAAAAAGACAAGAAAGGCAGAGTCAGATGTATAAGGAAAAATTATCAAGAAAGGGCAAGGGCACCACATTTACTTACGCCCAGCATTTATTTCTCAGGAAAAGGCATCTTTTCCACTGGAATCATGTCAGATGTCCTCACTCGAATGAATCGGCTTAACCACCCATCGTCCCCGAACTCCTCGGTGGGGGGAAAAAGGGATCTCGAGGCTTGACAGCGAAGCTTGACTAAGCCTCCGCAAAGTAGACGAGGACTATACATCCGGATCAAATAGTTTAGGGTGAAGGGCATACCCTCTATCATGCCTGAATAATGCCTGATCATATAAACCATACGCTAGAGCGAAGGGTGAACTTGACCCAGAGTTACCTGGTAACTCCGACAGAAGTCAAGAATCACAGGGTCGATCAGGGGCGAGGATGGCCCCACCGGCCCCAAAGAGAATGGGTAGTGTACACACTTAGAAAGCCGGCCTTATGAGCTGTAATATCTTCATCCCGAGCGGGAATCTCCACGAGCACGGTATATCCCCAACATCAGTCTGCCTTCACTCTTTTGATATCCGTTATAGAGCTAATATACCGAGTTACCGGCACTCTACGCCCTGACTTCGAGGGGGGTCTCTCAACCCTAAAATCGGGGGTCATCACAAAGCATCCCAGAATGCACTCCTCGGCGCGGGGGGGGGGAGTGGCCACTTCGCCTCGAGAGAAAAATTAAGAGGATGAGCCCGCAACCTCCTGGGAAGCAGAAGTGGAAATATTCGTCATCCTTGAGGAAATCTGAGGAAAGAAGAAAAGGGGGGTTGCATCCCTGAGAAAGAGCAAGAACAAGGAGAAACAGATCTCACTAAGAGTTTTGAACACAAGATGGAATCTAGAAAGAAAGAGGCGGGTATTTATAAAAGCACCATGGGTACATTGAAGGAAGCCAACCGCCGCAGTCAATGCTGAAATCTCCAGGAACGGTGCACATAATGCGCCTTAATATCTTGTATCCGTTCGCAAGGGCACCAGAGGATGCAGGGGTTCAGAACCGTTTCTTATCGTTTCTTGTCGCCTTCACTATAAGAAACGTGGAGACTATCTGTACACGGTGAATCCGGGGGCCTGATTTCCCCATCATAGAACCATCTCGCGGTCATGCCCTTCGAAGCTCGAAGCCAAGGTCGAGACTCATCCTCGAGGTTCGACATATATCGGTTCGAAGGATATCTCATTCTGACAAATACAACGAGCTACAGCAGGCGAGAGGGGAGTTCCCAAGGCACGCGTTTTAACCTAACAAGGTTGGTCTATCCGGGGCCTATTTTTAAGATGTCATGTCTAGCCATCCTATCTCCATACCTTTACGGTTAACACATTTTGTATTATAACGGATCCCCCTCCTATATAAAGGGGATCACCATCACTTTGTAGGCTCAGCTGATGTTGCTCCATTTCTCCACAAGATCAATAATCTCTCTCTCTCTCTCTTTTCTCTCTAATTTCCTCGTTCTCGCTAGCCTGAGGCTGCTTTAATATTCATCATTCTCTTACTTGTTCTTCATCTTATCACTCGGTATTGGCCATAAAGAGCTTTATTTAATCATATCTTAACTATTATCCCATTCCTAATCATCCCCGATAGCTCGAGCTCGACCCGAAAATCGACCCCGAGGTCCCCCATCGACCAGTCCTGCATCCGGGTAACAGGCCACTCGATTTGTTTACTACCTTGTTTTAGCTTGCATTTCATCGCTAAACTTCACATTCTTAGCATCAACTGCTCCAACAACTAGCTTGAGAATATATCACATATTTTTAGAATTACATTTACAAATTTAATTGTTGTTACCATTTTCACGGTAAACAAACAACACCGGCGCACCCCAAGGCGAAACACTAGGTCTAATGAAACCATTTTCAAGCAAATCTTGCAACTGCTCTTTCAATTCTTTCAACTCAGGCGGGGCCATACGATATGGCGGAATAGAAATGGGCTGACTGCCTAGAGCCAAATCAATGCAGAAGTCAATATCCCTATCGGGTGGCATACTTGACAGGTCTGAAGGAAATACCTTAGGAAACTCACGAACAACAGGCACAAAATCAATAGAAGGAACCTCAGCACTAGAGTCACAAACATATGCCAAATAGGCCAAACACCACTTCTCAACCATGCGCCGAGCCTTTATATATGAGATAACACTACGAGTAGAATGACCAAGAGTCCCTCTCCACTCTAAACGAGGTAAACCCGGCAAGGCTAAGGTTACAATCTTGGCATGACAGTCCAAGATAGCATGGTAGGGTGATAACCAATCCATCCCCAATATGATATCAAAATCAACCATGTCCATAAGTAACAAGTCTACTCGGGTCTCAAAACCCCCAATCACAACTATACAAGAATGATGGACACGATCCACCAAGACTTGGTTTCCACTATCCCCATATTCCTGAGAACCTCATGACAGCTGTCTAGATAGTCCTGCGGATCCTCAGAAGATGCAGCGCTGAAAGTAGTACTGAAGAGCTTGGTGAACCTGTCCAATCTCCACAAAGCATCGGCAGACATAGCTGCTCCATCACCGGTCTGAGCTACCACACCCGGCTGAACTGCTCCAACTGGATGAGCTGCTGGAGTCTGAAACTGGGGAGCCATCTGCCCCAGAGTGCGAGTAGCAGGAGTCTGGGCTCCTCCTCCAGCCTGAGAGACAGCTGGTGCTACAAGAAGCAAGCCTACCCGGGTGACACTCTCCATAAGGCCCACTAGACGAACCAGAGCATCTTGGAGCACGAGGGTAGCAATGAACCCCTCTAGGACCTGAGTTGGGCCCACCGGAATTGCCTATGCCGGAACCTCGTCATCAAAGTCAACCTGAGCCTCCGCCGCTGGTGCTGCTCTGGGGTGAGCTCTGCCCCTACCTCGGCCTCTAGCACGGCCTTGGCCTCGCCCTCTGCCCCTCGTGGGATCTGCTGCTGGGGGCTCGGGCTGTTGATCGGTGGATGAGGAAGCGCGTGTTATCGCCATCTACGAAAGAACATAGTAGAAATTCAATTAGCACTGAGAAACCAAACCGCACGACAGGAAAGAATAAAGGTGAAGTTTTTCCTAACTCTGTAGTCTCTGGGATAAATATAGAAGTCTCCGTACCGATCCCTCAGACTCTACTAAGCTTGTCCGTGAATTGTGAGACCTATGTAACTTAGAGCTCTGATACCAACTTATCATGACCCGGATTTTCCACCTTCGGGAGTCGTGATGGCACCTACTCGTGGAAGCTAGGCAAGCCAAATATTATAAAATCTTTCCCCATTTTATTAAACATGTTCAACAATTTAAAATAGTAAGTGATTAAATAGTGGAATAGATTAAATTATCGGTAATGCGGAATTCGAAACTTAATAATTCAACCAAACACTGCTACAATATCTTAAGTACAATACTACCCAGAATTTGGTGTCACAAGTCACGGACTATCTAAGAATACTACAAATAAGGTCTGAATGGAAATACATAAGTCTGTTTCTGAATAAGTAAAAACAGAAAGAGAAAAGATAGGAGGAGACGCAAAGGCTTGCGGACGTCTACAGGAATACCTCGGGTCGCCTGAATGGACTGAAGTTAGCACCCTCACGGCGGTACAAGCACTCAGGTATCAATATCTGCACACAGTGCAGAGTGCAGTATCGGCACAACAGACCCTATGTGCTGGTAAGTGCCAAGCCTAACCTCGACGAAGTAGTGACGATGCTAGGACCATACTACCAAATAACCCTGTACAGTTAAATCATATATAGTGAAAATAGAAGTAGATAATTACAACTAAAGTTGGGCGGGGGAACATGCTGCAGGGAATAGCAGATAAATACAGAATAACAGAAAAGAAATGTAAGGATCGCCATAAATCAATTACCAGCAAAAGATAAGGAAATAAGAAGAACAAGTACACAAGTAATACCATTACCCGCTCCCATTTCATACAGTACCGTTGCAGGCGTGCAACCCGCTCCCATTTCATTTAGTACCGTTGCAGCCGTGCAACCCGTTCCCATTTCATATACTATCGTTGCAGGTGTGCAACCCGCTCCAATTTCATTTATTACCATTGCAGGCGTGCAACTTGCTCTCATTTAATGTATTACCGTTGCAGACGTGCAACCCGCTCCCATTTCATTTATTACCGATGCAGGCGTGCAACCTGCTCCCATTTCATTTATCAACACCAATCATAAAAGAATCCCGGCACGGGAACAATAATAATACAATAACCTCCTGGCAAGGGAACAACAATATCACAACAACATCCCGGCAAGGGAACAATAATATTACAATAACCTCCCGGCAAGAGAACAACAATATCACAACAACATTCCGGCAAGGGAACAATAATATAATTCTCATATGAAGCACGAATAAACCACATCGGAATCATAAAAATACAATACAAGACTCACAGGCATGCTTGACACCGATGTATAGATACTCATCACCATGCCAATACGTCGTACTCCACAGTTAACACGTAGCAAATAAGATACGACTCATAATCCCTCAAGCTAAGGTTAAACCAAACACTTACCTCGAACTTCCACGGCCAACTCAAGCCTCAAACACTACTTTTCCTTTAGAATTTGCCTCCAAACAACTCGTATCTAATCCAAATTGATTTAACAACATCAATAAATGCTAAAGAATTTATACCCAATGCTTAATTATAGGTTTCCTATCATTTTCCCCAAAAAGTCAAAAATCGACCCCGGGCCCGCTTGGTCAAAACTCGAGGTTTGGACCAAAATACGATCACCCATTCACCCACTAGCCCGAATATGCAATTAGTTTCGAAATCCGAGCCCAAAACGAGGTCTAAATTCTAATTACTCAAAAAGCCCTAACTCTACCTAAAATCCCAAATTCTACCATGGAAGAACAATATTTAAGCCTGGAAATCTAATGGGTGTTGATGGAAAATGAAGGAGATAGATTGAGGAACACATACCTATGATTTGGTGTTGATTTTACTCTTCAAAAATTGCCTAGGTTCTGATTTTGGGGAAAGAGATGTGAGAAAATGGTTAATTCCCATTTCTGTTACTGTTTAAATGAGCTGGGCGACAATGTTCATCGCGTTCGTGAGAACACTATCGCGATCGCGAAGGGCTGCCATAAGTGGACTTACGCGGTCGCGAGTCCTCCTATGCATTCGCGAAGGGTTGGCCCCCCTGACCCTCGCGTTCATAGACCAGTGTACGCATTCGCGCAGAAGAACGACCACATCCCAGACCAGTCCCTATTTTACACTACGCGTTCGCGGAAAATGGGTCGCGTTCGCGTAGAGCAGCCCCCAGTGCTCCGTGTTAGCATCCCTTACTTCGCGTTCACATAGAACAAATTTCACCCCAGCCCAATTTTCCTTTCACGATCGCGAAGCACAGCTTGTCTGTGCATCGCAAATAGCATTTCTGCAACTTTTTCTAAGTACAAAAACCTTCCGAGACCTATCCGAAACTCACCCGAGCCCTCAAGGCTCCAAACCAAACATGCACGTCAAAAACACCATATGGACTTACTCGTGCGATCAAATCGCCAATATAACATCAACAACTATGAATTTAGCATCAAAATCATGAAATCACTTAAGAACCTCAAATTTTTTAATTTTCTCAAATACGGTCCGATTCACGTTATTTCAACTCCGTTTTTTACTAAATTTCACATACTCAATTTAAATCACATATAAGACCTGTACCGGATTCCGGAACCAGAATACAGGCCGGATACAATCAAATTTTAAACACATTTCATTTCCAAAAACTCATAAAGTTTCCAAAAAATAATTTTCTATAAAAATTCATTTCTCGAGCTTGAGACCTCGGAATTCGATTTCGGGCATACGCCCAAGTCCCATATTTTCCTACGGACCCTCCGGGACTGTCAAATTACGGGTCCGGCTCTATTTACCCAAAATGTTGACCGAAGTCAACTTAAATTCATATTTCATCATTTTTCACAGATTTTCACATAATGGATTTTCGGCTACGCGCCCGAACTGTGCACGCAAATCTAGGTGATATTGAAGGAGGTTTTTAAAGCTTGGAATACAAAAAAAATTTCTAAAACAAGTGATGACCTTTTGGGTCATCACACAACTACTAACTACTCGTTGGCTTATTCTCATATCAATATTTTGTGTAATCTTTCTTGTTATCCTTCTGTCGTCCATTCTATTATTATCGGAACGCAATCTCTGAAATTCTCATACACTAAAACAAAAAGGGGTTGTAGCGGCAATAGAAAAGGCCATTAGCGGCAATAATAATTGCCGCTATATCCTTTACCGGCCATTGGTCTTTAGCCGCTAAAGCTGGGGTCGGCAAAGCCTTTAGTGGCCATTCTCACAAATGCTGGTAAAAAGTATAGTTTATGGCTGCTAAAAATCATTAGCTTTAACGGCAATTGGTTGCGGCAATAATGATGGTTGCTAAATCCATTTCCAGAGATGCTTAGTTTGCTCTTTTAGTGCTTATTTTTATTGCAGGTAAATCAAATTAAATTGCCGCTAAAAATTACATACTTTAACGATTATTATAATGGTAGTTGAATTCATGCAAAAATTAATTAAGTTTGCACTACGTTTATTTTTATTATCGATAATTCCAATTAAATTATTGATAAATAATAATTCTTTTAGCAGCAGATGAAACATACAATTTAACAACCTTTTAATTGTCATTAAAATTATCTTTGAATTGGCAAATACTATAAAATAGTTCAAAAAAAACATAATATTTCATTAAATCTTGACAAAAAAAAGTACAAATCTATATTATTAACGTATCAATGACATAAAAAATAAAATTAAATTGTTTAAATTAAATAACTAATATCATTACATCTAATCCTATTGAATGCCTGCAATAACAAAATATTAGATACGTAAGTCCACAAAAAAAAATTCACAACTCTTCATTGTATTAAAATCTTCCAAATGCTAATGGTTTGGACATCACTAATGTATGATCTGAAATAATAATAAATGTATGTTAAAAAATGAAATCAAGTGAAAAGAATTAGTAATTCTATATGTAAATATATTCTGAAAGGAGCTGCAAAACTTCAACCAATTAAAATAAATCCCAACAACTGAGAAAATATTGAAAAAATTCATTTAACAAAACTCATAATTGCTCAACACATTTCATTCATTATGTCCTGATCAATTAAGGGAACAAACAAATAAAATAGAATGGTCATTTAACAAAATTCACTAATCCGCATAATTGTACTACTCAGGCCAGAAAAGTTGGATCCTTTAGTTAGTCTAGAAATTGCTCAGAAAGTAACCTTTTTAATTCTCCTTTTTCAATGACACACATAGCACCATAAATGATTAAGATAGTCCAATTTTATTAATATAGTTAAAGATCGGCCTAGCACAAGTTTAATCATGTAAATAAGATGAGCGAAAGCAATTGGAAAAAACTAGCAGAATAATAGCAGATAAGCATTACTTAAAAATAACAAAGACAACTATTTGACAACACAAATTGAGATACAAATCAAACACTAAGATACAACCAAGTTTGATACTTCATGTTGTAACAAATCAAATTATTTGATATAATCAAATTATCCAGCATTTTCCTCAGTCAATTTTAGAGAGTATGGGGTCATACCTAGAATAAAACAAGAGTTGTAATTTTTCGAATATTATTATGTTGAGTAGGGGTGTACATAGGTAGGGTTGGTTCGGATTTTACAATTATCAAACCAACCCAATTGTGTCGGATTATTAAATCTAAAGACCAAAGCAAACCAATAAAACTCGGATTTTTCACTCTCGGGTTTTCTCGGGTTTTTGGGTTATTCGGGTTTTTTCCGGTAAAATCTTTGTAGAACAAAACATATAAATTATACTCAAAATATTTCTTTAGTCTTAGTAGGATACAACTATATAAAGTATTTTCCAAGAAAATAATACAAAATATGAGATATGTCATGGCATTATCCTAAAATATACAACAATAAAATTATGTAATATAAATACTGCTAATTAAAAAGCCATAATAAAAATAAACATAATCTAAGAGTACTAAGTCATGCTAAAATAAGTAGACTAATAAGGGAGTATTAAATACATGATTAAACGCTAAAGAAAAAATAAAAATAGGTTATGCATTTTATCTAAATTATTGCAAAACAAAAAATAGATATTCAATACATTCCCGTTTGTAGTATTGAATTAAATTTCTTTTGTTAGCATTAGTATTGATTTGATTTTGGTTTGGGCTTTTGTCAGCACTATTTAATTTACTAATGTTAATGGTTATAAAACTTATTGGAACATTTAAAAGTTTTAAGTCCAACCTTGAAATAATACCTCAAAAAGTAAAATTATGAAATCTTTTAAGAAATATTTATAAATTACATCACAATAAGTATATTTATATATTAAATATATCTAAAATTTCTATATATATAATGTCGGGTTGGTTTGGTTTCGGTTTGACTTTCTTTAGTTAAAACAAAACCAAACCAATTATGGTCGGATTTTTTTTTGCCAATACCAAACTAAATCAAACCAACCCATAGTCGGATTTTTTTTCTCGGTTTGACTCAGATTATTGGGTTGGTGCGGTTTATCGGTTTCCTTTGTACACCCCTAATGTTGAGCATGACAATGGTAATTGGTAACTATTATTCCTTAATCTTCGTGAACTGAACAACTTTCCCTAGGCATATTTTCCTGTAGCAAAATCTTTACCTACATGGACAATATTCTGATTAGCAAACTGAGAAATCATAACAGAAGTTTTATTGTCAAGGGTGTTGTTTAGCATCATCTATATATTCTTGTAGAAATTTATTTTAAGAATACTCTATAAAGACAAATAAGGGTATTTACTTGGAAGCAATATGGCAGGCATAGAACATCCTTTGATCACATAATACATAAATAAAACCTATTCTACCTCTTTCCATAGAGGTAAACCTATAACACAAGATAAAAACTTTAGTCAAATAGATAGTCAATATCAGATATAATGTTCCTATACATATAGGAAGCATTTAAAAATTAGTACAAAATATGAGCAGCTTTGGCTTTTACGATTTATTGTAACAACTTGTTTTCCTATATGATCTGCACTATTTTTAAGGGCAAAAATAATAATCAAACATCCGTTAAAGAATTTGAAAAATGGTACCATATTTAAGAACAAACAAGGGGAGAAAAGAATTCAATTTCCTAGGGTGGTTGCTCTCTTAGGCGGCAATTTAAAGTCTATGATGTCTAATCATCTAACACAAGGGTGGTAGAGTATATTTCAATCATGTTTGCTTGACAACTTTCACAACCAAACTTTTCAACTACATCCTATCTTTAAAATATGTGTTCTTTGCTAACTTGTGCATAATTAGATTAGAACCAGAATCAAATTAGCCTTGAAAATTATGTTAAAACGAAAATTATTTACTTTGTTGACGACTTACCTTTTCAATAAATACAAAAAACTCTCTTAGCTATGCAACATTCAAGTATTCCTCTTCACTTAAAAATATTATTAAAGAAAAAAGACCACCATAACAAAGAGATTAAGGGAAAAAAATATAATTCTCATATGATAAAAAATCCAAGGAGCAGATATTAGAAATTTGAGAGCTTACCTTTAGAATTGCCCACATGAATATGTTGTTGTCTCATTGAGAAAGAGCAAGAAAAGTTCATTGTTGTGGAAAAATATATGAGCCACAAAATTGCTTATTACTCTATACAATGGAAGCCAAAAGCTTTCTAAGACAAGAAAGTAACAAGAAATTAGCATGAAGTGATTAAATATGTTGTAACCGCAAACCGTTGTTATAAAAAAGGTACTATAACTGCAAAAATAAACCCGCATTGTGAAATTCAATTCTATAAGAGATCCTGCCATCACTACATGCTTTTCGGTGATATAGTATTCAAGTTATTTACCAGGTCATAGTGACTAGGGGCGTTCCAAGAACACTAGTAAAGATATTATAATTGGAAACAAGTAGAATGAAATATCCACCAGGCTCTACTGAGTAAAGTCATGAAAACACTTTTAACATATGAACAGAAGTTGCAATTTACTGGTTTCAGTAAACTAATATTTGTTCGTACTAGAACTTAATACTAATGCTTTCAAATATCTATTGTTTAGTAAATCTATAATTAGGTTGCCTTGCAAATCAAAATTAGACTACTTAACTTACTGTATAACATTACAATTCACGAAACCATTGTTTCTGTCATAACCTGGATTTTCCACCCTCGAGAGTCGTGATGGAGCTTACTCGTAGAAGCTAGGCAAGCCGCAAAATATAGAAATTACTAACTCTTTCATTTTTAACCCTTATTAACAATCTGAATTAACAGGTAATCAACATTTAAATATTAACGATAAATGTAATCAAGCGGAAGACTTAGTCTAATATAATAACTAAAATAGTGCTATAAATGTCAACATACATCTCTACTCGAAATCTGGTGTCACAATATCATGGACTGACTAAGATTACTATAACAAATGTCTGAAAGAAATACAATTTGTCTCGAAATCAATGAAAACAGAGTACATAATAAGATAGAAGAAAACGTCGGGCCTGCGGACGCTTGTAGGACTACCTCGGGATCTCTAGCTGGACTGAAGGTAGCCTCCCCAAGTGCTACTGTCCAAAAGCTGCTCCGGGATCTGCACATAGTGCTGAGTATAGCATCAACACAACTGACTCCATGTGCTGGTAAGTGTCTGGCCTAACCCCGGGGAAGTAGTGACGAGGCTAGGACCAGACAACCAAATAAACCTGTGCAGTTATATAATATACAAACGAAAATAAAACAGAAATAAATAATTAAATATGGGAGGGGGTGCATGCTGCGGGGGAAATAGCAAATCCAGCAGAAAATTTAAGAGAAATATAAGAGAACAATTCAAGATTTACAACAAACAATAATAATACTGTTGCGACGCGCAACCCGATCCCTATCATTTAACACTGTTGCGGCATGTAACCCGATCCAACTGTATCATTGTTGCGGCGTGCAACCCGATTCAATATAACATTGTTGCAGTGTGCAACCCGATCCATTTATATCATTGTTGCGGCGTGCAACCCGATCCAATATAACATTGTTGCGGCATGTAATCCGATCCAATATAACACTGTTGCGGCGTGCAACCCGATCCATATACTTACATTTAACAATAGTCATACCAAGAGTCCCGGCAAGGGATCAACAAAGAACGATACTATCCCGATAAGGGATTCGACCGGAAAAATAAATACGTCTCGGCAAGGGAGAAACAACTATATCCCATCTCATTCCAACATCTAACCACTCATCTAACACCAATACTCAATCATAAGTAATTTCCACGAGAACAATCTTAATTCTTGCTCAATACTGAGAATCATCAATTAAAGCATCTGTAGTATTATTTAAGAACACATTAAACTGTAATTTAAGACTCACAATCATACTCGACACCAACGTATAGATACTCATCACCATGCCTATATGTCGTACTCAACAAGAAGCAAATAGCAAATAGGACACAACTCCTAATCCCTCAAGCTAAGGTTAGACCAAATACTTACCTCGAACTTCGAGTAAATGGTAGCTTCAGATGAGATAAACCCCTAAGTCCAACGACGAATCGTAAAGTAATGGTCTCCAAAGACCCAAGGTTTTTTTTACATGCTGATAATCATTCTTATTCCCTTTCTCCACGGCCAACTCAAACCTCAAATACCGTTTTTCCTTTTGAATTTGGCTCCAAATCAATTGTATCTATACATAATCGACATAATTGTCAAATTCCCAAATAATCAAAAAGCCCTAAATCTACCCAAATCCCTAATTTTCTACCCTTAATCTCATGTTTTAGGCATAGAAATCTAATGGGTGTTGATAAAAATGGAAGAAAACGAGCTTAGGATTACATACCTATGAAGCTATTGTGAAGTTCCTCTTCAAAAATCGCCCAAGAGGTGTGGAGAAGATGAATTTCATGAAATATGGTGAAATTCCCGTAATGCATTCTGTTTTTGAATATAAAAATAACTGGGCAAATTAGGTCTATGCGTTCGCGACAGGCTCATCGCATTCGCGATGAGCTAGGCCTGAGAGACCTTCGGGTTCGCAGAAATGGGCTCACGTTCACGGAGCACTAACTCCTCGAGCCTTCGCGTTCCCGTCTAGGTGGTCGCGTTCGCGTAGGTATAATACCCCTCCCCTGCCTAGGCTCATAAGCCTTCGCGTTCGCGAAGGGAAGACCCTCCCCCCAAAGCTTCGTGTTCGCGACTTGGGTCTCGCGTTCGCGTAGAAGGAAATTTCCTTCAGCATGAATAACTCATCGCATTCGCGAGGGTCCTCCCGCGAACGCGAAGAAGAAAATGCCAGAACACTAGAACTGAAAAACCTGCAACTTTTTATGAGTTCAAAACCTTCTTAAACACATCCGAAACTCACCTGAGCCCTCGGGGCTCCAAACCAAACATACGTACTAACTCAATAACACCATATGAACTTATCCGGGCGATCAAATCGCCAAAATAATATCATGAACATTGAATTAAACCTCAAAATCAATGGAATTTCTCAAAACTTCTTTGAACATTAAATTTTGCATTTTAGGTCTGAATCACATCAAATAGATCCCGTTTCTTACCAAACTTTACCAACAACACATATAAATCATATTGAACCTGTACCGGGCTCTAGAACCATAATACGGGCCCAATACCACAGATTTTACATAGCATTTCACTTTCAAAAACCTTTGTATTTTTCAGAAAATAATTTCTTTTAAAAATTTATTTTTCGGACTTGGGACCTCGGTATTCGATTCCGGGCATACGCCCAAGTCCCATAATTTTTTACGGACCCTCCGGGACCCTCAAATCACAGGTCCGGGTCCGTTTACCCAAAATGTTGACCGAAGTCAACTTAAATGCATTTTAAGTCAAAATTTTAACATTTTTCACAAATTCAACAGACGAACCTGCCGGTCTAGAATAGCTACCGGCTCCTCATCATAGGACAAGTCCTTGTCCAACTGAGCAGTGCTAAAATCTAATACGTGGGATGGATCACTGTGATATTTCCGAAGCATGGACACATGAAACACTGGATGCACGACTGATAAACTCGGTGTCAATGCAAGTCTATAAGCCACCTCTCCCACTCGATCAAGAATCTCAAATGGGCCAATGAACCTAGGGCTAAGCTTGCCCTTCTTCCCAAATCTCATCACGCCCTTCATAGGCGACACTCAAAGCAATACCCACTCACCGACCATAAAAGCCAAATCTCGAAACTTGCGGTCCGCATAGCTCTTTTGCCTGGACTGAGCTGTATGAAGCCTATCCTGACCTTGTCCAAGGCATCCTGAACCAAATCCGTACCCAACAACCGAGCCTCTCCCGGCTCGAACCATCCAACCGGAGTCCGACACCGCCTTCCATATAAAGCCTCATAAGAAGTCATCTGAATACTTGACTGGTAGCTGTTGTTGTAGGAAAACTCTGCTAAAGGCAAACCTGATCCCATGAGCCTCCAAAGTCAATAACACAATCTCGGAGCATATCCTCAAAAATCTGAATAGTCCGCTCGGACTTCCCATTTGTCTGAGGATGAAATGTTGTACTCAACTCAACCTGTGTGCCCAACTCTCGCTGAACTGCTCTCCAAAAATGCGAGGTAAACTGCGTACCTCGGTCCGAAATAATAGACTTGGGCATACCATGAAGATGAACAATCTCCCGGATATAGATCTCAGCTAACCGCTCGGAAGAATAGGAGACTACCACAGGAATGAAATGCGCTGACTTGGTTAGCCTATCAACAATAACCCACACTGCATCGAACTTCCTTTGAGTCCATGGGAGTCCAACAATGAAGTCCTTACTGATTCGCTCCCACTTCCACTCAGGAATCTCAATCTTCTGGAACAAACCACCAGGCCTCTGATGCTTATACTTAACCTGCTAACAATTCAAACACCAAGCCACATATGCAACTATATCCTTCTTCATTCTCCGCCACCAATAATGCTGCTACAAATCCTAATACATCTTCGCGGTGCCCGGATGAATAGAGTACCAGGAGTTATGGGCCTCCTGTAAAATCAACTCTCGAAGACCATCCACATTAGACACACAAACTTGACCCTACATCCTCAAAACTCCAGTATCACCTAAGGTAACCTGCTTGGTACCTTCATTCTGCACCGTGTCTCTAAGGACACACAAATGGGGAACATCATACTACCGATAACGGATACGCTCCAATAAAGAAGAACGAGCGACCGTGCAAGCTAACACCCGACTGGACTCAGAAACATCCAACCTCATGAACTAATTGGCCAAAGCCTGAACATCCAAAGTAAGCGGTCTCTCACCGACCGGAATATAAGTAAGACTACCCATACTAGCTGACTTCCTACTCAAAGCATCGATCACTACATTGGCCTTTCCCGGATGATATAATATGGTGATATCATAGTCCTTTAATAGCTCCAACCACCTTCTTTGCCTCAAATTCAACTCCTTTTGCTTGAGCAAGTACTGCAGACTCTTGTGATCTATGAACACCTTACACGCCATGCCATATAGATAATGCCTCTAGATCTTCAACGCGTGAACAATGGCTGCCAACTCCAAATCATGAACCAGATAGTTCTTCTCATGAATCATCAACTGCCGCGAAGCATAGGCAATGACCTTGCCATCCTGCATCAACATTGTACCAAGTCCAATACGAGATACATCACAATAAAATGTATAAGGCCTTGAACCTGTGGGCAAAACCAACATCGGTATCGTAGTCAGAGCTGTCTTGAGCTTTTGAAAGATCACCTCACACTCGTCCGACCATCTGAACTAGGCACCCTTCTGGGTCAACCTAGTCATCAGGGGCTGCGATAGATGAAAACCCCTCCATGAACCGACGATAGTAGCTTGCCAATCCCAAGAAACTCCGAATCTCTGTAGCTGATGCTGGTCTAGGCCAGTTCTTGACTGCCTCAATCTTCTTTGGATTGATCTAAATACCCTCTACTGATACAACATGACCCAGGAAGGCAACTAAACTCAACCAGAACTCACACTTCGAGAACTTAGCATATAACTGACTATCCCTCAAGGTCTGAAGAACCACTCTAAGATGTTGCTCGTGCTCCTCCCGGCTGCAGGAATATATCCAAATATCATCAAGGAATACTATCACGAACGAATCCAAATAAGTCCTGAACACTCAGTTCATCAAATCCATAAAAGCTGTTGGGGCATTTGTCAACCCGAATGACATCACCAAGAACTCATAATGCCCGTACTGAGTGCGAAAAGCTGTCTTAGGGACATCGGATGCCCTAATCCTCAACTGATGGTTGCCAGATCTCAAGTCAATCTTTGAAAATAACTTGGCACCCTGAATCTGATCAAACAAATCATCAATCCTCAGTAATGGATACTTATTGTTGATTGTAACCTTGTTCAGCTGCCGGTAATCTATACACATTTGCATCGACCATCCTTCTTCTTAACAAACAACACCGGCGCACCCCAAGGCGAAACACTGGGTCTAATAAAACCCTTCTCAAGAAAGTCTTACAACTGCTCCTTCAACTCAGGCGGGGCCATACGATACGGCAGAATGCAAATGGGCTGAGTGCCCGGAGCCAAATCAATGCAAAAGTCAATATCCCTATCGGGTGGTATACCCGGTAGGTCTAAAGGAAATACCTTAGGGAACTCACGAACAACAAACACAGAATCAATAGAAGGAACCTCGGCACTAGAATCACGAACATATGCCAAATAGGCCAAACACCCCTTCTCGACCATACTTCGAGCCTTCACAAAAGAGATGACACTACGGGTAGAATGACCAGGAGTTCCTCTCTACTCTAAATAAGGTAAACCTGGTAAGGCTAAGGTCACAGTCTATGCATGATAGTCCAAGATAGTGTGGTAAAGTGATCACCAGTCCATCCCCAATATAACATCGAAATCAACCATGTCCAGAAGCAACAAATCGACACGAGTCTCAAGACCCCCAATCATGACTATACAAGAGTGATGGACTCGATCTACCATAATAGAATCACCCACCAATGTAGACACATATACAAGGGCACTCAAGGAATCACTAGGCATGACCAGATACGATGCAAAATAAGATGTCACATAGGAGTACGTAGGCCCTAGATCAAATAAAACTGAAGCATCTCTGCCACAAACCAGAACAGTACCTGTGATAACTGCATCGGAAGCCTCAGCCTCAGGCCTGGCTGGAAGAGCATAAAATCGGGGCTAGGCCCCACCACCCTGGACTACCTCTCTAGGACGGCCTACAACTGGCTGGCCTCCACCTCTAGCGGTCTGAGCTCCACCAATAGAACCTCCACCTCCACCTCTAGCACCTCTACCCCCACCTCTAGCTGGCTGGGCTGTCTGTGGAACACCCGGTACCTGAACTATAGCACAGGAACCCTGCTACTATGATTGAGTACCCACCAATCTCGGACAAGACCTCCTGATATGACCATACTCACCATACTCAAAACATCCACCTGAGTGCTACGGCTGAGGAAATTGAGACTGACCCTAGCGACCTGAATGACCACCCTAAAAACTCTGGAGCGGCGGTGCATTGATATGAGCTAGTGGTGGACTGTAGGGCTACTGATCAGAATACTGCATGTGAGAACCACGAACACCTGAAGTAGCGTGAGAAACCTGAAGTGCTGACTAAAAGGGCCTAGGAAGATGTCCTCTACTATACGAATCTCTGTCTCTAGATGAGGCACCACTGAACCTGCCTGAATGACGAGGCCTCTTGTCCGACCCATGACCACCTTCCTGCGACAGAACCATCTCCACTCTCCTGGCCACATTGGCCGCCTCTTGGAAAGTAATCTCACTCCCTGTCTCCCTAGCCATATAAAGACGAATCGGCTGAATAAGTACATCAATGAACCTCTTCACCCTCTCTCTCTTGGTGGGAAGTATGATAAGAGCATGACGAGCCAAGTCGATGAATCTGGTCTCATGCTAGGTAACAGTCATAGAACCCTGCTAGAGATGCTCAAACTACCTCCGATAGGCCTTTCTCTGAGTGATGGGGAGAAACTTCTCCAGACATAGCTGACTAAACTGCTCCCAAGTCAAAGCTGGCGATCTAACTGGTCTAGCCAAGCAATAATCTCTCCACCAAGTCTTGGCGGATCCAGATCGACCCAATTGGTCTCAACTATCCCCATGTTCCTGAGAACCTCATGACAGCTGTCTAGATAATACTAGGGGTCCTCAAACGATGCATCACTGAAAGTAGTAGTGAAAAGCTTGGTGAACCTATCCAACCTCTATAAAGCATCGCCAGACATAGCTGCTCTATCACCGGTCTGAGCTACCACACTCGTCTTAACTTCTCCAACTGGCTGAATTGCTGGAGTATAAAACTGGGAGCTGCCTACTCCGAAGTGTGAGTAGAAGGAGTCTGGGCTCCCCCTCTAGCCTGAGAGATGGATGGTGCTACAGGAAGCAAGCCTACCCAGGTGACACTCTCCATAAGGCCCACTAGACGGACCAGAGCATCCTGAAGTACTGGGGTAGCAATAAACCCCTCTTAGACCTGAGCTGGGACTACTTGAACTGTCTGGGCCGGAACCTCATCATCAAAGTCAACCTGAGGCTTCGCCGCTGGTGGTGCTGCTCTAGGCTGAGCTCTACCCTTGCCTCGGCCTATAGCACGGCCTCGGCCTCGCCTTTTGCCCCTCGTGGGAGCTGCTGCTGGGGGCTCAGGCTGCTGATCGGTGGATGAGGAAGAGCGTGTTCTCGCCATCTATGAAAGAACAGAGTAGAAATTCAATTAGTATTGAGAAACCAAACCGCACGACAAGAAAGAACAAATGTGAAGTTTTTCCTAACTCTATAGCATCTGGGGGATAAATACATACGTCTTCGTATCGATCCCTCAGACTCTACTAAGCTTGTCTGTGAGTTGTGAGACCTATGTAACCTAGATCTCTGATACCAACTTGTCACGACCCAGATTTACCACCATCGGGAGTCGTGATGGTGCTTACTCGTAGAAACTAGGCAGGCCGCGAAACATAGAAATTACTAACTCTTTCATTTTTAACCCTTTTTAACAATCTGAATTAACAGGTAATCAACATTTAAATATTAACGATAAATGAAATCAAGCAGAAGACTTAGTCTAATATAATAACCAAAACCAGGGCTACAAATGTCAACATACGTCTCTACCCGGAATCCGGGGTCACAATATCACGAACCGACTAAGATTACTACAACAAATGTCTGAAAGAAATACAATCTATCTCTAAATCAATGAAACAGAGTACATAATAAGATAGAAGAGAACGTCAGGCATGCGGACGCCTGCAGGACTACCTCGGGATCTCTAGCTGGACTGAAGGCAGCCTCCCCAAGTGCTACTATCCAAAAGCTGCTCGGGATCTGCACATAGTGCAGAGTGTAGCATCAGCACAACTGCCCCATATGGTATTAAGTGCCTGGCCTAACCCTGGCGAAGTAGTGACGAGGCTAAGACCAGACTACCAAATAAACTTGTGCAGTTATGTAATATACAACGGAAAATAAAACAGAAATAAACAATTAAAGATGGGAAGGGGTGCATGTTGCAGGGAAAATACCAAATCCAGCAGAAAATTTAAAGAAAAATATAAGAGAACAATTCAAGATTTACAACAAACAATAATAACACTGTTGCGACGCGCAACCCGATCCCTATCATTTAACAACTGTTGTGGCGTGTGACCCGATCCAACTGTATCATTGTTGTGGCATGCAACCCGATCCAATATAACATTTTTGCGGTATGCAACTCGATCCATTTATATCATTGTTGCGGTGTGCAACCCGATTCAATATAACATTGTTGCGGCGTGCAACCCGATCCAATATAACATTGTTGCGGCGTGCAACCCGATCCATATACTTACATTTAACAACAATCATTCCAAGAGTCCCGGCAAGGGATCAACAAAGAACTATACTATCCCGACAAGGGATTCGACCGTAAAAATAAATACGTCCCGGCAAGTGAGAAACAACTATATCCCATCTCATTCCAACATCTAACCATCTCAGCTAACACCAATACTCAATCATAAGTAATTTCCACGAGAACAATCTTAATTCTTGCTCAATATCAAGAATAATCAATTAAAACATCCATAGTATTATTTAAGAACACATTAAACTGCAATTTAAGACTCACGGTCATACTCGACACCAACGTATAGATACTTGTCACCATGCCTATATGTCGTACTCAAAAAGAAGCAAATAGCAAATAGGATACAACTCCTAATCTCTCAAGCTAAGGTTAGACCAAACACTTACCTCGAACTTTCACGACCAACTCAAACCTCAAACACCGCTTTTCCTTTTGAATTTGGCTCCAAATCAATTGTATCTAGACATAATCGACTTAATAACATCAATAAATGCTAAACAATCCAATTCAAATGCTTAATTATAACTTTGTAATCATTCTTCCCAAAAAGTCAAAAATCGACCCTGGGCCCGCTTGGTCAAAACACGAGGTTCGGACCAAAATCCAATCACCCATTCACCCACGAGCCCGAATATATAATTTATTTTGAAATCCGACCCCAAAACGAGGTCAAATTCTCAAATAATCAAAAAGCCCTAACTCTACCCAAATCCCTAATTTTCTACCCTTAATCTCATGTTTTAGGCCTAGAAATCTAGTGGGTATTGTTAAAAATGGAAGAAACGAGCTTATGATTACATACCTATGAAGCTATGGTGAAGTTCCTCTTCAAAAATCGCCCAAGAGGTGTGGAGAAGATGAAGTTTATGAAAAATGGTGAAATTCCCGTAATGCATTCTGTTTTTGAACTTAAAAATAACTGGGCGAATTTGGTCTATGTGTTCGCGATAGGCTCATCGCATTCGCGATGAGCTAGGCCTGAGAGACCTTCGCGTTCGCGGAGCACTAACTCCTCGAGCCATCGTGTTTGCGTCCAGGTGGTCGCGTTCGCGTAGGTATAATACCCCTCCCCCTGCCCAGGCTCATAAGCCTTCGAGTTCGCGATACCAGGCCCGCGTTCGCGAAGGGAAGACCCCCCCAAAGGTTCGCGTTCACGACCTGGGTCTCGCGTTTGCGTAGAAGGAAATTTCCTTCAAAATGAATAACTCATCGCGTTCGTGAGGGTCCTCCCGCGAACGCGAAGAAGAAAATACCAGAACACCAGAACTGAAAAACCTGCAACTTTTTATGAGTTCAAAACCTTCCGAAACACATTCGAAACTCACCCGAGCCCTCGAGGCTCTAAACCAAACATACGTACTAACTCAATAATACCATATGAACTTATCCATGCGATCAAATCACCAAAATAACATCATGAACATCGAATTAAACCTCAAATTCAATAGAATTTCTCAAACCTTCTTTGAACATCAAATTTTGCATTTTAGGTCCGAATCACGTCAAATGGATCCCGTTTCTTACCATACTTCACTGACAACACATATAAATCATATTGAACATGTACCGAACTCCGGAACCATAATACGGGCCCGATACCAAGTATTTCACATAGCATTTCACTTTCAAAAACCTTTATATTTATCAGAAAATAATTTCTTTTAAAAATTTATTTCTCGGACTTGGGACCTCGGAATTCGATTCCGAGCATATGCCCAAGTCCCATATTTTTCCACGGACCCTCCGGGACCATCAAATCATGGGTCCAGGTCCGTTTACCTAAAATGTTGACCGAAGTCAACTTAAATGAATTTTAAGTCAAAATTTTAATATTTTTCATAGATTTTCACATAATAGCTTTCCGGCTACGCGCCCGGACTGCGCACCCAAATCGAGGTGATGCTCAAAGAGGTTTTTAAGGCCTCAAAATGTAGAATTCATTTTGAAAACAAGTGATGACCGTTTGGGTCATCACAGTTTCAAAAGTTCCATCTCTGAATTACTTTTTTAGTTTAATTTCTTCTTTCTACTAAATTGAAAAAATCATTTGAAATAAACTTTATGAGTCCAGATTCATCTCCATTCACTAAATTTTAGGACCCATCAAGCCTCAATAATTAGATCTTTCAAAAACTGAATTTTCTAGAAAAACAAAATGACATATTAGCACATTGCAAATATACATTTCTATATAAAGCCAACCATATCACCGCCTTCATACCCCACTACACTAAGATTAGGTCTTAGAGGATTAACCTAGAAACTTTTCCATATCTCATCAATCATGAGCTCGTGTAAATTGCATTCCAGTTTCCTTTTCCAAGTTTCTTAATATTCTCCATCAAATTTATAACGACCCGACCGGTTGTTTTGAGTATTTGCACTTCACTTGCCAGTTCTCTGGCATGACTAGACCCGTATGATGTATTATGACTTATGTGAATTGTCGGTTTTGATTTTTAGGTTATCCAGAATCTAATTTGGGAGAAAGACTCTCAACTTGAAGCTTTAAATTTGAAAGGTTTGACCAAGTTTTGACATTTTAGTATTCCATCTGGGATTTGAATTTTTATGAGTTGGTTAGCTCCGTTGGGTGATTTTGGACTTGTGAGAGCATCTAGAATGTGATTTGGAGGTCCGTGGTAGGATTAGGCTTGAATTGGCCAAATTGGAAATATGATGATTCCCAGTCGGTAGTGAAAAATTTGATATCGAAGTTGGAATGGAGTTCTGAGAGTTGGAGTAGGTTCGTAGTGTCATTTGTGACGTGTTTGGAAAATTTCAGGTCATTCGGATGAGGTTTGATAGGTTTTTGGATCGATTGCAAAATTCGGAAGTTTGGAAATCCTTAGGCTTGAATCCGAGGGTGGTTTGGTGTTTCGATATTGTTTTGAGTGTTCCAAAGTTTGGAATAAGTTTGAATAGTGGTATATGACTTGTTGGTACTTTTGGTTGAGGTCCCGGGGGCCTCGGGATGATTTCGAATAGTTTTCGGAAAATTTGAACTTGAGAAATTGCAGGTGTTATTGCTGCTACTGTCATATCCACACTTGAGGATTGGGGACCGCAGGTGCGAGTTTCGTAGGAGCAGAAGAGAGGTGCAGGCGTGTGGAGGACCGCAGGTGCGGCTTGGTAAACCGCATCTGTGATGTCGTAGAAGCGGTGAAGCGACCGCAGATGCGAGACCTGGTGAGGTTAAGTGAAATCCGCAAAAGCGGATATTTTTCGTAGAAGTGGAAGCACAGATGCGCTTATGGAATCGCATGTGCGGAATCCTTGAGCAGAAACTATATAAGCATCACTTGGCGAATTTTAGTCATTCTTCCACCATTTTTGGTCGATTTTGGAGCTCCAAGTTGTGATTTTAAGAGGGAATCAAGTGTTTTCAGAGAGGTAAGCTACTTGGGCTTTGTATCTTGTGCTTATGGTGATTATTCCATTGCTTAATCGTGAAATTAGTGGGAAAACTATAGAAGAAATTGAAAAATTAGGGCTTGAAATTGGAGAGTTTAAATTGGGGATTTGAGGGGCTATTGAGGTCCGATTTTGATGATTTTGGTATGTATAGACTCGTGAGAGGATAAGGATTCTAGTGTTGTGATTTTTATCGGATCCGAGACGTGGTCCCGAGGGTCGGGTTTGGCCAATTTCGGGATTGTGAGTTTAATTTGACAATTTTCGCGTGGGCTTTGTTCCTTTGGAATGTATTGATGATATGATTTTGATTTTGGATAGATTCGGGATGATTTGAGGCCGAGTCGAGAGGCAAGGGCATTGCGGAGTAGATTCTCGTCCGGAGAGGTATATAATGATTGTAAATCTTGTCTTGAGGGTATGAAGCCCCGGATTTCACATCGTTTCAATATTGTGAGGAGACACACATGCTAGGTGAGGGGTGTGTTGGCGTGCACCATTTGGGATTATGACTTGGTCTGTCCCGCAGTGACTATAGAGATGCATATTTTGATTTAAGTCATATAATATCTATATGTTTTAGAAAGAATTCTTATAACCTGGGGTGAATGCCATGTTTGGGGCCTTGTGCCTGTACTGTTTGGACCCTCAGGGGTATTTTGTTACTATCCTCACACTGTTTTGATTTGAAAGCATATCCTCAGTCATGACTTTACCTGTTCATTGTTTGATTCAGTTTCATTACTCTATTTTTAAATATACGAAAGTTGTTTGAGCTGAGTTTCCCAGATTTTTCACTAAGATGCCTGAGTGGCCTGTGAGATTGATGACTGAGACAGACCGAGGGCCTGATTGTGAGGATTATACATTTATGGATCGGGCTGCACACCGCAGCAATATATATATGGATCAGGCTACATGCCGCAGCGATATATGGATCGGGCTGTATGCTACGGCAATATTGGATTGGGTTGCACGCTACAACAATATAGTGCTTGGGCTGTAAGAGCCCCTCCGGAGTCTGCACACCCCTAGTAAGCGGAGTCGACTATATACTTATGGATCAAGCTGCACACCGCAGCGGTTATTATAAGGTATCTATTGAGCGTGAGTGCTGAGTGTGAGTGCTGATTGATGAGAGTTGAGTCATGAGTGACTGAGTGTGACGAAGGGTTGGTTGGCTCGGGTTCGGAAAGGATTTGGTAAGGTTTCAGACACTTAGTCTCTTTTGAGGAAGCTTAAGTTGGAAAAGTCAACCAGATATTGACTTATGTGTTAGAGGGCTCAGATATGAGTTTTGATAGTTCGGTTAGCTTCGAGAGGTGATTTGGGACTTAGGAGCGTGATCGGAATGAGATTTGGAGGTCTGGAGTAGATTTAGGCTTGAATTGGCGAAATTGGAGTTTTGACGATTTCCGGTTGGTAGGTGAGATTTTTAAATAGGGGTCGGAATGGAATTCCGAGAGTTGTAGTAGTTCTTTTGTGTCATTTGGGATGTGTGTGCAAACTTTCAGGTCATTCGAACATGGTTTAGTTGGGCTTTTGATCAAAAGCGAAATTCAGAAGATTTTGGAATGTTAGGCTTGAATCTGATGTGTTTTGGTTGATTCGGTGTTGTTTGAGGTGTTTTGAAGATTGGTATAAGCTTGAATAAGGTTATAGAGTATGTTTGTGCTTTTGGTTGAGGTCCCGGAGGCCTCGGGGTGGTTTCGGATGGTCGACGGAGAGTTGGAGTTTTTGGTGTGTTGCAGATTTTTGCTGCTTCTGGTATTTTCGCACCTGCAGATTGGGGACCACAGGTGCGACACCGCATATGCGGGGGATTGGTCGCAGAAGCAGAATTTTGCTGGAAAGGCTGGAGCCACAAATGCGGTTTAGGAGCCGCACCTGAGATGGTACAGGTGCGGGCATTTCATCGTAGAAGCGATTTTTGGGTGACTTAAGTGGAAACCGCAGAAGCGGTTCTTTTGCTGCGAATGCGGTGCTGTAGAAGTAGGTATATGGCCGCATATGCAAAAATGCCTGGGCTAGAAGGTATATATTGTTTTCTTCGCGACATTTTGCTAAGCTCTCCATTTTTGAAGACGGGAAAGAGGCTAAGGCAGTGGATTTCAAGAGAAATCAAGGGATATCAGTTGGGTAAGTTTCCTAAACTTCATTATTTGGGTTTATGATCATTTTTGCATTGTTTAATCATGGTATTAGTAGAGATTAAGAAAGAAAAATTGGGGATTAGGGCTTGAGATTAATAGACTTTAAAATGGGAATTTGAGGGGTCATTTGGACTTCGATTTCAGTGTCTTGGTATCTACAGACTCGTGGAAGGATAAGGATTTTTGTTGATGTGATTTTTATCGAGTTTCGAGACGTGGGCCCGGGGGTCGGGTTTGGCCAATTTCGAGAATTTTGGTATTATTTGATTGTTTTCGCTTGGGCTTCGTTTCCTTAGCATATTTTGACGCCGTAATTCTGATTTTGGATAAATTCGATGTGTGTGGAGGCCGATTCGAGGGGCAAAGGCATCACAGAGTAGTATTTTCACCGGTTTGAGGTAAGTAACCATTGTAAATCTGGAACTGAGGGTACAAAACCCCGGTATTTGAATTGTTTTAGTAAATGCGGTGATGCACATGCTAGGTGACAAGCATGTTGGTGTGCACCGGTAGGGATTGTTACTTGGTCCGTCCTGTAGCAACTATTAACCCACATATTTGATTTGGAACCTTATGATATTCCGTACTTTAGCCATTTATACTATGTTATGGGCTGTATGCCATGTTTGGCGCCTTGTGCCGACCTATTGAGACCCTTAGGGCCATTTACTGTTTTTCCTCACTTTACTTGTTTGAAAACATATCCTCAGTCATGTTTTACATGTTTGTTATTTAAAACTAGTTTTACCACTCTGCTTCTAAAATGTGAGGACTATGTTGACTGAGTTCCCTAATTCCTACTGTTGTGCCCGAGAGGCTGTAAGGTTAATGACTGAGAGAGATTGAGAACCTAATGGTAAGGATAATAATATATGCATGAATTATGGATCGGGCTGAATGCCACAGCGATACTTATATGGATCGTGCTGCACGCCACACTGATATATATTGGATCGGGCTGCGCGCCGCAACGATATGACGCTTGGGCTGTAGGAGCCCCTCTGGAATCTGTACACCCCCAGTCAGCGTAGTCGATATAAACTATGGATCAGGCTGCACGCCGCAGCGGTTACTATGATTATTATTACTATGAAATACTATTGAGCCTAAGTGTTGAGAGTGAGTACTAAGTGACGAGAGTTGAGTCACGAGTGACTGAGAGGCTGCCCGAGAGGCCATATTTTGAGTGATACCTTGCCCGAGGGGCCCAGTTATGATATTTTCACTGATTTCACTCTTCTTTTAAAATAACCTCTAATGAAAAACTGCTAAGTATATGATTTAATCATTCCAAATTGAAACTGAAGTTTTTATGACAAAGCTGGTTTATAAACTGTGGAATTTGAGTTATTATCCTGTTGTTACTCCTTTATATATTTTTAACTGCTCGTCAGTGCTTTCAGAACTTATTTACTTTAGTTACTTACTGAGTTAGCATACTCACATTACTCCCTGCACCTTGTGTGCAGATCCAGGTGCCCGAGCGGCAGAGTGAGGGTCCTTAGCTTATCTAGAGTTTGTCGGAGATTGCAAGGTAGTTGCATGGCGTCTATAGCGCTGCTTCCTCCTTCCTATCTTGTTCTTTTCCCGCATTTTTAGACTTATGATGTATTAGACAGTCGGTTATGTATTTAGAGGCTCTACACTTGTGGCACCAGATGTTTGGGCTGTGTTGTCTTATGTTTTTTATTGGTTCCGCACATTTAGTTATTTTAAACACTTATTATGAAAATTTGGTATTTAAATCTGTGTTAGAAAATGGCCTATTAAAAGAAAAAGGGTCGTGATTAAATGTTTGGGATGGCTTGCCTAGTAATGTGATAGGCGCCATCACGATCGGTATTTGGGGTCATGACAAGTTGGTATCAAAGCCTAGGTTACATAAGTCTTGCGAGTCATGAGCCGGTTTAGTAGAGTATCGCGGATCAGTAAGGAGACGTATGTATTTATCCTCGAGAGGCTGCAGAACCTTTAGGAAAAACTTCATATTCTTGAAATTCTTGTCGTGCGAATCTGTTGATCCAAGTACTAAACTTCTATTATTCCATTCTCTCATCTATGGTGAGGACACGTGCTACCGGGAAGGATGGACAATCACTAGTACCACCAGCTGGGGCCACTAGAGGTCGAGGACACGGTCGAGGCTATGGTAGGGGCAGAGCAGCTAGGGCAGGACCTGCAGATCCACCAGCTGCCCCCGTTCAAGGTCCGGTCCCAGTTGTGTATGCTACAGCAGCACTAGCTCAGGCACCAACTGTGCCTATTGTGATTCTAGGCCTTCAGGAGGCTTTAGCTCAGACTTTATCAGTGTGTATCGATTTGGCTCAGGCGGTCTTAGTTACTATGGCCGCAACTATTTCTCAGGCCGGGGGAGGCACCCAGACTCTCGTTGCTCGCACACCTGAGTAGGTGTGCAGGTACTTCTGACATCGGGGGAACCTCCAGCCTAGCCGATTGCACCAGCTCAGGAGTATATGGTACCAGTTATGCCGGAAGACGAGCAACGTCGACTAGAGAGGTTTGGCAGACTTCAGCCTCCGACTTTCAGCGGTGCAGAGGGCGAGGATGCCCAGGGTTTCTTGGATAAGTTCCATAATATGCTTCGTACAATAGGTATTCTAGAGACCAGTGGTGTAGCATTCACTACCTTTCAGTTTTCTAGGGCTGCCTTCACTTGGTGGGAGGCATATGAGAGGTGTAGGACTATTAGTGCAGCGCCCCTTACATGAGAACAGTTCTCTATTCTCTTTCTGGATAAGTAGGTGCCACAGTCTTGCCGAGAGGAGATGCGCAGGCAGTTCGAGCAGTTGCATCAGGGAGAGATGACTGTGACATAGTATGAGATGCGGTTCTCTAAGTTAGCTCGTCATACGGTCTGGTTGGTTCCCACAGATTGAGAGAGGATCAGGAGGTTTGTTGATGTCCTTGCGTATCAGCTTCGGATCCTCATGACTAGGGAGATGGTGATAGGTGCTACTTTGGAGGAGGTTGTTGACATTGCCCGTAAGATTGAGTTGGTTCGCCGCCAGGAGTGAGAGGAGAGGGAGACGAAGAGGCCTCGGGGATCTGGTAGCTTTAGTAGTGCTCCTTCGAGGGGTCAGTTCCAGCATGGTAAAGGTCGTCCATTTAGGCAAGTTCAGTCAGCCTGCCAGGTTATTGTGGGGCATCATCGGGTCATGGATCTCACAGTTCACATTAGGGCCATTAATCACTCAATGCCCTTCCAGCCTAGAGTTCATCCCGTGCTCCATCGGTTCAGGGTTCTTCCATGTCAGGTCCTTCTATTGGTTATTCCAGTGCTAGGGGTTCCCCTCAGTTCCCATCTCCAGCACTGGGGAGTTGTTATGAGTGTGAAGAGTTTGGACATATAAGGAGGTAGTGTCCTCATCTTTATGATGGTCCATCTCAGTAGAGGGGTCAACCCTCGACTTCAGCCCCAGTTACTTCACCACCCGCCCAGCCAGATAGGGGTAGAGGTCAGTCAGCTAGGGGTCGCCTTAGAGGGGGAGGTCGATCAGGTGGTGGTTAGGCTCATTTCTATGCCCTCCCAGGTAGACCAGATGTTGCCGCTTCAGATGCCATGATTTCAGGTATTGTTTCGGTCTACTACAGAGATGCCTTTGTATTATTTGATCCCGGTTCGACCTTTTCTTATGTGTCATCATACTTTGCCCGTTATTTGGATATGCCCTGTGAGTCTCTTGTTTCACCTGTTCATGTATCTACTCCGGTGGGTGATACTATTGTTGTAGACTGTATGTACCGGTTGTGTGTGGTGACTATTAGGGGTCTGGAGACCCGAGTGGATCTCCTATTATTGTGTATGGTGGATTTCAATATCATTTTTGGCATGGATTGGCTATCTCCGTGTCGGGCAATTCTGGACTATCATGCCAAGACGGTCACATTGGCTATATTGGGTGTGCTACAGATCGAGTGGCAAGGTTTGACTGATTATGCTCCCATTAGAGTGATCTCATTCTTGAAGGCCCAGCATATGGTTGGGAAGGGATGTCTTTCATATCTAGTCTTTGTGAGGGATGTCGGAGCTGAGACTCCCAGTATTGATTCTATTCCAGTTGTGAGGGATTTTCCCGATGTGTTTCCTGCAGACCTGTCGGGCATGCCACCGGACAGGGATATTGACTTTGTTATTGACCTGGTGCCGGGCACTCAGCCTATTTCTATTCCACCGTATCGTATGGAACTAGCAGAGTTGAAAGAGTTAAATGAGCAGTTTCAGGAACTCCTTGATAAGGGTTCATTCGGCCTAGTATGTCACCTTGGGATGCACCGGTTCTATTTGTGAAGAAGAAGGATGGAACTATGAGGATGTGCATCGATAATAGGCAATTGAACAAGGTAACAATTAAGAACAAGTATCCTTTACCTCACGTTGATGATTTATTCGACCAGCTTCAGGAAGCAAGATTGTTCTCCAAGATTGATCTCTGTTTGGGTTATCACCAGTTGAAGATCAGGGACTCTGATATTCTTAATACAGCTTTCAGGACCCGATATGGTCATTATAAGTTCTTGGTGATGTCTTTTGGGCTGACCAATGCCCCCAACAACGTTCATGCATTTGATGAATAGTGTGTTCCGGCCTTATCTCGACTCGTTTGTCATAGTCTTCATTGATGATATTCTGGTGTATTCATGTAGTCAGGAGGAGCACGCAGAGCATTTGAGAGTTGTGTTGCAGAGATTGAGGGAGGAGAAGCTTTATGCAAAATTCTCCAAGTGTGAGTTTTGTCTTAGTTCAGTGGCTTTCTTGGGACATGTGGTATCCAGCGAGGGTACTCAGGTTGATCTGAAGAAGATATAGGCGGTTCAGAGTTGGCCCAGACCGTCCTTAGCCACAGAGATTCGCAGTTTTCTTGGTTTGGCAGGCTATTATCGCCGGTTTATTCAGGGATTCTCGTCTATTGCATTGACCTTGACCAAGTTGACTCAGAAGGGTGCTTCATTTTTATGGTCAAATGAGTGTGAAGAGAGCTTTTAGAAGCTCAAGACAGCTTTGACCACAACTCTACTATTAGTTATGCCATCAGCTTCAGGTTCATATATTGTGTATTGTGATGCTTCGAGAGTTGGTATTGGTTGCGTATTGATGTAGAAGGGTAGAGTTATTGCTTATGCTTCTCGTGAGTTGAAGCCCTATAAGAAGAACTACCCCGCACATGATTTGGAGTTGGCTGCCATAGTTCACGCGTTGAAGATTTGGAGGCATTACTTGTATGGTGTGTCTTGTGAGGTGTTTACGGATCATTGCAACCTCCAACACTTGTTCAAATAGAAGGATCTCAATTTGAGGCAGCAAAGGTGGTTGGAGTTTCTTAAGAATTATGATATCACTATATTGTACCTTTTGGGGAAGGCTAATGTGGTGGCCGATGCTTTGAGCCGAAAGGCGGTGAGTATCGGGAGTTTGGCATATATTCCAGTTGGGGAGAGACCTCTTGCAGTTGATGTTCAGGCCTTGGTCTATCGGTTTGTGAGGTTAGATGTTTTAGAGCCTGGCCGGGTATTGGCTTGCGTGGTTTCTTGGTCTTCCTTATATGATTGCATCAGAGGGCGCCAGTATGATGATCTGCATTTTATTATCCTTAAGGACAGAGTTCAGCATGATGATGCCAGAGATGTGACAATTGATGATGATGGGGTGTTGAGGATTCAGGGCCGGATTTGTGTGCCCAATGTAGATGGGCTTCGGGAGTTGATTCTGGAAGAGGCCCATAGCTCGCGGTATTCCATTCATCCAGGTGCTGCGAAGATGTATCAAGATTTGTGGACACATTATTGGTGGAGAAGAATGAAGAAAGACATTGTGGATTTGTAGCTCGGTGTCTCAATTGTCAGCAGGTAAAATTTGAGCATCAACGATCGAGTGGCTTGCTTCAGCAGATGGATATTCCAGAGTGAAAGTGGGAGAGGATCCTTATGGACTTTGTTGTTTGACATAAACAAACTTTGAGAAAGTTTGATACCATTTGGGTGATTGTGGATCGGCTAACCAAGTCTGCGCACTTCATTCCTGTGTGTATTACCTATTCTTCAAAGCGGTTGGCAGAGATCTATATCTGGGAGGTTGTTCGTTTACATGGTGTCCTAGTTTCCATCATTTCAGACAGGGGCACTCAGTTTACTTTGCAGTTTTGGAAGTCTGTGCAGCGAGAGTTGGGTACTCAAGTTGAGTTGAGCATAACTTTTCACCCTCATATGGACTGGCAGTCCGAGCGCACTATTTAGATATTGGAGGACATGCTGCATGCTTGTGTCATTGATTTTGGAGGGTCATGAGATCAGTTTCTACCGCTTGCAAAGTTTGCTTATAACAACAACTAACAGTCGATTATTCAGATGGCTCTGTATGAGGCTTTGTATGGGAAGCGATGTAGATCTCCGATTGGTTGGTTTGATCCGGGTGAGGCTAGACTATTGGGGACAGACTTGGTGCAGGATGTTTTAGAAAAGGTGAAGGTAATTCATGAGAGGCTTCGTACAGCGCAGTCGAGGCAGAAGAGTTATGCTGATAGGAAGGTTCGAGATGTGTCCTACATAGTTGGTGAGAAGGTTCTGTTGAAGGTTTCGCCCATGAAGGGTGTTATGAGATTTGGGAAGAAAGGGAAATTGATTCCTCGCTTCATTGGGCCTTTTGAGGTACTTCGAAGCATTGGGGAGTGGCTTATGAGCTTGCTTTGCCACCCAGCTTGTCGAGTGTGCATCCGGTATTTCATGTTTCTATGCTCCGAAAGTATATTGGGGATCCGTTTCATGTTCTGGATTTCAGCACGGTTCAGTTGGATGATGATCTAACCTTTGATGTAGAGCAAGTAGCTAATTTGGGTCATCAGGTTCGAAAATTGAGGTCAAAGGATATAGCTTCAGTGAAAGTGTAGTGGAGAGGTCGGCCCATGGAGGAGGCTACCTGGGAGACCGAGCGGGAGATGCGGAGCAGATATCTGGCTTCAGGTATGTTTCTTGACTCGTTCGAGGATGAACGTTTGTTTAAGTTGGGGAGGATGTGACGACTTGGCCAGTCGTCTCATGAGTTACTGCTTTGTTTCCCCCATTTTTGCTTCTTATTGCTTTGTCTATCGGTTCTATAGTTTGCTCGCGTTTGGAAAGGATTTGGTAAGGTTTGAGACACTTAGTCTCTTTTGAGGAGGCTTAAGTTGGAAAAGCCAACCGAATGTTGACTTATATGTTAGAGGGCTCGGATGTGAGTTCCGATGGTTTGGTTAGCTTCGGGAAGTGATTCAGGACTTAGGAGCGTGATCAGAATGAGATTTGGAGGTTCGAAGTTGATTTAGGCTTGAATTGGCAAAATTGAAGTTTTGGCGATTTCTGGTTGGTAGGTGAGATTTTGATATAGGGGTCGGAATGGAATTCCGAGAGTTGCAGTAGTTCTGTTGTGTCATTTAGAATATGTGTGCAAAATTTCAAGTCATTCGGACGTGGTTTGGTTAGGTTTTTGATCAAAAGCGGAATTCAGATGATTTTGGAAAGTTAGGCTTGAATATAATGTGTTTTGGTTGATTCGGTGTTTTGAAGATTGGTATAAGCTTGAATAAGGTTATGGATTATGTTTGTGCTTTTGGTTGAGGTCCCGGAGGCCTTGGGGTGATTTCGGATGGTCGACGGAGAGTTGGAGTTTTTGGTGAGTTGCAGATTTTTGCTACTTCTGGTATTTCCGCACCTGTGGATTGGGGACCGCAGGTGCGACGCCACATATACGGAGGATTGGTCGCAGAAGCGGAATTTGGATGGAAAGGCTGGAGCCGTAGATGTGGTTCAGGAGCCACACCTGCGATGGCGCAGGTGCAGGCATTTCGTCGCAGAAGCGGTTTTTGGGTGACTTAAGTGGAAACCGCAAAAGCGGTTCTTTGGCCGCAAATGCGGTACTGCAGAAGTGGGTATATGGCCGCAGATGCGAAAATGCCTGGGCCAGAAGGTATATATTTTTTTCTTTGCGAAATTTTGCTAAGTTCTCCATTTTTGTAGACGGGAAAGAGGCTACGGCAGTGGATTTCAAGAGAAATCAAGGGATATCAGTTGGGTAAGTCTCCTAAGCTTCATTATTTGGGTTTATGGTCATTTTTCCATTTTTTAATCATGGTATTAGTGGAGATTAAGGAAGAAAAATTGGGGATTAGGGCTTGAGATTAAGAGACTTTAAAATGAGAATTTGAGGGGTCATTTGGACTCCGATTTTAGTGTTCTTGGTATGTATGGACTCGTGGAAGGATAAGGATTTCCATTGATGTGATTTTTATAGATTTTAGTGTTCTTGGTATGTAGGGCTTGATTGTTTTCGCTTGGGATTTGTTCCCTTAGCATATTTTGATGTCGTGATTCTGATTTTGGATTCGACGCGAGTGTAGGCCGATTCGAGGGTCAAAGAAATCACAAAGTAGTATTTTCACCAGTTTGAGGTAAGTAACCATTGTATATCTGGAACTGAGGGTACAAAACACTGGTATTTGAGTTGTTTTAGTAAATGTGGTGACACACATGATAGGTGACGAGCATGTGGGCGTGCACCGGTAGAGATTGTTACTTGGTCCGTCCCGTAGCGACTATTAAGCCGCGTATTTGATTTGGAACCTTATGATATTCTGTACTTTAGCCATTTATACTATGTAATGGGTTGTATGCCATGTTTGGGGCCTTGCGCCGACCTGTTGATACCCTTAGGGGCATTTTTACTATTTTTCCTCACTCTACTTGTTTGAAAGCAAATCCTCAGTCATGTTTTACCTATTTATTATTTAAAACTGGTTTTACCACTCTACTTCTTAAATGTGAGGACTATTTGGACTGAGTTACCTAATTCCTACTGCTGTGCCTAAGAGGCTATGAGGTTAATGACTGAGAGAGGTTGAGAACCTAATGGTGAGGATAATTATATATGTATGAATTATGGATCGGGTTGCATGCTACAGCGATACTTATATGGATTGGGCTGTATGCTGTAGATATATATATATATATATATATATATATATATATTGGATCAGGCTACACGCTGTAGCGATATGACGTTTGGGCTGTAGGAGCCCCTCCGGAGTCTGTACACCCCCAGTGAGCGTAGTCGACTATAAATTATGGATCGGGATGCACGCCGCAAGGGTTACTATGATTATTATTACTATGAAATATTAATGAGCATGAGTGCTGAGAGTGAGTACTAAGTTATGAGAGTTGAGTCACGTGTGACAGAGAGTCTACCCGAGAGGCCATATTTTTAGTCATACCTTTCCCGAGGGGCCCAGTTATGATATTTTCACTGATTTCACTCTTCTTTTAAAATAAGCCTCTAATGAAAAACTGCTAAGTATATGATTTAGTCATTCCAAATTGAAACTGAAGTTTTTATGACAAAGCTGGTTTATAAACTGTGGAATTTGAGTTGTTATACTGTTTTACTCCTTTATATATTTTTAACTGCTCGTCATTGGTTTCAGACCTTATTTACTTTAGTTACTTACTGAGTTGGCATACTCATGTTACTCCAAGCACCTTTTGTGCAGATCCAGGTGCCCGAGCGGCAGAGTGAGGTTCCTCAGCTCATCCAGAGTTTGTCGGAGATTGCAAGGTAGCTGCATGGCGTCCGCAGCCCTGCTTCCTCCTTCCTATCTTGTTCTTCTCCCGCATTTTTAGACTTATGATTTATTAGACAGTCGGTTATGTATTTAGAGGCTCTAGACTTGCGACACCAGATGTTTGGGCTGTGTTGTCTTATGTTTTTTTATTGGTTTCCGTACATTTAGTTGTTTTAAACACTTATTATGAAAATTTGGCATTTAAATCCGTGTTAGAAAATGGCTTATTAAAAGAAAAAGGTTCATGATTAAATGTTTGGGATGGCTTGCCTAGTAATTTGATAGGCACCATCACGACTGGTATTTGGGGTCGTGACACTGAGAGGCTTGCCCTAGGGGCTATATATATATGAGTGATGCTTTGCCCGAGGGAGCTTGTTTATGAAATTACTATTTTCACTTCTCTTTATATGGAGCCTCTATTGAAAATGTTGTAAAAAATATTTTAAACAACTTTCATTGAAACTATAGTTTTTACGAGATGTTCGGAGTTTAATTGGGGATTTTGCTTTGTTATTTCCACTAAGATTTTTATGTTTTGAGAGGTATATGAGTGACCGAGAGGTTCGCCCGAGGGGCTGTTTATAATTCATGTTTTCCCGAGGCGTTGTATACGAACTATGTTTTGCCCGAGGGTCCGATTATGATCTTCATCACGTTTACTGTAAACTGCATTGAACCTCTATTGAAACTATTGGAAAGCATCCTCAAATGGTTTTTAACCAAAAATTGGATATTAAATGAGATGATTCAACTCATATTCTGATTTGAAAGAATGTTGTGCTTACTGTGTTTATCATGATGTGGATCTTATTTGTTTCCTACTGCTCAGTCTCTATTTACCTTTATTACTTACTGAGTTGGCGTACTCACATTACTCCCTGCACCTTATGTGCAGATCCAGGTATTTCTGAACCCAGTAGCGGGTGTTGATTACTCAGTGGCAGGACCATCGGAGTTAACAAGGTAGCTGCCTAGCGATCACAACCCTGTTTTTCTCCCTCCTTATCCTCCCTTAGTTGTAATCGATTATTTCCAGGCTATGTTAGTCTTGTTGTTGTAAGACGGTTGTAGTAGATGCTCATGACTAGTGACTCCCCGATGTCGGGCTTTCTTTTCGCACTGTTGTTTTGACTTATACACTTTATGAAGGTTTATTGTTAAATAGCTGTGAATTTTATCTTAAGAATGAAAATATTGATTGGTTTTTGAAATGTGTCGGCTTGCCTAATACCACGTTAGGCACCATTACGACCGGGTAGGTTTTTGGGTCGTGACAAAATCTTATCTCAAACTCATAATATAAAAGCAACAGATCTAGAGAGAGAGAGAGAGAGATGAGTTACACTATCGTGAGATGGTGGTCGGCGGTGATCAGAGAAAGATGCGAATGGCAGCGGCGTGGCTGAGAGAGATAAAGCCCTTTTGCTTATTTCTTCCATTTAAAGTTTTTCTTTAATTGAATCATTTTAATTTACCGGGAAAATATTTGGAGGGAATGGGTGATTATTGTGAAAAAATGGAAGGGAATACTATATTGACAATAAGTTTCAATTGTTGAATTTAGTGGTCGAGCCGCATAACTGCCAATAAAATAGCACCTTTTCCCAGCAAATGTTGATCTACCACTAATATCACAATTTTAGGAATACTATATTGACAATAAGTTTATTGCTGCTAAAAATTAGTTGGTAAAAGCTATTTTGGTTGTAGTGATAATGCTGAATATTATCAAATCACTTAATCCCTAATTCATGTTTAGTTTACCTTATTCACCAGCCCATACTGATATGTATTACTTTGAAGTCTAACTTTTCCTTTTGTTCACGAACTTGTTTCTCGAACAAGAAATTCTTTTGCTTTTAGCACCCCTTTCTCCATCCATTGGCTCTTCGGGTTGCCTAACATTCTTTCTCTACTAGGGACGGGAGCCATACTAAGGTAATATTTATCCCTTCCAGGATTCCAATGCTTGTCTTTGTAAAAAAAATTGAACATTCTAGTATTCATATCTAGTTGTACTATTTTAGAGTGCACCATCTGGGTGTCTCGCAAGGAGATCTATTAGCACATTTGCAATATCCTTGGAAATGTCAACTAACTCAAACAATCCATCCACCATTTTGGGTCACTCTAACCCCAGCCGTATCCTTGTAACGGCCCAACTAGTCATTTTAAGAATTTATGCCCCGATCCCTTATTAACTGCTTACCCCGTGTTTGTTTCTGCTATTTTGATTCGTCGGGATGTTTGGTTTTGAGTTTCGGAGTGTTTTGGGACACATAGTCTCTAAATGAGAGCTTAAGCTTTAAAATTTGGACTGTAGTCGAAGAAGTGTGAAGACAATAACGGAATGGAATTCGTCAGTTTCATTAGCTCCATTAGGTTATTTCGGGCTTAGGGGCATGTTCGGATTTTTGTTTTGGAAGTCCGTAGCTTATTTAAGCTTGAAATGCCGAAAGTTGATTTTTTGAAGTTTCCGGTTCGATAGTGAGATTTTGATATCAGGGTTGGAATGGGATTCCAGAAGTTGGAGTAGCTCTGTAGTGTTTAATGTGACATGCTTACAAAATTTCAAGCCATTCGGGCGAGCTTTGATAGACTTTTTGATCGAAAGCGTAATTTGAGAGTTTTTGGAGTTCTTATGTTTGAATGCGATGTTTAATTGGTGTTTTGATGTTGTTTTGAGAGTTCTAAAGATTGGAACAAGTTTGAATGATGTTTTAGGATTGGTTGGCATGTTTGGTTGAGGTCCCAGAGGCCTCAGGTGTGTTTCGGAAGCTCAACGGGTCATTTTTGGAACTTAGAGAATTGCAGAAAAAAATTGCAGCAGTCAGTTCTAGTTTCCTTCTTCGCATTTGCGAGTGGGGTCTTGCGTTCGCGAAGAGGAGCTGGGATTGGTGGGGGTTAATGGTTTACATTCGCGAAGGTATTCCCGCGTTCGCGAGGCTGTGAGGTCTTATACCCACGCGTTCGCGAAGATGGTCCCGCATTCGCACAGGAGGAGGGAGGATGGTCATCGCGTTCGTAACTTGGGCGTCATGTTCGCGAAAGAAGAAGGCTAACCAGTGGAATTTTGTGCAATGCGTTTGCAATGTAGTTTCGCGTTCGCGAAGAATAACCGCCTGGGCAGAACTTAAATTTCAAAATCGAGGGTTTTGAGTTCATATCACAAAATTGAATTGGGAGCTCGGTAGGAAACGAATTTTGGAGAGATTTTCGGATGGAGTTTGCGGGTAATGATTCATAACATGAATTCATCATCTAATTTCAGATTTTGGGGTGAGAAATTGAGGAAAAATTTGGAAAAGTTCATAGAACTAATTTTCGAGTCTAGCATTCGGATGGCACCGTACGAGGCTTTATATCGTAGGCAGTGTAGATCCCCGGTGGGTTGGTTTGAGCCAGGCGAGGCTAGATTATTGGGCACAGACTTGGTTTAGGATGCTTTGGAGAAGGTTAAGATTATTCAGGATAGACTCCGTACAGCCCAGTCCAGACAGAAGAGTTGCGCGGACCGGAAGGTTCGTGATGTTTCCTATATGGTTGGAGAGCGGGTTCTGCTTCAGGTTTCGCTTATGAAGGGCGTTATGATTTGGGAAGAAAGAGAAGTTGACTACGAGGTTTATTGGCCCTTTTGAGATATTGCGACGTGTTGGGAAAGTTGCTTATGAGCTTGTCTTACCTCCCAGATTGGCATGAGTTCATCTGGTATTTCATTTTTTGATGCTCCGGAGGTATCACGGTGATCTGTCACAAGTGTTGGATTTCAGTTCAGTTCAGTTGGATCAGTGATGGTTCAGTAGCGGGGCTAGCCGATCGATGAGGCTACCTGGGAGACTGTCATCTTTTCACTACTTCAAGTATGTCTCTATGCTCGTTCGAGGACGAAGGAATTTTTAAGTGTAGGAGGATGTAACGAACCGGCCGTTTGTTTTAAGAATTTAGGCCCCAATACCCTAATAACTGCTTACCCCGTGCTTGTTTCTGCTATTTTGATTCGCCGGGATATGTGGTTTTATGTTTCGGAGTGTTTTGGGACACTTTATCCCTAAATGAGAGCTTAAGCTTTAGTATTTGGACCGTAGTCAGAGTAGTGTTCAGATGGCCTCACAATGGATTTCCATCGGTTCGGTTAGCTCCATTGGGTAATTTTGGGCTTAGGGGCGTGTTCGGATTGTGTTTTGGAGGTTCGTGGCTTATTTAAGCTTGAAATGCCGAAAGTTGATTTTTTAAAGTTACTGGTTCGATAGTGAGATTTTGATATCGGCGTCGGAATGGGAATTCCGGAAGTTGAAGTGGCTCTGTAGTGTTGAATATGACGTGCTTGCAAAATTTCAGGTCATTCCGGCGAGGTTTGATAGACTTTTTGATCGAAAGCGTAGTTTGAGAGTTTTTGGAGTTCTTAGGTTTGAATCTGATGTTAAATTGGTGTTTTGATGTTGGTTTGAGCGTTCTGATGATTGGAACAAGTTTGAATGATGTTTTAGTATTGGTTGGCATGTTTGGTTGAGGTCCCGGGGGCCTCGGGTGTGTTTCGGATGCTCAACGGGTCATTTTTGGAACTTAGAGAATTGTAGAAAAAATTGCAGCAATCAGTTATGGTTTCCTTATTCGTGTTGGCGAGTGGGGTCTCGCATTCGCGAAGAGGAGCTGGGATAGGTGGAGGTTAATGCTTTGCGTTCGCGAAGGTATTCCCGCGTTCGCGAGGCTGTGGGGTCTTATACCTACGCGTTCGCAAAGATGGTCCCGCGTTCGCGAAGATGGTCCCGCGTAGGAGTAGAGAGGATAGACATCATGTTCGCGACTTAGGCATCGCATTCGCGAAAGAGAAAGGCTGTTTGTGCATCGCGTTCGCGATGTAGTCTCGCGTTCACGAAGAAGAACGCGTCTGGGCAAAACTTAAATTTCAAAATCAAGGGTTTTGAGTTCATATCACAAAATTGAATTGGGAGCTCGGTAGGAGACGAATTTTGGAGAGAATTTGGAGGGAGTTTGCGGGTAATGATTCTTAGATCCTTTTTGCTTATAACCCACTAATCTAAACGTGAATTCATCATCTAATTTTGGATTTCGGGTGAGAAATTGGGGAAACATTTGGAAACGTTTATAGACATAATTTTCGAGTTTTGATTGGGGGTTTGACATTGGATTTGGATAATTTTGGTATGGTTAGACTCGTGAGTGAATGAGGGTTCATAATCCTTAACTTTTACCCGATTCCGAGATGTGGGCCCAAGGGGCATTTTGGTCATTTTACCTAATTTTGCATATTAGCTTAGAATTTATTTGTGGAATCAGTTACTTGAAGTTATATTTACATTATGCAATTGAATTGAATAGATTTGGGCCATTTAGAGTCGAGTACTCATGGCAAGAACGTGGTATCAGGTTGATTTTGAGCCGGTTTGAGGTAAGTGGCTTGCCTAACCTTGTGTGGGGGAAACTCCCCTTAGGATTTGGTATTGTTGATAATTAAAACGCCTTGTACGTGAGGTGACGAGTGCGTACTTGTGTTAATTGTTGAAAATCATGTTTTCATTAAGTAATTTTAATTGTGTTTTCCCTTCCTGTTTATTCTACATGCAATTTAAGCCTGCTATTAGCTTAGGGAATCATGTCTAATTGACTTAATTGATTTATTTGCTCAAACTGCCTTATTTGGACTATGTGAAGCATGCTAGGTTAGAAAATACCTATTTTACCTTGGTATGAAATTTAATTTAATTGAGTATTCTTCGTGTTGTTGCGACATGTTTACTTTGGGACTACGAGACGGTATCACGGGAGATCCCCTGCACATATATATTGATTTGGACTGTAGTGCGAGATACCAAGAGATCCCAGCATATATTAAGGATACTAAGAGATCTTTGGGATACCGAGAGATCCCCATCATATATATTGAGGATACTAGGAGATCCTCGGAATACTGAGAGATCCCCTGCACACATATTGAGGATACTAAGAGATCCTCGGGATACTGAGAGATCCCCGGTTGTTATCTCTGTGTTGAGTTGTACTCCTTTCCGTGATTATTTTGTCTCTGTTATAGTTGCTGTCGTTCTTTCTATTCTACGTTATTTATTACTGTTTCACTTAATTATACTCTCTCATTCTATAATGTTATACCTTATATTTCATTTAATCTCAGCAGGGCCCTAACTTTTCTCGTCACTACCTGACCGAGGTTAGGCTTGCCACTTGCTGAGTACCGCTGTGGTGTACTCATGCCCTTTCTGCGCATGATTTTCATGTACAGATCCAGGTACTTCCACTCAGTCTTATCATCCTTGAGGCGAGGTGCTTTTGTAGAGACTTCGAGGTATATCTGCCGCATCCGCAGACCGAGGAGTCTCTTTCTATTTTCTTTAATAGTATAGCCCTTATGTATTTTCCTTTGATAGACATTCCTGAGTTAGAGCCTTTTTTTGTTTGTATCTCTTAGCTTGTGATTCATGGGGTTCTGGATTTTGGGAGTATTAGGTTGAGATTCTTGTACTGTTATATGTCAGCCGACATCTTAAACATTGTTTCATTTTGTTATCTCGGTTTTTAATTATTTTCTTTTTCGTAATTATTCTTTTTCCACATTTGTTAGGCTTACCTAGTCGTAGAGACTAGGTGGCGTCACAATAGTTCAAGGAGGGCGAACTGGGGTCGTGACAATCCTGATATCTGTCATTCTCTTATACTACTTCTGTTATCCCCCATGGAGCATAAATGAGATGGGTGTGGCCAATTGTACATGTCTCTGGTATTGTTGAAGGTAACTCAAAAGGATTATATTCCTCTGCCTGAATTGTAAATACTAATAATTTTCATTAATTGGGCACCTCATACCCTCCTTCATCTTGCTTCTTTTACTTCTTGAAACTTGTGTCTAGCTTTTGAATTTCTCATTTCTTTACAGTGTATTGGTGGATAGATATTCTTGCCTTAAGGCTTCTTATCAAGAAGCTTACACGTCTTAGTACACACATGATCTGCTGAAGACCTCACATTTACTCATCATGAGCATCATGCAGAATCGAGTTCCTCTGACTTAACTCTTCCATAGCACATTCAATCTCTTAACAACCATCTTTTGGTTGTAGGTATCATCTTATTACGAATAAAACAGAAGTTAGGAGTTTGAATTCTTATAAGTGAGCTACCACACGATCTAGAGTAAGAAGTAAGAGTGATAGTCCTAAATGCCATGTAGCCTCCTGCTTATAAGTGTGTTGCACAACACACCCATAAACAAGACTCTACTAGACATGGCTTGTAGACTACATAGGACAAAACTGCTCTAATACCACTTTTGTCACGACCCAGCCCGATGGGCCGCGACGGGCCCCCGGTACCTTACTCAACCGAGTACCAACATAACGTATCTTTTCGTATCATGCTATCATAGTTAAATGAGACGGAATGGCTGCCGTAGGATAACTAGAATAAAACATGTTACCAACTTATACATAAAATATACAGGCCTATAAGACCAAATGACCACTCGTACACTGAACATAGGCCGACAAGGCCATACAATACTTTACGTACATGACATATGTCTATAAGCTTCTAAGAGTAGATAAAAACCATAAAGGTCGGGACAGGGTCCCCCTACTAAAAAATACACGTCCAAATCATACTGACCAAATAAGCAACTCCGGATCAAATGGAGTGCACCAACATCTTCCGCTGAGCTGATAGCCTACCTGGAGGACTCTCGACCTATCTATCTGGACCTACAGGCATGAAACGCAATGTCCCCAGACAAAAAGGACGCCATTACAAATAATGTACTGAGTATGCATGGAATGAAAATCAGTAAATAATAGACATGATAGGAACATGGAGTAAAAGACTCGACATGTAAGTCTGGATAACTCTGCAAATCATGAATTAATTTTAGTGTCATGCATATGCGTATGAATGTCATGTCGTACGTAGGTACATGTGTTCATAACATCATCAAGTCTCTGAGGGTATCCCGTCATATCATCATGGCCACTGTGGGCAAAATTATCAACGTATACCAGTTGATCATGTGGTGGTGCGTATATAATGTCGTAACCTTTTCCCATATCCCATATATATATATATATATATATATATGTATATATATACATATATATGTATATATATACATATATATGTATATATATACATATATATACATATATATGTATATATAATGCCATCTGGTCATGGGTCAATGTACATGTATAAATGAATGCAATGCATGAGAAATACGTCAATAACATCTCTCGGAACGTCGTAAGACCATTATGCCTTTGATTAATATCATGAACTAACCTTTATCCACTTATGTATTTTCTAAGACCCATGAACAGATGATAGAATAATAAGACACATGGAGAATCAAGAATATAGGAACTTCTAGTACTTCTATGAATAGAGTCATTTATGAAAGTTGTGCATTTGCTCGTTTCGTTTGTGTCATATGGATCATGCCAAAAAGAAAGAAAGGATAGCCTTAACATACCTGGACCTATTCCCTTGACAATTCCTCTAACACATGTATTTTCCGAAGAACACATAACGACAGATTGAAATAGGAAAAAATCCGTATGATATTGTTGAGAAAGATTGCGCCGTACTCCCTTAAAATCGCAAAATCCCGTTGCTATAACATTACGAAGTCTCCTTTGAGTGAGAGATTGAAGCAACTCACGTTGCTAAATGAAGCTCACCTTGTTGAAACCTCTCACATAGATGTAATACACATTTAATTATAATTTAGAGATGGATTTTATGTCTTGGTGGTGTGGGCCCCACCATTCAAGACTTGTGTCACATACCTTCTTTAAAATGTGACACCTTTCCATTTAATTCAAGAGTCACCATATCGCATAGTGGGCCATCACGTTTGTGAACTTAATCAACTTATCCAAATAATTATTTGTTTAATTCCTTAATTGATTTGTTAATCCCCCATTAATCCGTACTTATCTAATTATCCGCATAATTAGGAATTGTCTCAGATTACTTAAAATACTTCTCACTTTTGACACACTTTGCACACCTTACTATTATGGTCATGTGGTACCTTGTATGTCACTAGTCCATAAATACCGGGTATTATAGCTCGGACCGTATTTTATCTCCAAATGTCAAACCACGAAGAAACTCATTTTCTTCGATTCTCTTACCCTCTCACCTTCACGAATTTACTTATCAATTATTTGAAATAGTATAGTGCTTATAATCTCAAAATAATCTCATTCCCGAACTTACGTCGGTTAATTTACAACGAAACTTCAACGTATGAAAATGCGGGATGTAACATCTCATTTTCGAGCTTATATTAATTTACTTATGGTGCACTTCCACGTACGAAAACATGGGGTGTAACATTGAGTAAGTTTGATTTGAGGTGTGATTTATAGTTTTGGTGTTGTTTGATGTGATTTGATGCCTCGAGCAGGTTCGCGTTACGTTATGGAACTTATTGGTATGTTCAGACGGGATCCCGAGGGGCTCGAGTGAGTTTCGGACAGGTTTGGGTAGTGTTGCGCTCGCTTTATGTTCCGACGTTATTTCTTCAAGAATAAATGGTACTACATTAAGAAAATGAGCTACATTCTCTATTTTGATTGAAGAATTAGATCCGTTTCGTAACTACGGATCCATAGAAAAAAGAATTGTCAAATTTTGACATCGTATGGGGAGTTATGCTCATTTTAGTGTCGGATAAGAGAGCTGGTGGTGGTGTTTTGCAGATGCAAAGCTGGGTCCACATCTGCAACCCCGCAGATGCGAAAAAGGGTTCGCAAAAGAGAAAATGATAGGTGGAAATGCGTAGGTGCGGCTTTTTGAGCGCAAAAGCGGAAATGCCTGTGTATAAGAAAATCAGACTGCGTTCTTTTTTGTATTTTGAGCATATCTTGAGTTCTAGAGCTCTGATTGAGGTGAATTTAGCAGTGTGATTCTTTTATCTTCATGGGGATCAGTATATAATATTAATTTTTCTATTTTAACATGATTCCTGTAGTTAATTTGTGAATTAATTCATGTTTTGATTGGAGAATTGGGGGGAGTTTATCAAAAACTTTTCCAAAGAGAATAATTGGGTTTTGAACATCGATTCAGAGTTGGAATCTGATGAAATTAGTATGGATGGACTCGTAATTATATGATTTGTTGGATTTTGTGGGTATTATTGGGTTCCGAGGTGCAAGTCCAAGGTTGACATTTTAGATTGACTTTTTTGTTTTCATTAAAGATCGAAGCTTTATTATCCTGAATTGATTCCTATAATTTTATTTATGATATTGAGTTATTTTGGCTAGATTTGAGCCGTCCGGAGGTTTGTTTCACACGAGAAGGTCATTTTAGGGTATTTATTTAGCTTCTTTGAGGTAAGTATCTTACCTAACTTTGTGTTGGGGAACTACCCCTTAGGATTTGAGTCGTTTGTGCTATTTGGTGTCATGTGAAAGCCGTGTACGCAAGGTGACGAGTATGTACACGGGCTTATATGTTACAATTGACCGATTTAGACTCTTAGGCTTCTTTCATACATTTATTTAGGATTTTAGCATATGTTATATCTTTGAAATGTCTCAACTTCATAACGGTGTTAATATACGATAAAAGAAATAGGAATACACATGTTTCTTGAAATAACTTTGACAAGTTTTTATTTGAACTTTGTTTAGTTTTGAATAACACTTTACATGTATTTGAATTACATCTATAACTTTCTCGTAACTTTTTTTCTTATAACAGATTTAAAAAAAAATAGACACAAGGTTTTTATTTATAACCCGTTTCAATACATTGCCTTTACCCTAACTATGGTAAGGTTTTTCTTTAGCCTTAGCTCATGACTTTGCTCTGCACTTGACTCATTCAATGAGTGAACTTTTCAGGCTTGATCTTTGATTATTTCTCAACCTTCTTTGCATTTTTTATACACATGCCTGTGTATATTATATAGTCCCCCAAGTGTTGGAACGTTGAAGTATGAAGTCTCGAGTACTTGATTGTTCCTGTCATTTGGTCCTTTCCCTGAAAAGGAAAAACATACGGGACTCGGAGGTGCGATTATAGATGAAGACTGTTTAACCCATTTGAATTTCTATCAGAATAATTGTAACCCTAGACCAGGAAGTTTAATTTATTCCACGTGCCTTGCAGGTCGTGACTCATCATTTAGTACGGGCTAGCTTTTTGCCTATCATCTAAAATCATTAGTAAAATTTTAACAATTCAAAAATAGAATTTTAAAACATAGATACCTGACCGTGGGTATTCCTTAGAAATAGTATCTCTTCAAATGAACAACATTCCAGTGCGAAGGTAGTATCTTTCCATCTATCGTTTCCAGCTCGTATGCTCCTTTTCCTGCAATACCATGAATCCTGTAGGGTCCTTCCCAGGTTGGACTCAATTTTCCTGCATTTGCTGCCTTCGTAGATTGAAAAACCTTTTTGAGCACGAAGTCCCCAATCTTGAAGAATCTTAGGCATGCTTTTCGATTATAGCATCGTTCTATGACCTGCTTTTGTGCTGCCATTCTTATTAATGCAGCTTCTCTTTTTCCTTCAAGTAGATCAAGATTTATGCGCATTTCTTCGCCATTAAACTCTTCTAACGCTTGTCTAAACCTTGTGCTTGGCTCTCCTATATCAACTGGAATTAAAGCTTCAGCTCCATAAACCAATGAAAATAGTGTTTCTCTCGTACTTGTTTTTGTTGTTGTGCGGTATACCCATAAAACACCAGGTAACAATTCTGGCAAATTACCTTTAGATTCCTCCAAATGTTTCTTTAAATTGTTGATAATGACTTTGTTTGTTGACTCAGCTTCTCCATTACCCACCAGATGATAAAGTGTGGATGTAATCCTTTTGATCTGCCAACTTTGAAAAAACTCTGTAATTTGTGCGCCTATAAATTGAGGGCCATTATCACACACGATTTCTTTTGGCACACCGAATCGACATATGATATTTCGCCAAATGAAATCTCTAACTTCTTTTTCTCGCACCTGTTTGAATGCTCCTGCTTCCACCCATTTAGTAAAATAGCCAGTAAGTACAAGCAAGTTTACCTGTCCTTTTGCTTGTGGTAGTAGACCCACGATATCCATTCCCCATTTCATAAATGGCCACGGTGCAATAACCGAATGTAACAACTTCGCAGGTCTATGCATATTATTATCGTATCTTTGGCACTTATCACATTTAGCCACAAAATTTTCCGCTTCTTCTTCCATTATAGGCCAGTAATAACCTGTCCTAATCATGGTTCTTACCAGTGATCTTTCTCTGGCGTGAATTCCACAATGCCCCTCATGTATTTCTCTCATTACATATTTCGTCTGTGAAGGCCTGAGGCACCTTGCTAAGGGTCCACCGAACATTTTTCGGTAAAGATTGTCTTGCTTTAAACAATATCGAGCAGCCTTTTTCCAAAGTACGTGAGCTTTTTTCTTGTCTTCAGGGACAGTTCCATACTGCAAAAAAGCAACAATATCATTCCTCCAATCCCAGGTTAAGTTATTAAAATTTACCTCATTTCTGTCTGGATCGAGCACTGAATGAAACAAATGAATTACGGAAGCATTTTCATTGCTTGCCACGTCTGCTGTAGATGCGAGATTGGATAGGGCGTCCGCCTCGACATTTTCATCTCTTGATATTTGCATAACCTTCCAGGTTTGGAATTGCCTGATCAGATCACGTACCTTCTCTAAGTACTGCTGCATCTGTGCCTCCCTGGCCGTATAAGTCCCCAGCATTTGATTAATTACGAGCTGCAAATCGCTTTTGATCACAATTTGATTAATGCCGAGTTCTCGTGCTAGTTCTAAACATGCATTCGCAGCTTCATACTCTGCCTCATTGTTAGTTATAGAATGACATTTAATGGCTTGTCGAATGGTTTCACCTGTAGGTGGTATCAAAACAATTCCCAAGCCTGCACCCTTCACATTAGAGGAACCATCAGTGAATAAGGTCCAAATTCCCGGATTAGAGCCGTTGAACACTTGCAATTCTTTTTCTGCTTCCAATTGCATTCCTTGGCTAAAATCAGCCACAAAATCTGTTAACACTTGAGATTGTATCGCGGTTCTAGGCTGGTATGCAATGTTATATTCACTTAATTCTATAGACCATTTGGCTAACCTACCTGATAACTCATGCTTATGTAATATATTGCGTAATGGATAAGTAGTTACTACAGTGATAGGATGACACTGAAAATAAGGCCTTAATTTTCTAGATGTCATGATTAATGCAAGTGCTAGCTTTTCTAACTGATGATACCATGTCTCCGTATCTAATAAAGATTTGCTGAAATAATAGATCAGAGATTGTTTACCTTGGTTTTTCACGGACTAAAACAGCACTTACCGCTACTTCTGAGACAGCAAGGTAGATAAGCAATCTTTCCCCAGCATTTGGTTTTGCGAGTAATGGTGGATTTGATAGGTATGCCTTCAAATTTTTGAGTGCATGCTGACATTCCTCAGTCCATTTGAACTGATCTTGCTTTTTAAGAGATGAAAAGAGCTTAAAGCATTTTTTTGATGATTTAGAAATGAATCTCCCCAAGGCTGCAATTCTTCTTGTCAACCTCTACACTTCTTTTCTACTTGTAAGCATGTCAGGAATTTCTTCAGTGGCCTTAATCTGTGTGGGATTCACTTTAATACCACGGTTAGAAATAAGAAAACCTAAAAACTTACCTGATGCAACACCGAATGCACATTTCTCAGGATTTAATTTCATGTTAAATTCTCGCAAAATTGAAACGTATCAGACAGGTGTGATATATGATCTCCTGAATGCTGAGTTTTAACGAGCATATCGTCTATATAAACCTCCATGGTTTTTCCCAAATGTTCTTGAAACATTTTGGTCACTAGTCTTTGATATGTTGCGCCAGCGTTTTTAAGACCAAAGGGCATTACTTTATAACAGTAAGTCTCTCTGTCTGTTATAAATGAAGTTTTTCTTCATCCACAGGATCCATTTTGATCTGATTATATCCTGAATACGCATCTAAAAAGCTTAACAACTCATGCCCTGCAGTAGCATTAATTAGTTGATCTATATGTGGTAATGGGAAAGAATCTTTAGGACAAACTTTGTTAAGGTCCGTGTAATCTATACAAACTCACCACTTACCATTCTTCTTTGGTACTACAACAGTATTGGCTAACCAATTAGGATACTTTACCTCGCGGATAGACCCAATTTTTAGTAATTTTTGAACCTCATCTTGAATCACCTGATTTTTGAAAGTTCCTTGCTTTCTCTTCTTTTGTTTGACATGTGGATATGATGGGTCTTCAGTTAATTTGTGAGTCATTACCTCCGGTGGTATTCCTGTCATATCAGAGTGGGACCAAGCAAAAAAATCCACGTTAGTTTTTAAAAATTCAATCACCTTACCTTTCATGTTTTGGCTTAGATTGGCCCCTACGTAGACTTTCCTTTCAGGCCATTGTGCAAATAATATTACAGCTTCCAGTTCTTAAATCGTTTTTTTTTATATTTTCATTTTCTTCTAGTTCTTGAATGGCATCTGGCCTTGAGTCCACGTCTGTTCGTCCTTGTTCAGTTGAGGTTTGTGTTGTGGTACCCTCAACTGGATTCTGTAATTGCTATTTTTCTTCGTTTCTCGTACTTGAATCTGCTACAGAATTGATGCTTCTGGATGTATGTTGATCCCCACAGAATTGACATATTCCCCATGGTGATGGAAATTTAATAACCTGGTGCAAGGTTGACGGAATGGCATCCATCTCGTGGATCCATGGTCTCCCAAGGATCATATTGTAAGCCATCTCCATATCTACCACCTGAAATTTTGTATCCTTGACAACTCCTTCTGTGAATGTTGTAAGTACTACCTTCCCTTTCGTCACTATGTTGGAATTGTCAAATCCAGATAGAGTATGTGTCTTTGGTATTAATTTATCTTCGGCTTGCATCTCACGTAGTACTCTTAGCAAAATAATGTTCACGGAACTACCTGGATCAATCAAAACTCATTTCACATTAGTATCATGTATAAGTAAAGATATTACCAGTGCATCGTTATGTGGGAATAATACGCCATCCGCGTCTGCATCATCAAACGTAATGCTTTCTTCCTCTAAGACATGCCGCACCCACTTCCCGTGGGTAATTGTAACTTTGGAGACCTTATTGGCTGTTGTGTACGTCACACCATTGATGTCTTCACCTCCACTTATCACATTAATGGTCCTTTTTAGAGAAGGTGGTTTTGGGGGCTCCTGCCTATTCTTCATATATGCTTGCTTACCTCTCTCATTGAATAATTCAGTGAGATACCCTTGCTTTAATAAATGATCAACTTCACCTTGCAGCAACCTACAATCTGCCGTTTTATGCCCGTGATCATCGTGAAATTCGCACCAGTGATCAGGGTTGCGCCTGTTTGGGTTCGATCTCATTTTTTTTGCCCACCGTACCTTATCACCCATGCTTCTTAAAATTGCTACGAGCTCGGAAGTGCTTACATTAAAATTATAACCGCCAAACCTTGCTTTCAAGTTTCTATCATCATCCCGTGACTCTCGCTCGTTTCGATCTTTCCCAAATCTTGATGACGAGCCCGACTCTCTATTCTTCGACCCATGATCGTACCTCAGATTTTCCTGTTTTGACCGTGAATCTTTTCCTACTGGACCCATATATGGTTCGTACCTGTTTTTACCAGACCTTTTTTCGGTTTCCGCCCGTCTCGAACTCACCTTTTCTTCTTTTTGAGATCGTGAGATAATATCCTATTCTATCCTTAGCTTCGTGTTGTACCTGTTATAAACGTCATTTCACGTTGTTGCTGGGAATTCATGAAGACTTTCCATGAGTCGTCTCGTGGCTTCAGAGTTTTTTCATTCAAATTACTTGTGAAGGCTATAGCTACCCAATTGTCAAGTACACGCGGTAATGTCATTCTTTCACGTTGGAACCTGTCCACGAACTCTCTAAGAAATTCTGAGTCCCCTTGCTTGATTTTGAAAATATCTTCCATTCTTTTTTCGACGTTTTGAGCCCCCAAGTGTGCTTTGATGAAAGAATCTGCAAGCTCAGCAAAAGAATTTATGGAATTTGCGAGTAAAAGAGAATACCATGTTAATGCTCCCTTAGTGAATGTTTTACCGATTTTTTTGACCAATACTGATTCAATTTCATGTTTGGTCAAGTCGTTGCCTTTTACGCCTGTTGTGAATGCAGTCACGTTGTCTCGTGGATCAGTTGTTCCATCATATTTTGGGATATCGGGCATTTTGAATTTCTTTGGAATTGGGAGAGGAGCAGCACTTGGCTTCCAAGGTTGTTGTGAATATCTATCCATATCTATCCCTTTAATTACGGGCGGCACCCCAGGAATTTGCTTTATGCGGTCACTTTGCTCCTTGAGCTGTTTCTGCAATGTTAGTACTAAATTTTGTAAATCAGAATTAACTAAGCTACCTGGTTCTCCTTCTCATGATCCAGTGGGGGTTCCACCACTGCCTGAATTAGCAAACCCAGAACGAGGGTTCTCCAAAGTGTTGTTACTTGGAGTAGGTGTAAGTGGTGCGACAGGTAATTGATTAACAAAAGCCTCAAGAGCTTTGTTGACTTGTTGAGCGATTAGCTTTTGCAAAGCTTCATCAATAACTTCAACATTTTCAAATTGAGCATTTCCATTTGCACGAGATCCATCAGGAGTGCCCTCTCGAGACCATCGAGGGGAGTTTTTTGAGAAGGGTTCGGGGTGTGCTCATCCTGAAGATTCCCTTGGAGTTGATAATTTCCTTGGTTTCCTTGGTTTCCTTGGGTGTTGTCATTAATGTTTGACATGACTGATGTAACAAGAAGGTTAGGCTAAGAACGAATAGATTATCAGATTCCAGGTAACAGAACCAATTTGTTTAACCAAAAAGTGGAATTTCGGTTAAAACCTTAATTTAGAAGAACTCGAGTTATTGATAATCAAAGAATGAATAAAGGAAAGTGATTTTGCCAACAATAGGATAATCAGAAGAAAACAAAGTAAACCAATGTATTCAGATAGTATTTCGTGTCCTTGCAAATGATCCATTCTCTTCCTTTTATAGCTATCTCCAAGTTATACGTTATGCCTTTGTCATAATAAGGCCATTATAGACAATTAAAGGCATTAAATGTTACGTTACATAATCATTGTGATTCAATACAGATTCCCTAACGTTTTTAGTATTTAATGCTTATTAAATACTGTATCTGTACTCTCTTGTGATGTCATATTCATTCTCCTTGATTTTTGGATTAAATAGGTACGAGCGTTGAGTCTTCTGAATAACCGCTCGTGCTTCTTCATGTGTCTCTGCTCGCATCTATTGCAACTCGTGCCTCTTTGCTAATCATCATCCTTTGACCAGCCTTCATGTCATGACACGTCATCTTTCAATCACTTCAATATGTAAACTCAATTTTTCCCAATACAAAAAGCACAAAATTATATGAAATAAGTGTAATTTGGCGGTGCAAGAGCGTTCTCGGCCTCGCAATTGTAGGATTATGTACTTGTAAAGAACAGCAAAAGCCTTTTTACCACTTTAAGTATCTGAAATCCAGCAGGATGCTCCAACAATTATTGTGATGCTTTGTGTGTAACTTCGGAACTTTCTCACGGTGAAAAGGAAAAAAAAAAAGAAATCTTTGTAACTTCGGAACTTTCTCACGGTTAACTTCTGCTTCTTTGATTCTTTCTCTGCTTTGTGTCACTGAAATTCAAAGCAGTTGGGTTGGATATTTTTTGCTCTGTTGATTTCTTTTCGGTGTTGGGGGCAATTGATTTTTATATTGTCGAAAGTTTTTCTTTTCTCTAAAGATTATATACTTATATCGTTAACAGAAAAAGTTTATGAATGCGGAATGGTGACTTAGTAACTCTTCCCTTTTTATATATTGAATTAAAGACGTGAAGATTAGGCTTGAAACGTTTACGTTTTTTAGAGAGTTTTGAAACGTTGCCTTTTCTGTTTCCTTATTATTAGAAAGTTGTAACTGATCTTAGTTTTTACGATTTAACAATTAATTTATTAATTTAAATCCAGATGGAAAAGGCCAAAAAACTAACCAAAAAGATAAATACATTTCCTGATACGTGAGAGATGTCATATCAGCTGTGAATGTCCCTCATTTATATTTATATATAGATATATAGATATTTCCGTTAGTAGTAAGTTATAACCAAAAAAGTCGATTAATACTTCGTACTTTACAGTACCTGTCACGCCTCCTTTTTTACCTACACCCCGGAAAAGGGTATATGTAAAGGGAGTTTTTTTAATTAAAGGACAATCGAAACGGGATTTATTTTAAGAAATTCAGAGTCACCACTTAGGAGATTTATGGTGTCCCAAGTCACCGATTGAATCCCGAATCAAGGAAAATATGACTCTGTTTAACAGTCCGCGAACCAGAAATTCGAGTAAGGAATTCTGTTAACCCGGGAGAAGGTGTTAGGCATTCCCGGATTCCGTGGTTCTAGCACGGTCGCTCAATTGTTATAATTGGCCTATTATCTGATTTTAGTACATGTTTAAACCTATGTGCAAATTTTAACTTAAACCGCTTTTCTTTATTTAATTTTTAAGAAAAATTCAACGTCATCTAAAACACGTCTTGAACCCCGTCACATAAATGCACCCGCGGTCCGTGACGTATTTTATCCAACATTGTTAAGATTTAGATTTGGGTCACATAAATGCGCACCCGAGTTTAGGAAGATAAATTATTAAAATAACGCGCCTAAAGCAACTACGTACTTTCAAATTTGCGAGGGCCATGGAAAATTCAACTAATGGCACGCCTCGATTTCGAAAGGATTAAAATTAGTTATATGCGGGCTATGGATTATGAACAAAATATATTGTGGAAAACCATCTTCAATAGGAGAATTATTGTGGATACATCTGCGGTACATTACTGCTAAAGTAAACATTTGCTCCAATATGTGCAGAAAACAAGCATATCAAAATTGTTTGACATAGGTTCAGGTGAAACCAAAATAGAAGAGATCAAAAGGTATTAAATTCTTTATTGACAGAATATCGTGAGAATTTTCATAGGATTTAATAATATGAAACATGGCCATTTCACAAGTAGATATACGATACAGCACATCATTCAGACATCTTTAAAGTTAACCGCTAATATAATAAATAAAGGCACTAATTTGACAACTACATACAACAGATCGTTAAAACACATCTAAAGGACACTGTCACACCTCCTTTTTCCGCACCCGAGAGGGTACAAGGGAGTTTTTCCAATTAAAGGACAATCGAAACGGGACGAGTTTATTTATTTCAGAGTCGCCACTTGGGAGATTTAGGGTGTCCCAAGTCACCCATTTTAATCCCGAATCGAGGAAAAGAATGACTCTATATTACAGTCTGCGTACCAGAAATCCGGATAAGGAATTCTGTTAACCCGGGAGAAGGTGTTAGGCATTCCCGAATTCCGTGGTTCTAGCACGGTCGCTCAACTGTTATATTCGGCTTGATTATCTGATTTTAAATACAATACGAACTTATGTGCAAATTTTATCTTTCAACCGTTTTTATCATTTACCGTTATTTTTATCAAGAATTGCAACGTTATAAAATGTATCTCGAACCACGTTACAATCAATGTACCCGTGGTCATCGACACGCTTTGACTCCGTTGAGATTCGGATTTGGGTCACATCAATGTGCACCCGAGTTTAAGGAAATTAAATTATTAAAGGCGCGCCTAAAGCGACTAGCGTATTTATTTTGGGTAGGACCGTGAAATTTTACTAAACGGTCCATCCCGAAGTCTAAACAATTTTTAAAGCAAATATTTATTGAGGGCCCCGCAATTTGTATTTTATTTGGCGAGGCTCATCTCGTTCTTTATTTTTAATGAATTTGCAACGTCATGGACATGCATCTCGAACCACGTCACAGTCAATGTACCCGTGATTAGAAAGGCATTTCGAATCCGTCGAGATTTGGATTTGGGTCACATAAATGTGCACCCGAGTTTAAGAAGGTAAAGTTTATTAAAGCGTATCCTAAAGAGACTAACGTGTTGTCATTTCAGGAAGGTTGCGAGATTTGCTAAGCAACCCGTCCTGGAAACTAAATGCTTCAATAATATACATTTAACAAGGGCCCCGCATCTGCGCGTTTTGTTTATTTCATCGAGGCTCATCTCGTTCTTATTTTAAAGGGATATCTTATAGCAACTACGTTTCTTGTCGTGTTTGTCTCTATCAATTGAAAATAGTAGAAAGTCCTAATTAATTACATGTTTGAAGATGTTGTAACAACATTCAGAAAGGCTTAAAAATCCGAAACGGGGCTGCATACACAGTCAGCCGATCCAGTAACCACGGGCCCAAATCCAGCCCAAGCATGATTGGCCAGACCCGGGCCACTGCTTGTTCGATGCGAGCCTGCCGGGTCTGTTTTGACCCGGGCTCGACCTCTCGTGGGGTTGAGATTGTAAACCGTGTTCTTTATCTAAAAAAAGGTTTTAGCAGTTATATATGGAACATGTATTGGAAAGGAAAGAAATTAATTTATAGTGTACGATTCTCATGCTTTGCATACATTACTTGTTTATACTACACTATTGCATTAAATCTGAGATACAACCCACTGCCTTGGGCATACTCTTATCACCATCCTATATACACAATCTAACATTCAACTACCATTCATTGACAGTTTACTAGGACTGTAAGCTAACTTCAGTATCCAAAACAAGAAGGTAAACTATTATACATTATATGAGGTCTAACATAATATTCTATGTATATATAGACATCTGCAGATCTTCTCCATTCATGCTCAAACTTTTCAAGTTACATTGGTAATATATTTGTGTACCTGGTATAGAGGACAACAGGAGGGAGAAAATGATCAGCTGAGTGGTATGCAACAAACACAGCAACAACAACCAAACAGTAACAACTCAACAACAAACCAACAGCCACAAATGCTCTCCACAGTCCAACAGACAAATAGCAACAGTTTCCAGAACAACAGAAACCACAGATGGTCGAGGCCCAAACAAACAATCCCAGAAAAAGAGTAATGAACCAGTAGAAAATCCAAGATACCAAATGTGACAGCAACAGAAAACCCAATAACCCCAAAGCTCAGCTAATACCCGATACAGTTCCAGCAATCAGGAAGACTAAGACTCGAACCACAGCCCACAGAAAACTCAGTATAGTAACAATCACAGCAGAAAACACACAGCCTTCTCTTAATGGAACAGTAATCAACCTAGTTAGGATGACCAGCTTGATTTCTTACGCAGTTTTGGACAATGTTCAGTTACAGTATTTTTGGAAATTTCTTTCTGTTTTTCTTCACTTTTCTTTAACTCACAAAATCCCTCTCAAGAGTAAAAATTTTTTTGTTTAAGTTATCAAATGGCCTATTTATAGGCCAAATGAAACAGTACAGCTGAGCTGCCTGCCCTGCCAATTGGCAGAATGCCCATATCCTTTAAGCCCATGCCTAAGCATCTTTGGTGCCAGCCCCTTTGTTCCCCACGCCTGGTATTTGTTTAATCAAGAGTTATGGGCTTGTTTTATTTATTCATTTTAAGCCCCATACTCTTATGTCTTGTCCCCCCATTGGCATTAGTTTAATCCTAATTTAGTACCCCATTTGTCAGCTCACTTAAACTAATTACTTCTGTTCTTTTTAACACCCCAGAATACCCCTGTCAACCTTGATTATTACTGCCCCTGCCTATTGCAGCATCAGGGCATTTTTTATCTGATGAAAGTTCGAACTTAAGACTGCCTGGGCTGTACCTTTTCAGTCAGTTTTACAGTGCAAACGACCCATTTCAAACAATCCTGGGTCATACAGTCAGTGGCAAAGCTCAATTAGTCATGCGACATTATTAGCTCATTCGGTTTATTAGTTATAGAAAACTAATCGACGACATTTATCGAGTCGACTATACTAATTATAGCAGGTAATAATCAATCGCTCACATAAACAATACATTTAGGGACCTAAAGGGCATCAGACAATTTTTGTTCAATTACTGGGGGCCTATATGAGTTAACTTATCTGACGATTAAACTAATCGACGATCATGTTTATCACAGAGTACATTCAGAATCATACACAGAACACAATCGACCAAATAAAAAGGTCTTTACAGAGAAGAAAGAAATCCGGATGAAAAATAACAAAAATAACAAACAAACACAACGAAACATGCTGACCACTTAATCAAAATTAACACAAAAGAAAGGAAAACTTACCGAAAATGTTTAAATCAAACAGACCCAAATCTGATTCATCTTCGACCTTCTGAGGTCGAACAAACTTTAATCAGGGTGTTCTCACATGAGAACACCTTGATTAAGGTCTATTAGACCTCAAACCCATGTCCAAACCTGGCCGGGTTCCCCAGGTGCATGTGTTTCAAGTTCTGGATTTCCAGATCTGGATTTTTAGGAGTTGTGGGTAGATTCGGACCAAACCAAGCTTGGTTTGGTCACGAGGAAAGTCAGGGGAGTATCTGGTATGAAGATGGGATGGTTTGGCATAGATCCAGGTTCGACTCAAATCTTCAAATGAAGATTCGAGACGAACGGAAGTGATTTCGAGGCTCGTGGTTAGTGGATTTGTGTTCAGGACAGTGAGGTGGTCCTAGGGTGTTCAGGAGGCGGTCACCGGCGTTCGTGCCGCCGGGTTCTGGTGAAAGGGAAGCTAGGGCGGCTGCTAGGGTTTGGGGGGCTTCAGTGTTTGGATGAAGACGATGAGTGGGGGGGGTTAGAATAGGGGGCGTGGGGTGTGATAGGAGGCTTATATACGGGGAGGCTGATTCAATCCTGGCCGTTGGATTGATTAAAATTGATGGCCAGGATTGGGTAGGCTAGACCATACGGTGCCGTTTGGTTAATCAAGGGGTCGGTCAAAAACGGGAATGGGTCGGGTCATGAGGGCTAATAAGGGCCATCGGATCAATGGAAATGAACGGCCCAGATTAACCGTCCCTGAAACGACGTCGTTTCAGGAGGTGCCTGGGCAGGCCTGGTTCGGACCGGGTCAGATCGTTGGTTTGGGCCTATTTTTGGTTTATTTCCTTGGCCCAAACCGCTTCCTTCATTCTTTTCTTCCTTTCTTTTTTTTCTTTTTCCCTTTTTTTTTCTAATTTTAAAACTAAGAAAAAATGAAATTCAAACAAACATAATTATCAAAATATTTAAATAGGTTAAATCGTACCCTAGAATATTTTTGTGAATTTTTCTTTTACTGAATGAATTATGGTCTAATTACCAGGACATACACATTTTGTATTTTGTTTAATAATGTAAAAATGGACAAAATGGACAGAACCACACATGACTAACAGCACATGTTACGGAAACTTGAAAATTGTACAGCGAGGTCCTTTGTTACTATTTCTTTTGGAGTGACTGTCCGTGAAGCAAAAATCACGTGCTTACAGCTGCCCTCTTTGCTCGAAGACACGAAGGGTTTTCGCGCAAAGATAAAGCGTGCGATTTTTGCCCGTCCGAATACTCCGTGTGAAGCGTTTTTTGAAAAAAAGATTTGACCGAACCTTTGCTTCAGAGGTTTCCTACATATCCTGGGCTGAACAGGAATCAGGTCAATGTAGTTCGGGAAATTTTGGTAGCTGGGACTACCGTGTGACTGTAGTGTTTGCTGTTGTTGTGCGCTGTTGTATGCTGCTGTAGGATGCTACTGCTCAACCGATCTCCCTATTACATTGCTCTAAAAGGAAAACAAGAAGCTAAGCTAAACTGAGGATCCTGAAATCTCATCCATCTTCAACTTGTTCTTGCTGCCTTGCTTTCTTGTCGGCTAACGCTTTCCTCTGACGCCTTTATTTTGTGAACTTGGAGATGATGCTGGTCCTTCACCTTTTTTGAATGTCAGTTCTCATCACTCTGTTTGATTTGCTGGGGATACGGCTTTCTTCTTTAAATTTTCCAATGGTTTCTTCAGTGGTATGTTTCTTCATCAACCGTCATACTGGGCATGCTACAACGCTCCCAAACTGCTTCTTTTGAGATGCGTTCCTTTTTCCTTTTGAATTGCGCGCTTGCCTCTGCAGTTGTCTGCTTCTTGGTGCTGGGGATTTTATGGTTTCCTGCTTGGGGATCTTTGTTGTAACTTTCCGTCTTCAGGTGGGGTGACTGATTCCAAAATCTAGAGCTGAATGTATTCCCGCATTATACTGGTGGGCGACCTAGAACTTAAAAGTATTCCCGCATTATACTGGTGGGCGACCTAGAACTTAAATGTATTCCCGCATTATACTGGTGGGCGACCTAGAACTTAAAAGTATTCCCGCATTATACTGGTGGGCGACCTAGAACTTAAATGTATTCCCGCATTATACTGGTGGGCGACCTAGAACTTAAAAGTATTCCCGCATTATACTGGTGGGCGACCTAGAACTTAAAAGTATTCCCGCATTATACTGGTGGGCGACCTAGAACTTAAAAGTATTCCCGCATTATACTGGTGGGCGACCTAGAACTTAAAAGTATTCCCCCATTATACTGGTGGGCGACCTAGAACTTAAATGTATTCCCGCATTATACTGGTGGGCGACCTAGAACTTAAAAGTATTCCCGCATTATACTGGTGGGCGACCTAGAACTTAAATGTATTCCCGCATTATACTGGTGGGCGACCTAGAACTTAAATGTATTCCCGCATTATACTGGTGGGCGACCTAGAACTTAAAAGTATTCCCGCATTATACTGGTGGGCGACCTAGAACTTAAATGTATTCCCGCATTATACTGGTGGGCGACCTAGAACTTAAAAGTATTCCCGCATTATACTGGTGGGCGACCTAGAACTTAAATGTATTCCCGCATTATACTGGTGGGCGACCTAGAACTTAAAAGTATTCCCGCATTATACTGGTGGGCGACCTAGAACTTAAATGTATTCCCGCATTATACTGGTGGGCGACCTAGAACTTAAAAGTATTCCCGCATTATACTGGTGGGCGACCTAGAACTTAAATGTATTCCCGCATTATACTGGTGGGCGACCTAGAACTTAAAAGTATTCCCGCATTATACTGGTGGGCGACCTAGAACTTAAAAGTATTCCCGCATTATACTGGTGGGCGACCTAGAACTTAAATGTATTCCCGCATTATACTGGTGGGCGACCTAGAACTTAAATGTATTCCCGCATTATACTGGTGGGCGACCTAGAACTTAAAAGTATTCCCGCATTATACTGGTGGGCGACCTAGAACTTAAAAGTATTCCCGCATTATACTGGTGGGCGACCTAGAACTTAAAAGTATTCCCGCATTATACTGGTGGGCGACCTAGAACTTAAATGTATTCCCGCATTATACTGGTGGGCGACCTAGAACTTAAATGTATTCCCGCATTATACTGGTGGGCGACCTAGAACTTAAATGTATTCCCGCATTATACTGGTGGGCGACCTAGAACTTAAAAGTATTCCCGCATTATACTGGTGGGCGACCTAGAACTTAAATGTATTGAAATTGCTTTCCCGTTCTTCCAGAAAATTTTCGACAATCGGCAGAAAATTTTCTGCCCTGGTTTTTGGTGACTTCCATGGCGTTGCATCTTGCTGCCATCATCAATTCTTTGATCTCCTGCAAAAGACAAAAGGATTTAGTCAGTTTTAATCGTGGTGGTGCCTTTCTGGCAAGCCATTTTTCTCTCTTCCCCTTTTCTTGCTCTTTGTCCCCATAATTGGTTGGCGGGCAAAGTTGCCTGTTGGGGGTCTCTAGCCTGCTGGGGATCGGTTTTCAATTTATCCCCTTTTCTTCTTTCTCTTTAAACACATGATGTGGGAGTCTGCTTCTAACTCCCGAAACCACTCCCTTTTGGAGCTTACTTCTTCCAAAATTTCCGGGCACAATCCCTGCATTGCCTGGGACCGGCCTGTTTGTATCATCCTGCATTGGATGAATTCCCCTTTGGTTTCTGGTAGTAAGCTTTGAAAAATCCTTTAAAGACACATTTTAGGAAAAGAAATAAAGATATGGGAAAAGAGAAAAACTTTCTGAACCAATATTTTGTGGGAGGAGACAATCCAAAGAACTTATCTGGAGGACGCAACTGGTCCCCATGATCATGACGTGCACCATAGATTCCCGACCCAGTCTATTTGTATCAATCGATTTGTCCGACGGTCTGACTTGCTGGGGATGATAAATGGATGTTCATCTTGTTGCGAATGTGGTAGCTTTTGCTGCTCTATCTTGTCGCCTCATAGTGCCCTTCGAGGGGTTTTCACTAATGAGACTCTCTCTTTTCTCTCATCTCCCGGCGCCTTATGGTGCCTGTGAGGGTTTTCACCAATAAGACTCTCTCATTTCACATCCCTCATCTTACATCGCCTCTCGGTGCCTGTGAAGGTTTTCACCGATAAGACTCTCTCATTTTATTTCTTTCGAGAATCCGGTGTGTTGTAGATACGACCCTCTCTTCCGGGGATTCTTTTGACTATCAACTCATTCCCAGTCTTACGATCCTTTTCTTTGCTGGGGATCAGTGTATTATTCTCGGCCTTATTTGCCGGATTTGGCATCTCTCGAACATTGATCGGGAGGTCTTTTGGATGTCGATGTTGGTTTTGGTGTGGGATTGAAGAAAGGCTATAAAATGAAAACAACTTGAAGGGTGATGTGCTACAACTTTTGGAATCAAACCTTTGTTGGAACTTAAAACATAACCTCTGCCCCAGTTTTCTTGCTTGGGGGATTTATTTTTTATGCTTATGCTGAGCTATGTGCGTTTACGCACATTGTGCCTATTATGCACACTATGTACATTATGCATCCTATATTTACTATGATGCATACTATGACCGAGCCGTGAGGCGCCTACGTATCCTCTTCGAGGAATCAGGTCAAACGTAGTTCCCACGGTTTTATATTCCTTGATTTTTCTTTTCTTTCTTTTCATTTTCTTTTCCTTTTCTTTTTTTCTTTTTCTTTTCTTTTCCTTTCGTTTCTTTTCCCTTTTTTTTTGTATCTTTCCCATTAGTGATTCCAAAAGAGGGGTATTGAAAGAATTTGCTCAAGGCTCAAAGAGGGAAGCGAAGGTTAAAAGTGTTTGGATAGAAGAAAGAATTGCCTCCGTCATCTCATTATCCAATAAATGCCAAATACAAACAAATAAACCAAAATTGCCATAATTTAAAGAAATTACGCATAATATCTCTTGACTGCATCTGAATTGATAGCCATGTCGACACATCTACCTTCGACATCTGTCAAACACAAAGCACCGTTGGACAATATTCTGGTCACGATATAAGGCCCTTGCCAATTTGGGGCGAATTTGCCTTTTGCCTCGACCTGATGTGGGAGGATCTTCTTTAACACCTGCTGCCCTACCTCAAACTTCCTGGGGCGCACCTTCTTGTTATATGCTCTTGCCATTCTCTTCTGATACAGTTGACCATGGCACACTGCTGCCAATCTTTTCTCATCTATCAGGCTCAACTGTTCCAAGCGAGCTTTGATCCATTCATCATCATCAATTCCGGCTTCAGCGACAATTCGGAGGGACGGAATTTCGACCTCCGCTGGTATCACGGCCTCAGTTCCATACACCAACAAATAAGGAGTTGTGCCTATGGAAGTCCGGACGGTAGTGCGGTAACCCAACAAAGCAAAGGGCAATTTCTCGTGCCACTGTCTGGACCCTTCCACCATTTTTCGCAGTATCTTCTTGATATTCTTATTGGCTGCTTCGACTGCTCCATTTGCCTTAGGACGATATGGGGTGGAATTGCGGTGTGTAATCTTGAATTGTTGGCATACCTCTTTCATCAGGCTGCTATTAAGATTCGCACCGTTATCCGTGATGATCACTTTTGGGATCCCAAATCTGCAGATGATATGGGAGTGAACAAAGTCCACCACTGCCTTCTTGGTTACCGACTTGAAGGTTTTAGCCTCAACCCATTTGGTGAAGTAATCAATGGTCACTAGAATGAACCTGTGACCGTTGGACGCTGCTGGCTCGATGGGCCCAATGACATCCATGCCCCAGGCCACAAACGGCCAAGGTGCTGACATCGTATGTAACTCTGTTGGCGGAGAATGAATCAAATCTCCATGTATCTGGCACTGATGGCATTTCCTCACAAAAGTGATACAGTCGCGTTCCATGGTGAGCCAATAACACCCTGTTCGAAGGATCTTTCTTGCCAATACATATCCGCTCATGTGTGGTCCGCAAACTCCCGCATGTACCTCTTCCATAACCGTCATTGCTTGACTGGCATCTATGCATCTCAACAATCCCAAATCCGGGGTTCTTTTGTACAATACTCCTCCACTGAGGAAGAAACCATTCGACAAACGCCGAAGGGCTCTTTTTTGGTCTCCAGAGGCATGTTCTGGATATATCCCCATTCTGAGGTATTCCTTGATATCATGAAACCAGGGTTCGCCATTTGCTTCTTCTTCTATGGTATTGCAGTAGGCGTGCTGATCACGGACTTGGATATGCAGAGGATCAACATACATTTTGTCAGGGTGGTGCAGCATTGATGCTAAGGTGGCTAAGGCATCTGCAACCTCATTGTGAACTCTCGGGATGTGTTTGAACTTCACCGATCGAAATTGCTTGCTCAGATCATGCAAGCATTGTCGGTATGGTATGAGCTTTAGATCTCGTGTTTCCCATTCACCCTGAATTTGATGTACCAAGAGGTCCGAGTCTCCCAAGACCAAGACGTCTTGGACATCCATGTCGGCAGCCAGGCGCAGACCCAAAATGCAAGCCTCATACTCGGCCATATTGTTGGTGCAATAGAAGCGTAGTTGAGCCGTGACAGGATAATGGCGCCCTGTTTCAGAAATGAGTACTGCTCCTATTCCAACCCCTTTTGCGTTTGCAGCTCCATCGAAGAAAAGCTTCCAACCCGGTTCCTCAGGTAATTCCAAATCAGTCGTGTGCATCACCTCTTCGTCAGGAAAATACGTTCTTAAGGGCTCGTATTTTTCGTCAACGGGATTCTCTGCCAAATGGTCTGCCAGTGCCTGGGCTTTCATGGCCGTCCTCGTTACGTAGATGATATCAAACTCTGTGAGCAGAATTTGCCACTTTGCCAACCTTCCCGTGGGCATAGGTTTCTGAAAGATATACTTCAATGGGTCCAAGCGGGATATGAGATAAGTAGTATATGAAGACAGGTAGTGCTTCAACTTCTGAGCTACCCAAGTTAGGGCGCAGCATGTTTTCTCGAGTTGAGTGTACTTGACCTCATGCACTGTGAATTTCTTGCTAAGATAGTAGATGGCCTGCTCCTTCCTTCCTGTGTCATCATGTTGCCCCAGTACACAACCAAATGAATTTTCCAAGACCGTCAGGTAAAGGATTAGGGGTTTCCCGGGCTTAGGCGGGACCAATACGGGTGGATTAGACAGATACCCTTTGATTTGGTCGAAAGCCTCCTGACACTCTGCCGTCCAACCTACTGCAGCATCCTTTCTCAGTAGCCGAAATATGGGCTCACAAGTTGCTGTGAGTTGAGCGATGAACCTGCTGATGTAATTGAGTCTACCCAGCAAACTCATTACCTCTGTTTTGTTCCTTGGCGGTGGCAAGTCTCGGATGGATTCAATTTTGGATGGGTCTAACTCAATCCCCCGTCGACTGACGATGAATCCTAGCAACTTTCCTGATGGAACCCCGAATGCGCATTTGGCCGGGTTAAGCTTGATATCATACCTCCGGAGTCTTTGGAAAAATCTCCTTAGGTCTGCCACATGGTCCTCCTGACACCAAGATTTGATGATCACATCATCGACGTACACCTCTATTTCTTTGTGTATCATGTCATGAAACACAGCAGTCATTGCTCGCATGTACGTTGCCCCGGCGTTCTTTAACCCGAACGGCATTACCCGATAGCAGTAGGTTCCCCATGGCGTAATAAACGCTGTCTTCTCAGCATCCTCTTCGTCCATTAGGATCTGATGATAACCCGCATAGCAATCCACAAAGGATCCGATCTCGCGCCCAGCGCAATTATCGATCAGGATATGAATGTTGGGTAACGGGAAATTGTCCTTGGGACTTGCTTTGTTAAGGTTGCGGTAGTCGACGCACACCCTGATTTTTCCATCCTTCTTTGGGACTGGTACCACATTGGCCAACCACTCGGGATATCGAGTGACCCGAATGACCTTCGATTGCAACTGCTTAATCACTTCTTCTTTGATCTTTACACTCATTTCTGTTTTAAATTTCCTTAGTTTTTGCTTGACCGGAGGGTATGCCGGGTCAGTGGGCAATTTGTGAACCACTAAATCGGTGCTCAATCCAGGCATATCATCATATGACCATGCAAAAACATCTTTGAATTCCCTGAGAGTTTCGATCAATTCTGCTTTGACATTCGGCTCAATGTGGATGCTAATTTTGGTCTCTTGGATGTTATCAGCGTCTCCTAGGTTCACAGCCTCAGTGTCATTTAGGTTAGGCTTGGGTTTCTCTTCAAATTGGCACAGTTCTCGGTTTATTTCTTCGAAGGCTTCCCCTTCGTCACCTTCGGATTCATTATCACAAACGACCTCTTGCATTGTTGAGTCAGATTCAGATTGATTTATTAGACTAGGTCGAAGATCCGATGTGCATGCCATGTCATTAGGACCAGTAAAAAGAGAACTGTTCAGAAAGAAAAAGAACAAAACAAGAAATTAAAATGGGACAAAAGAAAAGAACTTTATTAAATTTGCAGGATAAAAAGGGTTCACACTTTTACAAAACGAAAGTAAAACTGGGATTACACCCTTGAATAATCCGATCAAACAAACAAACAAACAAAACATTAATCAAAGCCTACTACCAAGACTCCCCTCGGACAGGAAGAGGAGTAACCGTCCAATTGTTGGTCTTGGCCTTAGGCCCCACGAATTGTATCTCTGCTCTGCTGGAACCCTCTCCAGCTTCCACCATACTGACATCCGCAAATAGCCTTTCAAAACTCTGATTGAGGTCTTCATTTATACCGATCAAAGGTCCTCGAATCTTTGGGATCGCTGACCCCTTGGCACTTGCTTTAACAAAAGACCTTGAGAGGCGTGGCACTGGTTTAGGCAGAAACCAGACCCTCTTCTTCATTCTTCGCGCCTCCTTCCTGTCTGCTGCGGTTGGTTTGAACCCCAACCCGAAGGTTTCCAGATTCTTAGGAAGGGAAACAGGTTGGACTATCCCTTGAAGTTCAACTCCCAGGCCTTTTCCCGGCACAAATCCGTTACCCAGCATCTCCGATACCATCATGACTGTTGCGGCAGCTACCCTAGGGTGCGGGATGATTTCTCCTTCAGAGATTTTGTTGGCCGACCCTGTATCGAGAATCTGGTAGACCCAAGGACCCTTGTCATCAGTGGTCTCTATGAAAGGCACAATGGTTCCGCCCATGGTGCATGTTGTATCCTCGCCGTGCAACACGACCTCTTGTCTTTCCCACTCGAACTTCACTGTCTGATGTAGGGTGGAAGGCACCGCTTTAGCTGCGTGAATCCAGGGTCGTCCTAACAGCAAGTTGTAAGATACCGTGGCGTCCAATACCTGGAATTCCATGGTAAACAGGACCGGGCCAATGGTTAGTTCAAGTACAACATCCCCCACAGTGGCTGTTCCGTTTCCGTCAAACCCCCGGACACAGATGCTATTCTCCCGGATTCTTCCACGGTCAATCTTTAACTGGTCCAGGGTGGATAATGGACAAATATTGGCGCTTGAGCCGTTATCCACCAATACTCGGGTTACCACCGAGTCTTCACATTTGACAGCTAGGTATAGAGCTTTGTTATGCTCCGTACCTTCCACCGGCAGGTCATCATCTGAGAATGTCACTCTGTTCACCTCGAAAATCTTGCTAGCAATGGTTTCCAGGTGGTTTACAGAAATCTCACTGGGTACATGGGCCTCGTTCAATATCTTTAACAGGGCCCGGCGATGTTCCTCGGAATGGAGGAGTAAGGACAATAGTGAGATCTGGGCAGGTGTTTTTCTCAGCTGCTCAACCACAGAATAGTCTTGCACTTTCATCTTCCTCAGGAAGTCTTCAGCCTCTTCTTCTGACACTGGCTTCTTGGTTGCCACTGGGTTGGTTTTTCTTAACTCCACCGGAGCAAAACATCGACCTGATCGAGTCAGCCCTTGCGCTTCACAACTGACTTCTTCCACCTGTTTTCCTTGGTACGTCACCACTGCTTTTTCATATTTCCAGGGCACAGCCCTGCTGTCAAGCATAGGCAGTTGGACCACCGGCTTTATGGTCACCCGTTCTCTACATACCCCTTTCAACATGACTGCCGGTGTGGGCAGGATCCCTGGTATTACCAATTTGCTTGGCTCGGGTTTGCTTGTTATGACGGACGGGTTCTTCCCCCATATTACTACCGGCTTGACGCCTTCTCCCTGCGACTGTACCTTTGTTCCTCCACCGGTTAAGACTTCTTTTGGGGCAGCTTGGATCATCATCACTGTTTGTGAGGGTTTTCTTAATTCTCCTCCCTCACACACCAACTCAATCATGTGAGTTTCGTGGTGCGTTGGCAGTGGGTTTTGGTTGATGTTAGGAGCCTCCGGTGTCTGGACCTCGATCTTATTGGTGTCAATAAGATCCTGTATGGCATGCCTTAACTTCCAACACTTCTCGGTATCGTGCCCGAGCATCCCTGAACAGTATTCACAACTGATTGAACGATCCAAATTCTGAGGCGGGGGATTTGGTTCCCGAGTATGGACGGGACTAACCAAACCCAATTGCCGCAGCTTGTGGAACACAGCGGTGTAGGTTTCTCCCAGTTCGGTGAAGGTTCTTTGCTTCCGCAACCTGTCATTTCTGGCATCTGGATTTCCCCGGAAACCTGCCCCTGAAGGATTTCTATATGCCCTTGGTGGAGGGTAAGTGTTTTGTGGTGGTGCATATATGTTCTGGGGAGCCGGTGCGCGCCATTGTGGGCGAACCGGAGGCTGAGTGTATACCTGGGCTTGGTGTACGGAACAATGTGGTTCCCGAGGTGGATAGAAATTTTGTGGTGGGTTGTATGGATAGTTTGACCTGTGAGGCCTGGGTTGGTTGTAGTGTGGCCTGCCAGCCCTGGGCCAACTGCCTGCCTCGATCGTGGCAACCTCTTCTTTCTTTCTTCTTAGCGCACCTCCCGTGCCGCTTTGAATAGCCTGGGTTGTGGCCTTAAGTGCCGAATAGTTTAAGATCTTGTCCGACCTCAAACCTTCTTCTATCATGACCCCTATTTTGACCACCTCGTTGAAAGATTTTCCAACCGTTGTCACCAAGTGACCAAAGTAGGTTGGATCCAATGTCTGCAAAAAGTAGTCTACCATCTCTCCCTCTCTCATGGGAGGATCGACCCTAGCTGCTTGTTCTCTCCAGCGGAACCCGAACTCGCGAAAACTTTCCCCGGGTTTCTTCCCAGTTCTCAATAACGTGAGACGGTCAGGGACTATCTCCAGATTGTACTGGAAATGACCTGCAAAAGCCTGCGCCAGGTCATCCCACGTGTACCACCTGCTGAAATCCTGCCTGGTATACCATTCCAGTGCAGATCTGCTCAGACTTTGGCCGAAATAAGCTATCAAAAGCTCATCCTTGCCTCCTGCCCCTCTCATTTTACTACAGAATCCCCGCAAATGTGCCATGGGATCACCGTGCCCTTCATATAAATCAAACTTGGGCATCTTGAACCCAGCCGGGAGTTGGACATCCGGGAAAGGGCACAGATCTTTGTATGCCACGCTGACTTGATTGCCCAACCCGTGCAAGTTCCTGAAGGATTGCTCCAGGCTTTTGAACTTTCTCAACACTTCATCTTGTTCAGGGGCCTTAGCCGGTTTTTCAGTCTCTACCGGCACTTCCAAATGTGGGTTGTAAGCCTGTGGTTCGGGTGCATGGAATGTAGGCTCAGGGGGATAGTATTGGGTATCGTGAGCCTGAAACAATGGCTCACTGGTCGTTCGCTGCAAAGGGGCTGATGCAGGTCCCACAAAAATGGGAATATTGGGTGTTGGGAGAGGTTGATGGGGTGGTGGAGCTTGGGAATCATGAGGGCTTCTTTCTTGATGATAGAGGGGATTTGGGCGGCTTGTGGAAGGGCCAGAGTGAGGGTACTCCGGCATGTGTCCCAGTGTTTCAGGACTCTTTTGTGTTTTGGCTAGGGCTAGTTGCATTGCATTCATTTCTAGTCCCATCCTTTCAATCTTTTCCATCGCTTCTTTTAACAACTGGCTCATCGGCCTTTCTTCCTCATTACTATTCTCTGAAGTAGTCATGCTTGTTGCTACCGGTCCTTTGGATCTGGTTTGGTATGAATGTGTTGCCAGAATTCTTTAACAACTAACTGTCTGGTATCAGACAACAACAAACTTTGTTAGTGTTAGAGCTTAACAGATTTGATCATAACACATAGAGGATGCAATGCACCTAGGCAGTTAATCGTTTCTACATGCTTTGCCTCAAACAACATACGTCATCCCGGTTTGCTCATTCATCCCTTTTTAAAGTACTTTGGGAAACCCTGTGTTTTATTTTGTATTTTTATTTTTATTTATTAAAAGCGGTCGAATCTTATGGGGATTGCCTACGTATCACGTCCCCGCGTGAATCAGACCAGGCGTAGTTCTGCCTTAAAGTAAAGAAACACACAATTCTTGTGAAATCATTGAATTCATTCTCAAAATTTTGCTATTACAAATTACATCAAGCAAGGAATAGCAATAGTACAGACTCCACGGTTTTAAACTCGGTTTAACGAAAAAGAAAACAACATATGGAAAAACAACCAAAGCCAAATAAACAGGACTTGACCAAAACTAATTCTCCAATTTAAGGGGCCGCGAGGCATCATCCGGCCTTTTCGCGGCTCTAGGTGTAAGGTCTCTTTGCAAGCTCTTCAACTCGTTCATAATCCGGCGGACGCAGCCCATGATGGAAACAAGGAGGGTCTTCCGAGGTGTTCGCTCATATGCCAAGCATTTCATGTAGATGTAATGCCCTATTTCATCAATCCTTCCCCGGATGTTGTCCCTTTCTGTGAACAAATGCCTTATCTGTTGGTTCTTCAATCCCAGTGTTTGCGCATTGTTGGCAAGCTGATCCTGGAACATCTCCATTTGCCTTTCCATTCTGGTCATTGCATCGTAATATTGCCTTCTGTCGGCTTGGGCATTTCGTGTTTGCTTGAGGATCCTTTCTCGAAGAGAGGCATTCGTTTCCCTTAATGTCCCGATGCTCAGTTCATACTCCCTTATGACTTGTTGCAGGCGCTGCCTCCGAGCCATCGCACCCTTTGCCCACTTGGTTCGCAATTTTGCTGTGCTGGCCCTGGCTTTTTCCAAATCTTCCTGGCATTCCGCAACCTGATCTTTTAACCCTGCTATCAATCTTTTATCTGCCCGGCTTCCTAGCTGGCTATTAGCCTCTTTTTTCATTCTCCGGATCTGAGCTTTGAGGATCTCGCCTTCTCTGATTAACTTGTTCTTTTCTCCCTTGTGGGCAGCAGACTGTAATTGGCACTCAAACTTCATATCCTGAACTTGTTGCTTCAGTTTGCCTGCTTTGACAAGATATTCCTGCTCTTTGGCCAACCAGCCCCACTGTTCTTGTGAAGATTTGGCAAATTCTTGCAGGTGAGGTCTTTTGGTCGGTCTTCCAGATGATGTCTCCCCTTTGTACCAGGCCTGATACCCGGGCGAAACTTCCCCTTTTGCCCGATTCATTACACAAGTATTTGCTTCTAAGTATTGACATTGGCTCCAAATTTGACGAACCCTTGCTTCAGGAAACTGGCCGTCGGGACTGATCTCGATTACCTGGATGCTCAGATCCTCGTCTTTCGGCACTATCTGATACCTCCCAAGTTGCCTTAAAACCCGATGCGGCGCGTATGGTTGAATACTTTTAAGTCCCATTAAGAGAAAATGGGGCCTGGCTGCTGGCATGTATATGACTTCGTCGATCGGTAGCCACCCTAGCGCCCACTGTATTTGACTGGCGTTGAGGGTATGGAAATATGAGGTCCATGCTATAACTCCTTCTGGTAGGTAGGTTTCATCAACTCTGGTATAGAACTCCTCTATGCAGGTCTTTCCAGCGGATCCATGGCTCAGAAACTGGGCTCGGTGACATAGGTGTTCGATCATCCACATTTGCAACAACAAATTGCAACCCTCGAAAAAGCTTCCTCCGGCTTTGCAAGAAGTGAGTGCCCGGAATATATCAGATACTATCATGGGCGCCAACGTACTATCACTCTGTGTGAGCAACGTACTGACGACCCCTGCTATCTTTATGTCAATATTCCCATCTTTTCTTGGGAATACTAGTAGTCCTAAGAAAGTTATCATGAAAGCAATTCGTCTATGTTCTTCCCACTTCTGGCGATTACCTTTGCTGCACAACTGGTTTTCTGGCTTGTCGAATCCTCCTATGTGACCATATCTTTGATATATGAAACTCATGCTGCAAAAACCTTTTGCCAAGTCAGGGTTATGAATTGTTCTGACTATCTTTAAGGAGTCCAGGAACCGGTGTACTGCTACAGCTCTTGGAGCAATCAGATATTTGTGCCTCAAAGGAGTCTCAGTGCTGCCGATATACCCTGCTATTTCTTCTAAAGTTGGGGTAAGTTCAAAATCTGAGAAACGGAAGACATTGTGCGCAGGATCCCAGTGGGGGACTAGTGCCCTTATGATATCTCCTCGTGGCCTGATATCCAACAAACTCGTGAGGCCTTTCAGATACTTCTTGATTTCGTCATGCCCTTCTTTGCCCAAATCATTCCACCAGAGCCGCAATTGGAGGGGAATTTTATTCATGATTGAAAAGGGTTCATTCGGAATCGTGCTCATTCTGCACATTTATTAATAAGATTTTAACAAACGACACCTTATCCTGATAAAAACAAAAATATATGCGATTTTTGTGAATTTTGAATTTTCGTATATATATAAAAACTTTCTAAAGATGTCAATAACGGAAAATATTTTGGATTTTGTTTCGAAAACTGGGAGCCTGAAAGGACTTTTCTAGACCTTCAGCAAGACAAATACTTTTGTCACAAATAAAGATATATATACATCTTGAAGTAAAGAAAAACTTTGAATTTTTCATATATATACATATATTTGCAACAAATAATAAAAGTAAAGACAACATAAGACTCCCTTTTGATTATTAAAAAAAACCATTTTAAAAATAAGATCTCTTTTTTTTTTTAAATTTTTATGACAAGACAAACTCTATATTTCTACTGATTATTTTACTTTTTGAAAACAGAACAACGACCTTTTTTTTTTTTAAAAAAAAAAAAAAAATTGGCAGAGTTTTGACAGTATTTGTTTTTTCTTCTTTTTTTCAACAATAAACAATCAACTCCTAACCGTTATTTCCCTTTTTTCACAATATTCCAAATATTCAAACCGGTCAGCATGCGGGCATGAGACAAATAAATGCACGGAAAACGATAGGATGCATCAGAATGGTCTTTTCATATCAGGTTGCTAGTCCTAGACGGACCCAACCCCTGTGTTGAGTCCCCTAAGTCATATGCAACATGATGCAAATAAGCATTCCTACTAGGGATCCGGCATGAAGTCACGTTATTCTATGTTCAAAACCTGGGTCGGTGTTCTAGACAGTGTACCCGAGCGGACAACTCGAGTTGAGGAAGGAGCTCCTTTCCGGGAACCAAAAGGCCAGCCGGCTTAGAAACTTTCCGAGCCTCTTTTATTTAGGGTATGACACTAACAGAATAGGGAGTCTCAACCAGTGAGCACATCCCCGGAGGCAAGAAGAGAAAGGTTTCGGCACAGTTTATATACAGTTCAAATAATATCAAAGCGGTAAAGGCAGCATTTAGCACATTAGGCTCAGGACATGTAATAATCAGATAATAAATAAAGCCAAATAATAACAATTATTCTAAGCTCGAATTCTTAACCCTGAACCAGTGGTTCTGGGTTACCAAATCCCCAGCAGAGTCGCCAGAGCTGTCACACCTCCTTTTTCCGCACCCGAGAGGGTACAAGGGAGTTTTTCCAATTAAAGGACAATCGAAACGGGACGAGTTTATTTATTTCAGAGTCGCCACTTGGGAGATTTAGGGTGTCCCAAGTCACCCATTTTAATCCCGAATCGAGGAAAAGAATGACTCTATATTACAGTCTGCGTACCAGAAATCCGGATAAGGAATTCTGTTAACCCGGGAGAAGGTGTTAGGCATTCCCGAATTCCGTGGTTCTAGCACGGTCGCTCAACTGTTATATTCGGCTTGATTATCTGATTTTAAATACAATACGAACTTATGTGCAAATTTTATCTTTCAACCGTTTTTATCATTTACCGTTATTTTTATCAAGAATTGCAACGTTATAAAATGTATCTCGAACCACGTTACAATCAATGTACCCGTGGTCATCGACACGCTTTGACTCCGTTGAGATTCGGATTTGGGTCACATCAATGTGCACCCGAGTTTAAGGAAATTAAATTATTAAAGGCGCGCCTAAAGCGACTAGCGTATTTATTTTGGGTAGGACCGTGAAATTTTACTAAACGGTCCATCCCGAAGTCTAAACAATTTTTAAAGCAAATATTTATTGAGGGCCCCGCAATTTGTATTTTATTTGGCGAGGCTCATCTCGTTCTTTATTTTTAATGAATTTGCAACGTCATGGACATGCATCTCGAACCACGTCACAGTCAATGTACCCGTGATTAGAAAGGCATTTCGAATCCGTCGAGATTTGGATTTGGGTCACATAAATGTGCACCCGAGTTTAAGAAGGTAAAGTTTATTAAAGCGTATCCTAAAGAGACTAACGTGTTGTCATTTCAGGAAGGTTGCGAGATTTGCTAAGCAACCCGTCCTGGAAACTAAATGCTTCAATAATATACATTTAACAAGGGCCCCGCATCTGCGCGTTTTGTTTATTTCATCGAGGCTCATCTCGTTCTTATTTTAAAGGGATATCTTATAGCAACTACGTTTCTTGTCGTGTTTGTCTCTATCAATTGAAAATAGTAGAAAGTCCTAATTAATTACATGTTTGAAGATGTTGTAACAACATTCAGAAAGGCTTAAAAATCCGAAACGGGGCTGCATACACAGTCAGCCGATCCAGTAACCACGGGCCCAAATCCAGCCCAAGCATGATTGGCCAGACCCGGGCCACTGCTTGTTCGATGCGAGCCTGCCGGGTCTGTTTTGACCCGGGCTCGACCTCTCGTGGGGTTGAGATTGTAAACCGTGTTCTTTATCTAAAAAAAAGGTTTTAGCAGTTATATATGGAACATGTATTGGAAAGGAAAGAAATTAATTTATAGTGTACGATTCTCATGCTTTGCATACATTACTTGTTTATACTACACTATTGCATTAAATCTGAGATACAACCCACTGCCTTGGGCATACTCTTATCACCATCCTATATACACAATCTAACATTCAACTACCATTCATTGACAGTTTACTAGGACTGTAAGCTAACTTCAGTATCCAAAACAAGAAGGTAAACTATTATACATTATATGAGGTCTAACATAATATTCTATGTATATATAGACATCTGCAGATCTTCTCCATTCATGCTCAAACTTTTCAAGTTACATTGGTAATATATTTGTGTACCTGGTATAGAGGACAACAGGAGGGAGAAAATGATCAGCTGAGTGGTATGCAACAAACACAGCAACAACAACCAAACAGTAACAACTCAACAACAAACCAACAGCCACAAATGCTCTCCACAGTCCAACAGACAAATAGCAACAGTTTCCAGAACAACAGAAACCACAGATGGTCGAGGCCCAAACAAACAATCCCAGAAAAAGAGTAATGAACCAGTAGAAAATCCAAGATACCAAATGTGACAGCAACAGAAAACCCAATAACCCCAAAGCTCAGCTAATACCCGATACAGTTCCAGCAATCAGGAAGACTAAGACTCGAACCACAGCCCACAGAAAACTCAGTATAGTAACAATCACAGCAGAAAACACACAGCCTTCTCTTAATGGAACAGTAATCAACCTAGTTAGGATGACCAGCTTGATTTCTTACGCAGTTTTGGACAATGTTCAGTTACAGTATTTTTGGAAATTTCTTTCTGTTTTTCTTCACTTTTCTTTAACTCACAAAATCCCTCTCAAGAGTAAAAATTTTTTTGTTTAAGTTATCAAATGGCCTATTTATAGGCCAAATGAAACAGTACAGCTGAGCTGCCTGCCCTGCCAATTGGCAGAATGCCCATATCCTTTAAGCCCATGCCTAAGCATCTTTGGTGCCAGCCCCTTTGTTCCCCACGCCTGGTATTTGTTTAATCAAGAGTTATGGGCTTGTTTTATTTATTCATTTTAAGCCCCATACTCTTATGTCTTGTCCCCCATTGGCATTAGTTTAATCCTAATTTAGTACCCCATTTGTCAGCTCACTTAAACTAATTACTTCTGTTCTTTTTAACACCCCAGAATACCCCTGTCAACCTTGATTATTACTGCCCCTGCCTATTGCAGCATCAGGGCATTTTTTATCTGATGAAAGTTCGAACTTAAGACTGCCTGGGCTGTACCTTTTCAGTCAGTTTTACAGTGCAAACGACCCATTTCAAACAATCCTGGGTCATACAGTCAGTGGCAAAGCTCAATTAGTCATGCGACATTATTAGCTCATTCGGTTTATTAGTTATAGAAAACTAATCGACGACATTTATCGAGTCGACTATACTAATTATAGCAGGTAATAATCAATCGCTCACATAAACAATACATTTAGGGACCTAAAGGGCATCAGACAATTTTTGTTCAATTACTGGGGGCCTATATGAGTTAACTTATCTGACGATTAAACTAATCGACGATCATGTTTATCACAGAGTACATTCAGAATCATACACAGAACACAATCGACCAAATAAAAAGGTCTTTACAGAGAAGAAAGAAATCCGGATGAAAAATAACAAAAATAACAAACAAACACAACGAAACATGCTGACCACTTAATCAAAATTAACACAAAAGAAAGGAAAACTTACCGAAAATGTTTAAATCAAACAGACCCAAATCTGATTCATCTTCGACCTTCTGAGGTCGAACAAACTTTAATCAGGGTGTTCTCACATGAGAACACCTTGATTAAGGTCTATTAGACCTCAAACCCATGTCCAAACCTGGCCGGGTTCCCCAGGTGCATGTGTTTCAAGTTCTGGATTTCCAGATCTGGATTTTTAGGAGTTGTGGGTAGATTCGGACCAAACCAAGCTTGGTTTGGTCACGAGGAAAGTCAGGGGAGTATCTGGTATGAAGATGGGATGGTTTGGCATAGATCCAGGTTCGACTCAAATCTTCAAATGAAGATTCGAGACGAACGGAAGTGATTCGAGGCTCGTGGTTAGTGGATTTGTGTTCAGGACAGTGAGGTGGTCCTAGGGTGTTCAGGAGGCGGTCACCGGCGTTCGTGCCGCCGGGTTCTGGTGAAAGGGAAGCTAGGGCGGCTGCTAGGGTTTGGGGGGGCTTCAGTGTTTGGATGAAGACGATGAGTGGGGGGTTAGAATAGGGGGCGTGGGGTGTGATAGGAGGCTTATATACGGGGAGGCTGATTCAATCCTGGCCGTTGGATTGATTAAAATTGATGGCCAGGATTGGGTAGGCTAGACCATACGGTGCCGTTTGGTTAATCAAGGGGTCGGTCAAAAACGGGAATGGGTCGGGTCATGAGGGCTAATAAGGGCCATCGGATCAATGGAAATGAACGGCCCAGATTAACCGTCCCTGAAACGACGTCGTTTCAGGAGGTGCCTGGGCAGGCCTGGTTCGGACCGGGTCAGATCGTTGGTTTGGGCCTATTTTTGGTTTATTTCCTTGGCCCAAACCGCTTCCTTCATTCTTTTCTCCCTTTCTTTTTTTTCTAATTTTAAAACTAAGAAAAAATGAAATTCAAACAAACATAATTATCAAAATATTTAAATAGGTTAAATCGTACCCTAGAATATTTTTGTGAATTTTTCTTTTACTGAATGAATTATGGTCTAATTACCAGGATATATACATTTGGAATTTTGTTTAATAATGTAAAAATGGACAAAATGGACAGAACCACACATGACTAACAGCACATGTTACGGAAACTTGAAAATTGTACAGCGAGGTCCTTTGTTACTATTTCTTTTGGAGTGACTGTCCGTGAAGCAAAAATCACGTGCTTACAGACACAATGATATAAATAGCAATACTTTTCAACTTTAGCTAACAATTTCCATAGCTTTTGTTGTTTACTTTCTAAATAATGAGTTTTAAATTCAAAGGGAAATCATGTACTTCTTCAACAACCTTCAAATAAATCAAAAGGCCTTCAACTTAAACTCACATTTCCAACTAACCAAAGATAATAAAATATTTTACGTCAAACAAATACAGGGATACAAAATCTAAAATAACCAAACTAGCTGAGAAGATCAACATTGATACAGTAGTACTATCAAAGTGCTAGAAAATAGGAGCTGACCCTATCTTCCAAATTCAAACAAAACAACAGCGGCAAAGTCAAACAGGAACCGCAAGCAAAATCGAGACCTCGAACTGGAAACCTCAGAACTACGTTCTTCGACGACCTCGAAACTCGCCAGAACAGTTTTGGAAGTGGACTATTTGGGGCGTTTTATGGGGTGTTTTTCAGGAGGAGAAGATGAGCTCTCATGGCTCTTTCATGGTAGATGTTAAGCTCTAGATGTAGAATTTTTAGGAGGAAGAAGACCCTCTTTTCGTTGGCTGTCCGTGTATATCCAATGTATATCGAGAGTATCTCTAGTGTATATAGAATGTATACTGACTGTATATCGAGTGTATAACCCATGTCTCCGTTAAGAAGAAGCCATCTTTTTTTCCTCTCTATCTTTTGAACTTCCCCTCTCCTCTTTCTCCGGCTCTCTAATCTCTAAATAGGCATCTTAGTGCATCTTCCATTACAAATTATACTTTTAACTTCTTTAATTATCCACTAGTTAGTGTTATTATTTAATTTTCATTAGTGCTAGTTTTACCCTACCAATATAGAAGCTTCCTAATTAGTTAGGTAAGACTCTTTTTTCATTTTTTTAAATAAAACCTAAATTAATTTCTATCCCCAAATTATCTTAGACAATTAAATTAATTAACCCTAATAATTATTACAACTAATTAAAAACCAAATTAAAAGAAAATTGCCAAAATTTAAAAATTAAAGAGTAAAATGTAACATGACTATTTTTTTATGATCTTTTTCTATTTTTTCAACAACAACTTACTTAATTAATCTAAAAATGTAAAATAAAATCCAAAATGCAGATGCAATATATATTTTTTTTGTATTTTTTCATAATCTGAAATACTACATAATGCATTTTAAAATAAGATAGAAATATTGCACAATACCAAAGCTAATCCTAATTAATTAAACTAAATATAAACTATTTTTGTGTTTTCGAAATTATATAAAGATAAAAATAAGGTACTATTTTTTTAAAATTATTTTTTATGAAAATTACATAAACTAAAATACTTGTTTGTAATTTTTATTTTTCTTGTAAGAAAATAAAATAAAAGAGTTAAAATGAGTTGAAATAGTTATATTAGGCCTAAATTAAAAATTTACACGCTAAAATATGAAAAAATCTTGGGGAGGGTCAAAAACTACACGTCTACAGTTGTCCCTCTTTGACTGGAAACACGAAGAGTTTTCCGACAAAGAACGACTAGACATGTTTTGACCCGACCCTTATTCGGAGAGACTAAAACTAAAGTAAAGGGAGAGATTGTGACCGAGCCCGGGTATCTGAGCTGCCTACATATCCTTGGCTATAAAGGAATCAGGTCATGTGTAGTTCAGAAGTGAATAAGGTGATGGAGTATACCGAGGTGAAGAGCTGATCGAGGTTCCATTCCGTCGAGGTTCCGGTCCGCGGTCCTGCTATTCCATCAAAATCAAAAACATGAAAAAGACTAACTAAGTCTATGAGCTACTAGTTACAAGATTTCTATCTATGAGTCTTCTGAAGCTTGATCTTGAGTCTTGGTTGGTGTTTCATGTGGACTCTGATCTGAATCTTGATGCTTGTTAGCTACAGGTGTTGGTTCAATCTTCTTCAGCTTTTTCATATCAGGACGGGACATGAAGAGCTCGTGACTTCAATTATGTCTTGAACATACCACATCTTCTCTCCACTTCTGCACTTTGGATTCATTTTTTTTTCTCTTTTTATTTTATTTTATTGTGAATAGCTTTTGTTGATCATTGTTGTCTTCCTCTCGATTTCTGAACTTGATTTTATGCTGGGGATTTTTGTAGTAACCCTCCGCTCTCAAGGAGGGCTCCTGACTTTAATAACTTAAAAAGTAACGCCTCCGTTCTACGGGTGGGCTCCCGAATGCAACAACCTAAAAGTAACACCTCCGTTCTACGGGCGGGCTCCCGACTGCAACAGCTTTAAAAAAGTAATGCCTCCGTTCTACGGGCGGGCTCCCGACTTTATCAACTTAAAATTTAACAACCTCCATTCTACAGGCGGACTCCTAACTTCTTCGACTTAAAATTATAACAACCTCCGTTCTACAGGCGGGCTCCTAACTTCATCAACTTAAAATTTAACAACCTCCATTCTACAGGCGGGCTCCTGACTTCTTCAACTTTTAAAATAAACAACCTCCGTTCTACAGGCGGGCTCCTGACTCCAACTTAAAATTTTAACAACCTCCATTCTCCAGGCGGGCTCCTGACTCCAACTTAAAATTTAACAACCTCCATTCTACAGGCGGGCTCCTGACTTCTTCAACTTAAAATTTAACAACCTCCATTCTACAGGCGGGCTCCTGACTTCTTCGACTTAAAATTATAACAACCTCCGTTCTACAGGCGGGCTCCTGACTTCATCAACTTAAAATTTAACAACCTTCATTCTACAGGCGGGCTCCTGACTTCATCAACTTAAAATTAACAACCTCCATTCTGCAGGCGGGCTCCTGACTTCTTCGACTTAAAATTATAACAACCTCCGTTCTACAGGAGGGATCCTGACTTCATCAGCAATTACTTCCCTCAAACTGGTGTTTTCACTTCTCTGAAACCTGCCGGGGATAACACTGCTGGGGAATTATCTTCCTTCTTTAAGACTAGTTACTTTTCTCCTTTTAACAATGGTGGGGATGACACTAATTCAAAGACTACTACCCTTAAAACTTGGGTTATCTTGCTTCTTCCAAGATTGCTTTCTTTAAAACTTGTATTGCCTTCTCCCGTAAACTGATGGGGATTCCACTTCCTTCAAAACTTGTGTTATCTTCCATCTTCCCCAAGTGGGTATCTGATTTCAAGAAATTTTTTGCAATGAGATAAAATTTTCTGCCCCAGTTTGATAATCTTCTTTCTGGCCATGTCTTCCCGCTGTCAATAACATTTACTTTCCCTGCTTCAAATCAAAGAAAAATTTGTTAGTTTAAAACGTGGTGAGTGGTCGTGCCACTCCTGCTGGGGATGGTTTTTCCCTTTTTCCTTTCTCTGCTTTGCGTTTTATTACAAAACTTGCTGGGGATGATATTATTTGTTGGGGATGATATTCCTGCTGGGGATGGTTTTTCTTTTCTCTTCCTTCCCTGCTCTATGTTGTCCGACCATCGCGGAACTTGGTCGATAATCTGTCAGAGTTGTTCCTGCATCTCGCAAATTTGCTGGGGATCCTCTTGGAATTTGATCCATAATTTTCAACTGTTGTTTTTTCTGTTTTTCTCCAACTTCCCCTGGAAATTTGGTCCTCTTGGAATCTAGACCCATTCATTAGTTGGTCTTGCGACAAACTTCTTTTCGCTTTGTCGCCTTATCTTTGGCCTGTCCTATTCGCATTTTGCTTTGCACCGTTTTGGCAACTAGTAGTAAGCTCTGAAAAATCTTTCTCAAAACAAACTGCTGGAGGAAAAATTCTTAAAACAAAAGAAATGAAAAGTGATGATTTCAAAAGATGGAAAAAGAAGAAGTCGTTCCGAACGAATGCTGGGGAGAAGAAAAGGAAAAGGACTTATCTGAATGATATAACCGATCCCAACGATCATGTCGTGCATTCTGGATTAATCAACCTAGTCTATTTGTATCAATTAATCTTTCTGGTGGCCTCATTTCGCTGGGGGATATGTAGGCGCCGAACTCTTTTTTGCCAAATCAACACTTTTGCATTGCTTGATGCCTCGACAGATCCTTTCCGCCAATCTTATCTTGTCGCCTCATAGTGCCCTTCGAGGGGTTTTCACTAATAAGACTCTCTTATTTCTCTCAACTCCCGTCGCCTTCTGGTGCCTATGAAGGTTTTCACCATAAGACTCTCTCATTTTGTTTCTCTCAGCTTTCGTCGCCTTACGGTGCCTGTGAAGGTTTTCACCATAAGACTCTCTCATTTTATTTTCTCTTTCTCAGCTGGGGATTGGAGTGTTGCCGATAATATTCTCTCTACTGGGGATTCCTTTGGCTATCAATTCCGTCGGCTCATAATCCTCTTTCAGTCGGGGATCAGTGTGTTATTCTCGGCTTTCATTTGCCTGCTCGGCATCTCTCAGATACTGATCGGGTGGTCTTTTTGGACATCAAATATGGGTTTTTGTGTGGGGCTTAAAGGAAAAGGATATCAAAATATTCAAAATAACTTTAATGGGTAAAACATTACAACTCTCGGAATCAAACCTTTTTCCACAATTTAAAACGTAACTTCTGCCCCAGTTTCTTGTTTGGGGGATTTTTTGATTTTTGTTATACTATGACCGAGCCGTGAGGCACCTACGTATCCTCTTTGAGGAATCAGGTCGAACGTAGTTCATTCGATTCCTTTTTCTTGTGGCTTTTATTTTTGTTTTGTTATTATTTTTTCTTCCTTGTCTTTTTTTTTTCATTTTCATTAGTGATTCCAAGAGAGGGGTATGAAAGAATAAATAAGGCTCAAAAGAGGAAGCAAAGGTTAAAGTGTTTGGATAGAAGAAAGAATTGCCTCCGTCATTTCATTCTCCGATAAATGCCAAGTACAAACAGACAAACATCAATTGCAATCAAAGGAATTTCACATAATATCTCTTGACTGCGTCAGAATTGATAGCCATGTCGATGCATCTTCCCTCGACATCTGTCATACATAAGGCGCTGTTGGATAACACTCTGGTCACAATAAACGGCCCTTGCCAATTCGGGGTGAACTTGCCCTTTGCTTCGGCCTGATGTGGCAAGATTCGTTTCAGCACCTGCTGTCCTACTTCAAATTTCCTGGGACGCACCTTCTTATTATATGCTCTTGCCATCCTCTTTTGATACAACTGGCCATGACATACTGCTGCCAATCTTTTTTCATCAATCAAGCTCAACTGCTCCAATCGGGCTTTGACCCATTCATCATCATCAATCCCAGCCTCAGCGATAATCCGGAGGGACGAAATTTCTACTTATGCCGGTATCATTGCTTCAGTTCCGTATACCAACAAATAAGGAGTTGCACCTACTGAAGTGCGGACAGTAGTGCGATATCCCAACAATGCAAATGGCAACTTTTTGTGCCATTGCCTGGACCCTTCTACCATCTTCCTCAATATCTTCTTTATGTTCTTGTTGGCTGCCTCAATCGCGCCATTCGCCTTGGGACGATACGGGGTGGAATTACGGTGTGTAATCTTGAACTGTTGACATACTTCTTTCATCAAACTGCTGTTAAGATTAGCGCCATTATCCGTGATGATCACTTTGGGGATCCCAAATCTACAGATGATATGGGAATGAACGAAATCCACTACTACCTTCTTGGTTACCGACTTGAAAGTTTTAGCCTCAACCCACTTGGTGAAATAATCGATGGTGACCAGAATGAACCTATGACCGTTGGAAGCTGCCGGCTCAATCGGTCCAATGACATCCATGCCCCATGCAACAAATGGCCATGGTGCTGACATTGTATGCAATTCTGTTGGCGGAGAATGAATCAAATCTCAGTGTATCTGACACTGATGGAATTTTCGCACGAAATTGATACAATCACGCTCCATAGTGAGACAATAATACCATGCTCGAAGAATCTTTTTCGCCAATACATATCCGCTCATATGTGGCCCACAAACTCCCGCATGTACCTTTATCATCACTGTCGTGGCTTGACCAGCATCTATACATCTCAGCAATCTCAAATCTGGTGTTCTTTTGTATAACACTCCTCCACTAAGGAAAAATCCATTTGCCAATCGCCGAATGGCTCTCTTTTGATCTCCGGTGGCCTGCTCTGGGTATATCCCCATCGTGAGGTATTCTTTGACATCATAAAACCATGGCTCGCCATCCATTTCTTCCTCTATCATATTGCAATAAGCATGCTGATCACGAACCTGGATATGCAACGGGTCAACATGAATTTTGTCTGGGTGGTGCAACATCGATGTTAAAGTGGCCAAAGCATCGGCAACCTCATTGTGAACTCTTGAGATGTGTTTGAACTCCACTGATCGAAATCGCTTGCTCAGATCGTGCAAACATTGTCGATATGGTATAAGCTTCAAATCTCGTGTTTCCCATTCACCCTGGATTTGATGCACCAGGAGGTCCGAGTCTCCCAAGACCAAGACGTCCTGGACATCCATGTCTGCAGCTAACCGTAAGCCCAAAATCCATGCCTCATATTCAGCCATGTTATTGGTATAATAGAAACGTAGCTGTGCTGTAACATGATAATGATGTTCTGTTTCAGAAATAAGTACCGCTCTTATTCCAACTCCTTTCGCATTTGCGGCTCCATCAAAGAAGAGCTTCCAACCTGGTTCCTCAGATAATTCCAACTCATCTATATGCATCACTTCTTCATCAGGAAAATACGTCCTCAATGGCTCGTATTCTTCATCAATAGGATTCTCAGCCAAGTGATCGGCCAATGCTTGGGCTTTCATGGTCATCCTCATCACATAGACGATGTCGAACTCCGTGAGTAATATTTGCCATTTTGCTAACCTCCTTGTGGGCATAGGCTTCTGGAAAATATACTTCAGTGGATCCAAGCGTGAAATGAGATAAGTAGTATATGATGACAGATAATGTTTAAACTTCTGTGCCACCCAAGTTAGGGCGCAACACGTCTTCTCAAGTTGAGTGTACTTAACCTCATAGACCGTAAACTTCTTACTGAGATAATAGATGGCTTGCTCCTTCCTTCCTGTGATATCATGTTGCCCCAATACGCAACCAAATGAATTCTCCAGTACCGTTAGATAGAGAATCAACGGTCTTCCTGGTTCAGGTGGGACCAACACAGGTGGGTTTGATAGATACTCCTTGATTTGGTCGAAGGCTTCCTGACATTCTGCCATCCATTCTACCGCAACATCTTTCTTCAGTAGCCAAAAAATGGGTTCACAAGTCACCATGAGTTGAGCGATGAACCTGCTGATATAATTCAACCTTCCCAACAGACTCATTACTTCTGTTTTGTTCTTCGGCGGTGGCAATTCCTGGATGGATTTGATTTTTGACGGGTCCAACTCAATGCCTCGCCGACTGACGATGAATCCCAACAACTTTCCAGATGGAACACCAAATGCACATTTGGTCGGGTTGAGCTTAATGTCGTACCTTCGAAGTCTTTGGAAAAACTTCCTTAAGTCTGCCACGTGGTCTTCCTGACGCTTAGATTTTATGATCACATCATCTACGTACACCTCAATCTCTTTATGTATCATGTCATGAAACACCGTAGTCATTTCTCTCATGTACGTTGCCCCAACGTTCTTCAAGCCAAAAGGCATTACCCGGTAGCAATAAGTCCCCCACGGCGTAATGAATGCCATCTTTTCCGCATCTTCTTCATCCATCAGAATCTGATGATACCCAGCATAGCAATCTACAAAAGACCCGATCTCACGTCCGGCATAATTATCGATCAAGATATGGATGTTGGGTAATAGAAAGTTGTCCTTGGGGCTTGCCCTGTTCATTGCGGTAATCGACACACACTCTGATCTTCCCATCTTTCTTCAGTACTGGCACCACATTAGCCAACCAATCAGGATATCGAGTGACCCGAATAACCTTTGCCTGCAGTTGCTTGGTTACTTCTTCTTTAATCTTCACACTCATATCTATCTTGAACTTCCTCAATTTCTGCTTGACGGGAGGGCACGCCGGGTCAGTGGGCAATTTGTGAACTATTAGATCGGTGCTTAAGCCCGGCATGTCATCGTACGACTATGCAAAAACATCTTTGAATTCAATGAGTGCTTTGATTAGTTCCTTCCTGATGTTCGGCTCAATGTGGATGCTTATTTTGGTTTCCCTGACATCGTTTGCATCCCCTAAATTGACAGCTTTAGTGTCGTTCAAATTGGGCTTGGGTTTCTCTTCGAACTGGCTTAATTCTCTGTTTATCTCTTCAAAGGCTTTATCCTCATCGTATTCCGATTCTTTATCATAATAGACCTTTTGTACAATTAGTTCGGAATCAGATTAATTTTTTAGACTAGGTTGAAGATCCGTTGTGCATGCCATGTCATTAGAACCAGTATAAAGAGAACTGTTCAGAAAGAGAAAAGAAGAAAACAGAATTAAAACAAAATAAAGAGAGAAAACTTTCACTTTATTAAAATGCGGGATAATAGAGTTTCACGCTTTTGTCGAATACAAAAATAAAACAAAACTAGATTACAACTCTGGAATAATCCAGAAAACAAGAAAGAAAATCCAGAGCCTACTACCAAGACTCCCTCCGGGTAGGAAGAAGAGTAGTTGTCCAATTGTTAATATTAGCCCTAGGCCCCACAAACTGTATATCTGCCCTACTGGAACCTTCTCTAGCTTCTATCACGTTGACGTCGGCGAACAGCCTTTCAAAACCCTGATTCAAATCTCCATCTGACCCAATCAGAGGTCTGAGAATTTTGGGGACTGACAACCTTCTGATACCTGCTCTGACAAAGGATCTGGAAAGACGTGGAGCTGGCTTGGGAAGAACCCAAACTTTCTTCTTCAACTTTTGGGCCCGCCTTACATCTGCTGCCATAGGCTTGAATCCTAGCCCAAAAGTGTCCAGGTTCTTGGGCAAAGAAACTGGCTGGACCATACCTTGCAGATCAACCCCCAAACATTTTCCTGGTACAAACACGCTGTTTAGCATTTCCGAGGCTACCATGAAGGTCGCAGCTGCGATCCTGGGAAGTGGAAGGTCCTCGCCTTTAGAAATTTTATCCACTGAAACCGCGTCAAAAACCTGGTACACCCATGGACCTTTGTCGTCATCAGTTTCTATGAATGGCACAACGGCATCACTCACAATGCATGTACCATCATCCCCGTGCACCACTATCTCCTGCCTATCCCATTCAAATTTCACCATCTGGTGCAATGTAGAAGGCATTGCTTTGGCGGCATGGATCTAGGGTCGCCCCAATAGAAGATTGTATGATACTGCCACGTCTACCACTTGGAATTCCATGGTGAATTCTACTGGACCAATGGTCAATCCCAGTATGATATCACACACCGTGTCGGTACCACCTCCATCGAAACCTCGGATGCAGACGTTGTTCCTGTGAATTCGGTCATGATCAACTTTCAGCTTGTTCAGAGTAGTCAAAGTACAAATGTTGGCACTTGATCCATTATCAATCAATACTCGGGTGACCACCGAGTCTTCGCATTTCACGGTCAAGTATAGGTCTTTGTTGTCTTCTGTACCCTCTGCTGGCAATTCATCATCAGAAAACGTCACTCGGTTTACCTCGACGATTTTGTGCACTATCCTCTCCAAGTGATTTACAGAGATTTTATCCGGAACATGGGCCTCGTTCAGGATTTTCATCAGTGCCTGGCAATGATCGCTGGAATGGATTAGCAGTGATAGTAACGAAATCTGTGTTGGGGTCTTTCTTAACTGCTCCACAATGGAGTAGTCTTGTGCCTTCATTTTCTTCAAAAACTCCTCAGCCTCTTCCTCCGTCATTGGCTTCTTTACCACCGCTGGGTTGGACCTTCTTAACTCTACAGGAGCAAAACACCTTCCCGAACGAGTTAAGCCCTGGGCCTCATATACTTCTTCCACAACCTCCTTCCCTTTGTACATTATCATCGCTTTACTGTAGCTCCATGGCACGGCTTTCTCGCTAGTTATCGGTATCTACATTACTGGCCTGATGACAACTGGCCCCATGCATGCTGGCTTGCTTGGTACCCCTCGCACCGTTACTTTGATCGGCTCTGGATTCTTTGCAACAACAGGCGAACTCTTCCCCATCACCACTACTGGCTTGACGTCTACCTTTTCCAACTGTACCACCTCTTCTCCACCTGTCGACTTTTCTTTTGGACTGACACGGATCATCATCACCGTCTGTGAGGGTTTCTTTAGCTCCCCTCCTTCGTGCACAAGCTTGATCATGTGGGTTTCGTGGTGTGCTGGCAACGGGTTCTGATTGATGTTGGATGCCTCCGGTGTCTGAACCTCGATCTTGTTGGTGTCAATAAGATCTTGCACTACACGTTTCAACTTCCAGCACTTCTCGGTATCATGTCCGGGATACCCCGAACAATACTCACAACTTACTGAGTGGTCCATATTTTGGGGAAGGGGATTCAGCAATCTGGGCTCAACAGGACTCAACAAACCTAACGGCCTTAATTTTTGGAACAAAGCAGTATAGGTTTCTCCCAACTCAGTGAATGTTCTTTGTCTTTGCACCCTTTCATTTCTGAAAGCTTGATTCCCCCGGAAACCTGGCCCTGCGGGGTTCCTGTAGGCCCTTGGTGGTGGATATATATTTTGTGGAGGTGGATATGTATTCTGTGGAGGTGGATAGGTATTTTGGGGAGCCAGCGCAAGGCACTGTGGGCGAGCCGGAGGCTGGGTATATGTCTGGGCTTGATGGACGGAGAAATGTGGTTCTTGTGGTGGGTAGTAGGGCTGTGGAGGGTAATTTGGAGTGTGTGGGTAATTTGGGTGATGGGGTCTGGCTTGGTAGCAGGGGAAAGGACCTCTCGATCTGGACCAATTACCTGCCTCTATTGTTGCGACCTCTTCTCTTTTCTTCTTCCCGAGTGCACCTCCTGTGCCGCTCTGAATGGCCTGAGTTGTTGCTTTGATTGTCGAATAGCTCAGGATTTTGTTGGACTTAAGTCCCTCTTCAATCATACCGCCCATTTTCACCACCTCGTTGAAAGATTTGCCAACTGACGTCAACAAGTGACCAAAGTAAGTTGGCTCTAGAGTCTGCAGAAAGTAGTCCACCATTTCCCCCTCTCTCATCAGAGGATCAACTCTTGCTGCCTGTTCTCTCCACCGGAATCCAAATTCTCTAAAGCTCTCTCCCGGCTTCTTCTCAAGTTTTAGCAATGTGAGACGGTCAGGGACGATCTCAAGGTTGTACTGGAAGTGACCTGCGAATGCTTGTGCTAGATCATCCCAGGTGTACCACCTGCTCAGATCCTGTCTTGTGTACCATTCCAGTGCAAACAGCTCATCTTTACCACCTGGTCCTCTCATCTTGCTGCAAAACCCTCGTAGATGTGCCATTGGATCATTGTGCCCCTCGTATAGATCAAACTTTGGCATCTTGAACCCTGCTGGTAATTGAACATCAGGGAAAGGACATAGATCTTTGTAAGCTACACTGACCTGATTTCCTAACCCATGTATCTTCCTGAAAGACTGCTCCACGCTTTTAAATTTTTGAAGCACTTCGTCCTGCTCCGGGCCCTTAGCCGGCTTTTCAGTCTCCACCGAGATTTCAAAGTGAGGATTATAAGTATATGGCTCGGGTGCTTTGAAGGTAGGTTCAGGGGGGTAATATTGGTTATCGTGAGTCTGAAACAACGGCCCACTGGATGATCTTTGTAACGTGGCTGGTGGGGGTGCCACGAAAACAGGAACATTTGGTGGGGGAAGGTTCTGATTGGGTGGTGGAGCTTGGGGATCATAGGGATTTCTTCCCTGATAGTAGTGGTGACTTGGGAAGCTTGTCGAAGGGCCAGGTGAAGGGTATTCTGGCGTGTGTCCTGGTGGGAGAGTAGGAGTAACAGATGGTTCGGGCCCCTTTTGTACCCTAGCCAGGGCTAGCTGCATTTCGTTCATCTCCAGTCTCATTTTTTCCATTTTTTCCATTGCCTCTTTCAGCATCTGACTTTCCGTCCTTTCCTCTTCAACACTGTTTTCTGAGTTAGTCATGCTTTTCGGTATGGGCCCTTTGGATCTTGTTTGGTAATGGTAATCTGCCAGAACGTTCTAACAAACTAACTGGTTTGAAATCTCTGGAAAACAACAAACTTGTTAGCGTTAGAGTTTAACACATATTGCAATTGCACGTTGGGGAATGCAATGTTCCTAGGCAGTTTAACCATTTCTAACATGTCTTTGCTCCGTATGCATCATCCCGGCTTATTTTACTTGTGCCCTTTAGGTGTTTCTGAAACTTTCCTTTATTTGCTTTCTCTTTCTCTCTTTTTCTTTCTTTCTTTTCCTTTCTTTTATTCACTTTTTCTTTTAGCGGTGGTCGAATCTTATGTGGATTGCCTACGTATCATGTCCCCGCATGAATCAGACCGTGCGTAGTTCTACCACAAATAAAGACACCAATTTTTGGAAAATTTATTTCATTACTAAAACTTCTATTACAAACTACCCATTTGGAAAAGGAAAACAAAATACAGACTCCGAAGTACTAACATAATTTGATGCCAAAAGGAAACACACGGATAGACAACAGACTTTTGAAAATAGAAAAATACAGATTTGAACTAGGAGTACATTAACGCTTTGAATTTTGGTGCCCACGGGGCATCGTTCAGCCTTTCCGTGGGCTTTGGTGCAAGGCCCCTTTGCAAGCTTTTCAATTCTTCCATGATTCGATGGACGTAACCCATGACTGAAGCAAAAAGGGTATCACAGGGTATTTCCTCACATGCTAGGCACCTCATGGTGACGTAATGCCCAATCTCCTCAATTCTACCCCTCATTCTATCCCTTTCCATGAACAGTTGCTCTATTTGTTGATTCTTTGCTCCCAGTACTTGAGCGTTATCAGCGAGTTGATCTTGGAACCTCTCCATTTGTTCTTCCATTCGGGCCATTAAATCATAGCAGCGCTTCCTGTACGTTCTGGCATCTCGGGCTTGTTTAAAGACCCGATCTTTGAGAGTGGAATTTATTTCTCTTAATATTTCAATGCTCGCTTCATAATCCCTTCTCACTTGTCGTAAGTGCTTTGCTCGCGCTGTTGTACCTTTTTCCCATCTGGCCCGAATTCTTGCTATGCAGGCCTTTGATCTTGCCAAACCCTCTCGGCATTCAATGACTTGGTTTCTCAACCCAGTTATCAGACCTTCGTCGGACCGGCTCCTTTGTTGGTTGTCGGCATCCATTCTAACTCGTTGGATTTGGGCTTTCAAGGCCTTATTTGCTTGAGTCAATCTGTTCTTTTTTCCTGTGTCATCATCGACTTGCACGCTATTTTCATATTTCAGATCCTCAATTTGCTGTTTCAGCTTGCCAATTTCAACCCGATAACCTTCTTCTCTTGCCAGCCAGCCCCATTGTTCTTGTGAGTCATTCGTGAATTGCTGGACATGGGCTCTTTTAGCAGGCCTTTGACGAATCCGGAACCTTTTCCCAAACCATGCATCATACTTCGGGTCCACCTCGCCTTTGGTTAAATCTCGCACCATAGTTTTGGGCTCAAGGAATCTGTATTCATGCCACAATTTGCGAATTTTATCTTCCGGGACTGTGGCATTCGGTCTTAGCTCGATGGTATGCTTGCTCAAATCTTCATCATGAGGGATAATCTGGAACCTTCCCAATTGACGCAATACTCGATGAGGAGCGTATGGTTGGATACTACGGACACCCATCAGAAGAACATAACATTCTTTGGCCGACATGTATATTGCTTCAGTAGCGGGCAACCACCCAAACGCCCATTCAATTTGGTCCGCCGTTAGTGATCTCAGTCGTATAAACCAATCTCCAGTACCCTCGGGGAACACAACACCCGTTACCCGCTTCTCAAACTTTTCAATGCAGTTTAAACCAGTCAGCCCAAAGTTCATATACCCCACTCGATGGCAGAGATGTTCCTGTATCCACAACTGAAGTAATAGATTGCAACTTTGGAAAAAACTTCCTCTCTCCTTACACACGGTCAATGCTCGGTATATTTCTGATAAGATCAGGGGAACTATAGTGTTGTCAGCCCTTTTCATTGCGACATCAACCATCCCCACGAGACCTATCTCTATTTTCTTATCGTCTCGTGGGCAAACCATGATTCCCAAGAATGATGTTATGAATGTCAAGGTTCATCTTGCTTCCCATTTACCTTTGTTTTCGGCATGAGTCAGTCCTAAATTTGGCTCGTCAAAACCCCACGGATTACCATAACACTGATATAAGAACTGAAGAGCGCATCATCCTTTTGATAAATCATTATTTTGCACAGTCCGGCTGATATTTAACAAGTCCAGAAATCGGTGTGGCGATACCGGCCTTGGTGACAACAGATACTGACTTCTCAAATTCCCATTCATACCCGCATAACCTGCTACTTCCTCCAGTGTGGGTATAAGCTCAAAATCCGCAAAGCGAAATACATTTCGGGTCGGGTCCCAAAATGGTATCAAAGCCTCGATGACATCCGTCCTTGCCTTGACATTTAGTAGACTGATGAGACCCCCAAGACTCTGACCACTATTTCTTTGCTGCTTTTTCCCAAATCGTCCCACCACATATGGAGCTGGAGAGGGACCTCGCTAAAGACGGTGAAGGGTTTGTTTTCACTTGTGCTCATCCTGCACATTTATTAAGGCGATTTAAACAAAAGCAAAAAATTATTTGACTCAAAAAATGATTTGACTATATTTTCAAAAAGAAAGATCCGATTTTCTGAACACGGCCTTTCAGCACTTCGGGGATGAAGCCTGTGAGGGTAAACCGATCAAAACTCTAAAGGATGATCAAAAGTGGCCGTTTATGCAAAGTCAGCCTTCCGGCGTCCCTTTCGGGAACATTTGACTATTTTTGACAAAAACAGCATCACTTGATTTATTTAAGACTCTTTTCTGGTTTTTCCAAAATAGTAACCCGACATTGAGAACACGGCCTTACAGAGCCTCGGGGACGAGGATTCTAAGGCTGTGTGGGCTAATTGGTCAAAATTCAAAAAAAATGACCAAAAGTGGCCGTTTATGCAAAGTCAGCCCTCCGGCGTCCCTTTCAGGAACATTTGGCTATTTTTGACAACAACGGCACCGCCCGACTTATAATAAATTTTTTGACATTTTCTGGGTATTTTTGCAAAAAGGGGAGGTTGGACCCGATGAGGGTTGCCTACGTATTTCACATCTGGTGAGAATCACACCGACGTAGTTCGGGCAAATAACATAGACTATTTTTTTTCACTAAATAAACTATTTTGAAAACAAGACAAACTAAAAATAAAGACTTTTTTTTTTTGCTTTTTGAATAAAACAAACTATTTAAAATAAAAACTTTTTTTTTTATTTTCTAACAAATATTTGGCACAATTTTGACACTATTCGGGCATTGATATTTTCAAAACTAGTGATTAACTCTCTTAACCCTCTACACTGCTATTTTTCTTCTTTTTTTTCATTTTTTTTCATTTTCCCAATATTTAAAAGCCGGTCAGCATGCGAGTCCGAAGCATATAAATGCACATGTAGCAAGTAAGATGCATCATGATAGTCTTTTTTATTTCAGGTACACATGTCCTAGACAGACCCAACCCCTGTGTTGAGTCTCCAAAGTCAAATGCACATGATGCAAACAAACGTTCCTACTAGGGATCTGACATGTGGTTTTGTCATACTAGGTTTAAAACCTGAGTGTATTGTTCTAAACCTGGCTTACCCGAGCGGACAACTCGAGCCGAGGAGGAGGCAGCATACCGGGAATACAAAAGCTTCACCGGCTTAGCAACTTATCCGAACCTCGTTCTAAAAAAAATGGGATTGACTCTAAACAGAAAAGAAGTCACACGAAATGCACCATTCTTCATGATTTAGAAGACTCAGAGAGAAGATGGGTTTCGTAACAATTTATATACAATTCACAGAATAGCAAAGCGGTAAAAGCAACATTTAACACATTAGATAAAAAAATGTAATAAAATAAGATAATAAATAAAGTCAATATAACAATTATTCCAAGCTCAAATTTCTAACCCTGAACCAGTGGTTCTGGGTTAATCTCCCCGCAGAGTCGCCAGAGCTGTCACACCTCCTTTTTCACCTACACCCCGGAAAAGGGTATATGTAAATGGAGTTTTTCTAATTAAAGGACAATCGAAACGGGATTTATTTTAAGAAATTCAGAGTCGCCACTTGGGAGATTTATGGTGTCCAAAGTCACCGATTGAATCCCGAATCAAGGAAAATATGACTCTATTTAACAGTCCGCGAACCAGAAATCCGAGTAAGGAATTCTGTTAACCCGGGAGAAGGTGTTAGGCATTCCCGGATTCCGTGATTCTAGCACGGTCGCTCAACTATTATAATTGGCCTATTATCTGATTTTAGTACATGTTTATACCTATGTGAAAATTTTAACTTAAACCGCTTTTCTTTATTTAATTTTTTAAGAAAAATTCAACGTCATCTAAAACGCGACTTGAACCCCGTCATATAAATGCACTGCGGTCCGTGACGTATTTTATCCAACATTGTTGAGATTTAGATTTGGGTCACATAAATGCGCACCCGAGTTTAGGAAGATAAATTATTAAAATAACGCGCCTAAAGCAACTACGCACTTTCAAATTTGCGAGGGCCATGGAAAATTCAACTAATGGCACGCCTCGATTTCTAAAGGATTAAAATTAGTTATATGCGGGCTATGGATTATGAACAAAATATATTGTGGAAAACCATCTTCAATAGGAGAACTATTGTGGATACATCTGCGGTACATTACTGCTAAAGTAAACATTTGCTCCAATATGTGCAGAAAACAAGCATATCAAAATTGTTTGACATAGGTTCAGGTGAAACCAAAATAGAAGAGATCAAAAGGTATTAAATTCTTTATTGACAGAATATCATGAGAATATTCATAGGATTTAATAATATGAAACATGACCATTTCACAAGTAGATATACGATACAGCACATCATTTAGGCATCTTTAAAGTTAACCGCTAATATAATAAATAAAGGCACTAATTTGACAACTACATACAACACATCGTTAAAACACATCTAAAGGACACAATGATATCAATAGCAATACTTTTCAACTTTAGCTAACAATTTCCATAGCTTTTGTTGTTTACTTTCTAAATAATGAGTTTTAAATTCAAAGGGAAATCATGTACTTCTTCAGCAACCTTCAAATAAATCAAAAGGCCTTAAACTTAAACTCACGTTTTCAACTAACCAAAGATAATAAAATATTTTACGTCAAACAAATACAGGGATACAAAAACGACAATAACCAAACTAGCTGAGAAGATCAACAATGATACAGTAGTACTATCAAAGTGCTAGAAAATAGGAGCTGAACTTATCTTCCAAATTCAAAAAAAACAACAGTGGGAAAGTCAAACAAGAACCGCAAGCAAAATCGAGACCTCGAACCGGAAACCTCAGAACTACGTTCTTCGACGACCTCGAAACTCGTCGGAACAGTTTTGGAAGTGGACTATTTGGGGCGTTTTATGGGGTGTTTTTCAGGTGGAGAAGATGAGCTCTCATGGCTCTTTCATGGTGGATGTTAAGCTCTAGATGTAGAATTTTTAGGAGGAAGAAGACCCTCTTTTCGTTGGTTGTCCGTGTATATTCAGTGTATATCGAGAGTATCTCAAGTGTATATAGAATGTATACTGACTGTATATCGAGTGTATAACCCCTGTCTCCGTTAAGAAGAAGCCATCCTTTTTTCCTCTCTATCTTTTGAACTTCCCCTCTCCTCTTTCTCCAGCTCTCTAATCTCTAAATAAGTATCAAATTAGTGCATCTTCCATTACAAATTATACTTTTAACTTCTTTAATTATCCACTAGTTAGTGTTATTATTTAATTTTCATTAGTGTTAGTTTTACCCTACCAATATAGAAGCTTCCTAATTAGTTAGGTAAGACTCTTTTTTCATTTTTTTTAAATAAAACCTAAATTAATTTCTATCCCCAACGGACACCCATCAGAAGAACATAACATTCTTTGGCCGACAGCAGAGTCGCCAGAGCTGTCACACCTCCTTTTTCACCTACACCCCGGAAAAGGGTACAAGTAAAGAGAGTTTTTCTAATTAAAGGATAATCGAAACGGAATTTATTTTAAGAAATTCAGAGTCGCACTTGGGAGATTTATGGTGTCCCAAGTCACCGATTGAATCCCGAATCAAGGAAAATATGACTCTATTTAATAGTTCGCGAACCAGAAATCCGAGTAAGCAATTCTGTTAACCCGGGAGAAGGTGTTAGGCATTCCCGGATTCCGTGGTTCTAGCACGGTCGCTACTGTTATAATTGGCCTATTATCTGATTTTAGTACATGTTTAAACCTATGTGCAAATTTTAACTTAAACCGCTTTTCTTTATTTAATTTTTTAAGAAAAATTCAACGTCATCTAAAACACGTCTTGAACCCCGTCACATAAATGCACCCGCGGTCCGTGACGTATTTTATCCAACATTGTTGAGATTTAGATTTGGGTCACATAAATGCGCACCCGAGTTTAGGAAGATAAATTATTAAAATAACGCGCCTAAAGCAACTACGCACTTTCAAATTTGCGAGGGCCATGGAAAATTCAACTAATGGCACGCCTCGATTTCTAAAGGATTAAAATTAGTTATATGCGGGCTATGGATTATGAACAAAATATATTGTGGAAAACCATCTTCAATAGGAGAACTATTGTGGATACATCTGCGGTACATTACTGCTAAAATAAACATTTGCTCCAATATGTGCAGAAAACAAGCATATCAAAATTGTTTGATATAGGTTCAGGTGAAACCAAAATAGAAGAGATCAAAAGGTATTAAATTCTTTATTGACAAAATATCGTGAGAATATTCATAGGATTTAATAATATGAAACATGACCATTTCACAAGTAGATATACGATACAACACATCATTCAGGCATCTTTAAAGTTAACCGCTAATATAATAAATAAAGGCACTAATTTGACAACTACATACAACACATTGTTAAAACATATCTAAAGGACACAATGATATAAATAGCAATACTTTTCAACTTTAGCTAACAATTTCCAAAGCTTTTGTTGTTTACTTTCTAAATAATGAATTTTAAATTCAAAGGGAAATCATGTACTTCTTCAGCTACCTTCAAATAAATCAAAAGGCCTTCAACTTAAACTCACGTTTCTAACTAACCAAAGATAATAAAATATTTTACGTCAAACAAATACAGGGATGCAAAATCGCCAATAACCAAACTAGCTGAGAAGATCAATACTGATACAGTAGTACTATCAAAGTGCTAGAAAATAGGAGCTGACATTATCTTCCAAATTCAAACAAAACAACAGCGGCAAAGTCAAACAGGAACTGCAAGCAAAATCGAGACCTCGAACCGGAAACCTCAGAACTACGTTCTTCAACGACCTCGAAACTCGCCGGAACAGTTTTGGAAGTGGACTATTTGGGGCGTTTTATGGGGTGTTTTTCAGGTGGAGAAGATGAGCTCTCATGGCTTTTTCATGGTGGATGTTAAGCTCTAGATGTAGAATTTTTAGGAGGAAGAAGACCCTCTTTTCGTTGGCTGTCCGTGTATATCCAGTGTATATCGAGAGTATCTCAAGTGTATATAGAATGTATACTGACTGTATATCGAGTGTATACCTCCTGTCTCCGTTAAGAAGAAGCCATCTTTTTTTCCTCTCTATCTTTTGAACTTCCCCTCTCCTCTTTCTCCAACTCTCTAATCTCTAAATATGCATCAAATTAGTGCATCTTCCATTACAAATTATACTTTTAACTTCTTTAATTATCCACTAGTTAGTGTTATTATTTAATTTTCATTAGTGTTAGTTTTACCCTACCAATATATAAGCTTCCTAATTAGTTAGGTAAGACTCTTTTTTCATTTTTTTTAAATAAATCCTAAATTAATTTCTATCCCCAGATTATCTTAGACAATTAAATTAATTAACCCTAATAATTATTACAACTAATTAAAAACCAAATTAAAAGAAAATTGCCAAAATTTGAAAATTAAAAAGTAAAATGTAACATGACTATGTTTTTATGATATTTTTCTATTTTTTCAACAACAACTTACTTAATTAATCTAAAAATGTAAAATAAAATCCAAAATGCAGATGCAATATATATTTTTTCTTTGTATTTTTTCATAATCTGAAATACTACATAATGCATTTTAAAATAAGATAGAAATATTGCACAATACCAAAGCTAATCCTAATTAATTAAACTAAATATAAACTATTTTTGTGTTTTCGAAATTATATAAAGATAAAAATAAGGTACTATTTTTTTAAAATTATTTTTTTATGAAAAGTACATAAACTAAAATACTTGTTGTCACACCTCCTTTTTGCGCGCCCCTCACCCGAAGGGTTAAGTGCGCGGGTGGAGTTTTTCCAATTTAAGTGACAATATTCGAAATGGGATTATTCATTTAATTCAGAGTCGCCACTTGGGAAAGGTTTGGTTTTTGGTGTCCCAAGTCACCGGTTTATCTTGAATCCCAAATCGAGGAAATTTTCGACTTTTTCAAATGAAGTCTGCGAACCAGAAATTCTAAGTAAGGAATTCTGTTGACCCGAGGGAAGGTGTTAGGCACCCTCGAATCCCGTGGTTCTAGCACGGTCGCTTAAATTGTTATAATGGCTAAATATCTGATTTAAAATACATGTTATGATTTACGTGCTTTTATTAAGTTTAAACCGCTTTTATTATTGTCATTTATTTTTATAGAATCGCCACGTCGTAAAAAATGCATCTCGAACCACGTCACAATCAATGCACCCGTGGTCGTCGACATATTTTGACTCCGTTGAGGTGGATTTGGGTCACATCAATGTGCACCCGTGTTTAAGAAGGTTAAATTATTAAAGGTGCGCCTAAAGCAACTAACGTATTGTTATTTTGGGAAGGCCGTAAAATTCGCTAAACGGCATGTCCCGAATTCTAAATATTTTAATATATACATTTAGAGGGCCCCGAAGCTTGTGCATTTTTGTTTGTCGAGGCTCATCTCATTTTTAGAAGGGTATCCTACAGTGACTACATTTCTACTACGCTTGTTTCTAAAAATAAAAGAAAGGATTACGTGTTGATTACATGCTTGACCCGCTTTGGATCCTTACTTGATTATCCGATTTTTATGAGGCGTGAATTATTCAGTGCCTTATTTCATAGATGAGCACGTTGTTAAATTGTCAGAGGAAATCACCATACAAGATTAATATAACTGTTAAAAAGGAAGCTTATGATAAACGTTCTTCAGATCTAAGTTTGAAACTTGCCTATTTAAAACAAATCAGCGGAATTAACCTTTCGGAACCTATTACTAATAGAATTTGAATGTGAACCTGTGAGCTATCTACAAAGGTTCAATAAAACTAAACATCATATTTGGCAAAACTTAAAGCAAACTTTTCTATACATGCGGAATGTCAGCTAAAAGTTACCTAATTATCTATGTGTTAAAGAAAACTCATGCATTCCTCATTAGACAACCCCTTAAACAAATGAAATCACAGTTTAGGACGAACTAAACTATGGTTAAGTACAAAGCTATCTAAAGTGTTTCTTTATCGAATTACAAGCTAAACAAATTGCACATATCTTAATAACGTTTGTAAAACTGTAACTGCAGCAAACGAATGATTAAACTCCTGCATATCTTTGATTTCATGCTTTCATTGTTACATCAGATGCAAAATCTTAGTATGTACCTGGATGTCGGATACAACAGAAGAAAGCGAGGGGTCAGCAGGACAACAGAAGCAACACCAAACAACAGCAGTAACAGCAGGAACAAATAGGACAACTCCCAGTGCAAGATACAGTTAGAACCGGCAAGAAATGGTAGATAGGTAGCAGCAAACAATGCAGTAGGAACAAAACTCCAAGGCAGACCAATCCAGGGGAAACGAACAATATGAATCGACCAATGAACTCAGCTGATACTTGGAAGAAAACAGAGTTGATTGAAAAGGTTGAACAAGACTGAGAATCAGACCAACAAGACAGAAAATGATTGCTGATTTTCTGTTTATCCCTTTCCCTGTCTTCTTTCTTTTCAAGCATCCAATATCAGACTGCAGTTTTGAACTTATACTTAAGTTATCAGAAAAAGAGACCTTTTCCAGTTAGTTTTTTTTTACTGTTTTCCCCCAGAACTTCAATTCTCAAGATTTCAGTTTAGGTTCCCCCTGTGTCTCTCTATGTATGCCTGTGTGTGTATACTTCTCAGTGTATATTTCAGCTCTCTCTTTCAAAACTCCTCACCTTCTGTGTATTTTATTTTACAGCTCTCTCTATCCTTCCTCTTTCTGTATCTCTATTATCAGATGATATTCTTTTCCTCTCCTCCTTTTTTCTGTCCCTGTCTATCTCCTCCTCTTTTCTGTCCCTGTCTATCTCCTCCTCCTTTTATAAGCCTCCCTCCTACTCCTTTTAACAGCCTCTTTTTAATATCACAGTACCCCTCCCATGTGCCCTTTTCTTTTCAGTTTCCACTCAGCTATTTAAGTATTAATCCCATGACATTCCCTTGGCAGGCTTTAACTTTTCATTTTATTATCTAAAAGCAAGTATGGGCAGTAGAATATATCTGACAGCATATACTGTCAGATTGTTTAAAACTTAAAAGCTTCTTAATGCAGAAAAACAGGCTGTGCACAAGGCACATGAGGTGCACCAATGCACATGCTGTGCACGAGTGCACATGCCTTCCAATTCAGAATTTAAACATAAACAATCCTTTTTACATTGACTGATCCAAATCAACAGCTATAAGTAAACAAAACTGGTTCTGAATTGATTTCAACAGATGTTCAACAGAAGCAAATCGATTTACTATGCTCAGACAGTTGAAATTAATTGACGACACATGTCGACTCGACTATATTAGTATTAACATACACAATCGTAGCCAAAAATCAGACATTTAAACAGTATTGATACATGGTTCGCATTATACTGACTAAGCAGAAATACACTCGAGGAGTCAACTAGTCAGTCCAAACTCGAAAATCAGCTACTTGCACAAACAAATACATAATGCCTTATCAGAATAGGGGGGGGGGAATTTAGACAAACAAACAGAGGTTCAGGCGAAGTGGTTGAAGCACAGTTGATAGAGGTCAAGGACATAAACAGCAAACGAACAGACCCTTACAACAATCAAACAAACCAAAACAACTAAGAAAAGAAAGAAAACTCACCTTAAACCGCAAAAAGATCAAAACCTTAACTCGGACTTGGTCAGGCCTTTCTTAAGGCTGAACGGACTTTAAACGAAGTGTTTCTCAGACGAGAAACACTTGGATTAAAGTCCATTAGACCTTAACCTCTTCGGTTCGAACGGATATGGACCAGTGACGAAGAACCCACAAATTCCAAAACTCAGATCTGGGATTCATGCTTCCCTGATCAGATTCGGACCAAACCAAGTATGGTTTGGTCACGAGGGGGGTCTGGGGAGTGTCTGGTATGAAACTGGGGTTGGTTGGGTTAGATCGAGTTTTGACTCGAATCTTCGAATGAAGATTCGAGGACCTGGGGGTGATTCGAACCATGGGGTTGGTAGATTTGGGTTCAGGATGGCATGGGGGTTCTATGGTGTTCAGGGGAAGGTCACCGGCATCCATGCCGCTGGCTTCCATGGCAGAAGTACGCAGGGGCGGCTAGGGTTTTAGGGTTGTTTGTTTGGGGAGACGAAGGCTGGGGTTTGGATAGGGGGGCAGGGTAGTGTTAGGAGTTTATATAGTTAGTGAGCAAATGGATCCTGGCCGTTGGATGAGATGAGAGGAAGGGCCAGGATCCTTTGACTATCAGGGAACGACGTCGTTTCAAGGGTAAAGGGTTAGGGTCGGTCCGGGTGAGACGGGTCGGTTTTGTTGATGGGTTATGGGGAATTGATCTTGGCCGTTGATCAATTTAAGATCAACGGCCCAGATCAACCTGTATCAAAACGACGTCGTTTGGATTCTCTGGGCATCAGGTGGTGTTGGACCGGGCAGGCCTGGATTTTGGGCTGAGTTTGTTGGGCCAATTTTAACAAATTGGCCCAAGTCCGGAAGGGGTCTTTTCTTTTCTTTCTTTTATTATTTTTTATTATTATTTTCATCTCTTTTCCTTATTTATTTTAAAAACAAAACTAAGCAAAAAAAATCAAAAATAAAAATTAAATACACACTCACTACAATTATTTGCACACACACTAAAAATATTTCGAAATAGGTAAAATCAAACAACATAAAATCACGGACGAAGATGCTTGTTTATGCTTTTCTATTTAAACCATGTTACGGTTCAGATTATGCATGACACGTACACATTTTTTTGAATTTTGTTTTAATAAAGTAAATAAATAAAAACGGGCCAAAGTCACTAATAAATCAACAAAGTGCCGCATGGAAATCCAAAATTGTACAACAGGACCAATTTTATTCTTTTGGAGTGACTGTCGCGCAAAACAAAAATCACGTGCTCACAGCTGCCCCTCTTTGTTCGGAAACATGAAGGGTTTTCGTGCAAAGATAAAGTGAGCGTGTATGAGCGATTTTTGCCTATAGACCACTCCGTATGAAGCATTTTTTGAAAGATCTGACCGAATCTTGCTTCAAAGATTTCCTACATATCCTGGGCTAAACAGGAATCAGGTCAATGTAGTTCGGGAAGTTTTGGTAGCTGGGACTACCATGGGATTGCAATGCTTGCTGCTATTGCTGCTGCTGTTGTCACTGCTACGTTACTGGCCGCCTTATTACAACCAAACGAAAATTAGAAACTGAACTAACTACTTATACGTATGTCAACTACTAGTTACAAGATTCCTATCTATGATTCTTTCACGACTTGATCTTGGGTCTTAGCTGATTCTGCTTGTAGACTCTGATCTGAATCTTGATGCTTGCGAGTTGCGGCGACTGGTTTAATCTCCGGGATACCGAATAAAATGTGACTGGCAGAGTTCGGGACCTTAGTCAAATGTAGGAGTCGATCTGCTTTTCCTTTACTCTGATATCTCGGGACATCTTCTTTTGTCTTTTTCTTCTTTTGAATCCAAACTAGAATTTATCTCGTGGGTCATTTCGATCCGTGTGGCTCGAGGTCAGACCTGCGGGAGAAAACAAACAAACGAACGAAATTTTCTGCCCCAGTTTCACTAGGAAAATTTCGTTAATTATTCACCAGGAAGTTCATAAAATTGATGAAAGAGGATATGCATGCTCAGTTCAGGGTTGGAGTCCTAACACCGGCTAGCTGGGGAGAGGTTCGGTTTGGGGTTTAAAACCCTAATGCCGAACAAAGGAAGAATTCAGTTTAGGGTTCAAAACCCTAATGCTGGCTGGAAAAAGTTCAGCTTAGGGTTTAAAAACCCTAATGCTGACTAAAAAGAAAATTCAGTTTAGGGTTTAAAACCCTAATGCTGATTGCATGGAAAAGCTCAGTTTAGAGTTTAAAACTCTAATGTTGGCTGAAAAGAAAATTCAGTTTAGGGTTTAAAACCCTAATGCTGATTGCATGGAAAAGCTCAGTTTAGAGTTTAAAACTCTAATGCTGGCTGAAAGGAAAATTCAGTTTAGGGTTTAAAACCCTAACGCTGATTAAAAGAAAATTCAGTTTAGGGTTTAAAACCCTAATGCTGATTGCATGGAAAAGCTCAGTTTAGAGTTTAAAACTCTAATGCTGGCTGAAAGGAAAATTCAGTTTAGGGTTTAAAACCCTAATGCTGATTAAAAGAAAATTCAGTTTAGGGTTTAAAACCCTAATGCTGATTGCATGGAAAAGCTCAGTTTAGAGTTTAAAACTCTAATGCTGGCTGAAAGGAAAATTCAGTTTAGGGTTTAAAACCCTAATGCTGATTGCATGGAAAAGCTCAGTTTAGAGTTTAAAACTCTAATGCTGGCTGAAAGGAAAATTCAGTTTAGGGTTTAAAACCCTAACGCTGATTAAAAGAAAATTCAGTTTAGGGTTTAAAACCCTAATGCTGATTGCATGGAAAAGCTCAGTTTAGAGTTTAAAACTCTAATGCTGGCTGAAAGGAAAAGTTCAGTTTAAGGTTTAAAACCCTAACGCTGATTAAAAGAAAATTCAGTTTAGGGTTTAAAACCCTAATGCTGATTGCATGGAAAAGCTCAGTTTAGAGTTTAAAACTCTAATGCTGGCTGAAAGGAAAAGTTCAGTTTAAGGTTTAAAACCCTAATGCTGACTAAAAGAAAATTCAGTTTAGGGTTTAAAACCCTAATGTTGATTGCATGGAAAAGCTCAGTTTAGAGTTTAAAACTCTAATGCTTGCTGAAAGGAAAATTCAGTTTAGAGTTTAAAACTCTAATGCTGGCTGAAAGGAAAATTCAGTTTAGGGTTTAAAACCCTAATGCTGATTGCATGGAAAAGCTCAGTTTAGAGTTTAAAACTCTAATGCTGGCTGAAAGGAAAATTCAGTTTAGGGTTTAAAACCCTAATGCTGATTGCATGGAAAAGCTCAGTTTAGAGTTTAAAACTCTAATGCTGGCTGAAAGGAAAATTCAGTTTAGGGTTTAAAACCCTAACGCTGATTAAAAGAAAATTCAGTTTAGGGTTTAAAACCCTAATGCTGATTGCATGGAAAAGCTCAGTTTAGAGTTTAAAACTCTAATGCTGGCTGAAAGGAAAATTCAGTTTAGGGTTTAAAACCCTAATGCTGATTGCATGGAAAAGCTCAGTTTAGAGTTTAAAACTCTAATGCTGGCTGAAAGGAAAATTCAGTTTAGGGTTTAAAACCCTAATGCTGATTGCATGGAAAAGCTCAGTTTAGAGTTTAAAACTCTAATGCTGGCTGAAAGGAAAATTCAGTTTAGGGTTTAAAACCCTAACGCTGATTAAAAGAAAATTCAGTTTAGGGTTTAAAACCCTAATGCTGATTGCATGGAAAAGCTCAGTTTAGAGTTTAAAACTCTAATGCTGGCTGAAAGGAAAATTCAGTTTAGGGTTAAAAACCCTAACGCTGATTAAAAGAAAATTCAGTTTAGGGTTTAAAACCCTAATGCTGATTGCATGGAAAAGCTCAGTTTAGAGTTTAAAACTCTAATGCTGGCTAAAAGGAAAAGTTCAGTTTAAGGTTTAAAACCCTAATGCTGACTAAAAGAAAATTCAGTTTAGGGTTTAAAACCCTAATGCTGATTGCATGGAAAAGCTCAGTTTAGAGTTTAAAACTCTAATGCTGGCTGAAAGGAAAAATTTCAGTTTAGGGTTTAAAACCCTAATGCTGACTAAAAGGAAAATTCAGTTTAGGGTTTAAAACCCTAATGTTGATTGCTGGGGATAAAGCTCGAGAATACTACCCGATCAATTTTTGAGTTTTCTTGTTTTAATAGAAGATAGAAGGGAGTTTTGCGGGAACTTACCTTTTGAGTAAATTCCTTATTGCCAAAATGTTTCTTGTACCCGTGTACCTTCTTCTTTGGGCAACACCTGCTTCTTGCACGGCTGTCTTGGATTAACACCTGTTTCAATTTCTCAGACAAAGAACAATTGTTAGTTCGAAAATGACGGTCGGTTTGGTGACCTTGATCGTTCCCAATTGCTTCGTTGCGTCTTTACTTCTGTTGCGTAGTCCCGCCATTGATTCGAATTGAATGGCGAAACCTTTAGACTGCTCAGGCTTGTATTTCCGGATTCTGTGATGATTTGCCTCGTAAGGCCTCTTTTTTTTTTTTGTCCCGTTTTGATTGAAGGTTCTCAACGGGGATTTTATTGGAGGTGTTCTGTGGGAACTTGTACAAGAGGAAGCTATGTGGGGGAAATATTTACAAAGTGGATTCTTTGTGCGGATTCTGTACAATGGGGTATGCTGGGTTTTGGTTTCAAAACGGGTTTCCCAGGGTTTGTTGGGGTAAGCTTGTTGGGGAATATTTACAAAAGGACTTGCTGGGATGTGCTGGGGAGATTATGAGCTGTCACACCTCCTTTTTGCGCGCCCGTCCCCGAAGGGTTAAGTGCGCGGGTGGAGTTTTTCCAATTTAAGTGACAATATTCGAAATGGGATTATTCATTTAATTCAGAGTCGCCACTTGGGAAAGGTTTGGTTTTTGGTGTCCCAAGTCACCGGTTTATCTTGAATCCCAAATCGAGGAAATTTTCGACTTTTTCAAATGAAGTCTGCGAACCAGAAATTCTAAGTAAGGAATTCTGTTGACCCGAGGGAAGGTGTTAGGCACCCTCGAATCCCGTGGTTCTAGCACGGTCGCTTAAATTGTTATAATGGCTAAATATCTGATTTAAAATACATGTTATGATTTACGTGCTTTTATTAAGTTTAAACCGCTTTTATTATTGTCATTTATTTTTATAGAATCGCCACGTCGTAAAAAATGCATCTCGAACCACGTCACAATCAATGCACCCGTGGTCGTCGACATATTTTGACTCCGTTGAGGTGGATTTGGGTCACATCAATGTGCACCCGTGTTTAAGAAGGTTAAATTATTAAAGGTGCGCCTAAAGCAACTAACGTATTGTTATTTTGGGAAGGCCGTAAAATTCGCTAAACGGCATGTCCCGAATTCTAAATATTTTAATATATACATTTAGAGGGCCCCGAAGCTTGTGCATTTTTGTTTGTCGAGGCTCATCTCATTTTTAGAAGGGTATCCTACAGTGACTACATTTCTACTACGCTTGTTTCTAAAAATAAAAGAAAGGATTACGTGTTGATTACATGCTTGACCCGCTTTGGATCCTTACTTGATTATCCGATTTTTATGAGGCGTGAATTATTCAGTGCCTTATTTCATAGATGAGCACGTTGTTAAATTGTCAGAGGAAATCACCATACAAGATTAATATAACTGTTAAAAAGGAAGCTTATGATAAACGTTCTTCAGATCTAAGTTTGAAACTTGCCTATTTAAAACAAATCAGCGGAATTAACCTTTCGGAACCTATTACTAATAGAATTTGAATGTGAACCTGTGAGCTATCTACAAAGGTTCAATAAAACTAAACATCATATTTGGCAAAACTTAAAGCAAACTTTTCTATACATGCGGAATGTCAGCTAAAAGTTACCTAATTATCTATGTGTTAAAGAAAACTCATGCATTCCTCATTAGACAACCCCTTAAACAAATGAAATCACAGTTTAGGACGAACTAAACTATGGTTAAGTACAAAGCTATCTAAAGTGTTTCTTTATCGAATTACAAGCTAAACAAATTGCACATATCTTAATAACGTTTGTAAAACTGTAACTGCAGCAAACGAATGATTAAACTCCTGCATATCTTTGATTTCATGCTTTCATTGTTACATCAGATGCAAAATCTTAGTATGTACCTGGATGTCGGATACAACAGAAGAAAGCGAGGGGTCAGCAGGACAACAGAAGCAACACCAAACAACAGCAGTAACAGCAGGAACAAATAGGACAACTCCCAGTGCAAGATACAGTTAGAACCGGCAAGAAATGGTAGATAGGTAGCAGCAAACAATGCAGTAGGAACAAAACTCCAAGGCAGACCAATCCAGGGGAAACGAACAATATGAATCGACCAATGAACTCAGCTGATACTTGGAAGAAAACAGAGTTGATTGAAAAGGTTGAACAAGACTGAGAATCAGACCAACAAGACAGAAAATGATTGCTGATTTTCTGTTTATCCCTTTCCCTATCTTCTTTCTTTTCAAGCATCCAATATCAGACTGCAGTTTTGAACTTATACTTAAGTTATCAGAAAAAGAGACCTTTTCCAGTTAGTTTTTTTTTTACTGTTTTCCCCCAGAACTTCAATTCTCAAGATTTCAGTTTAGGTTCCCCCTGTGTCTCTCTATGTATGCCTGTGTGTGTATACTTCTCAGTGTATATTTCAGCTCTCTCTTTCAAAACTCCTCACCTTTTGTGTATTTTCTTTTACAGCTCTCTCTATCCTTCCTCTTTCTGTATCTCTATTATCAGATGATATTCTTTTCCTCTCCTCCTTTTTTCTGTCCCTGTCTATCTCCTCCTCTTTTCTGTCCCTGTCTATCTCCTCCTCCTTTTATAAGCCTCCCTCCTACTCCTTTTAACAGCCTCTTTTTAATATCACAGTACCCCTCCCATGTGCCCTTTTCTTTTCAGTTTCCACTAAGCTATTTAAGTATTAATCCCATGACATTCCCTTGGCAGGCTTTAACTTTTCATTTTATTATCTAAAAGCAAGTATGGGCAGTAGAATATATCTGACAGCATATACTGTCAGATTGTTTAAAACTTAAAAGCTTCTTAATGCAGAAAAACAGGCTGTGCACAAGGCACATGAGGTGCACCAATGCACATGCTGTGCACGAGTGCACATGCCTTCCAATTCAGAATTTAAACATAAACAATCCTTTTTACATTGACTGATCCAAATCAACAGCTATAAGTAAACAAAACTGGTTCTGAATTGATTTCAACAGATGTTCAACAGAAGCAAATCGATTTACTATGCTCAGACAGTTGAAATTAATTGACGACACATGTCGACTCGACTATATTAGTATTAACATACACAATCGTAGCCAAAAATCAGACATTTAAACAGTATTGATACATGGTTCGCATTATACTGACTAAGCAGAAATACACTCGAGGAGTCAACTAGTCAGTCCAAACTCGAAAATCAGCTACTTGCACAAACAAATACATAATGCCTTATCAGAATAGGGGGGGAATTTAGACAAACAAACAGAGGTTCAGGCGAAGTGGTTGAAGCACAGTTGATAGAGGTCAAGGACATAAACAGCAAACGAACAGACCCTTACAACAATCAAACAAACCAAAACAACTAAGAAAAGAAAGAAAACTCACCTTAAACCGCAAAAAGATCAAAACCTTAACTCGGACTTGGTCAGGCCTTTCTTAAGGCTGAACGGACTTTAAACGAAGTGTTTCTCAGACGAGAAACACTTGGATTAAAGTCCATTAGACCTTAACCTCTTCGGTTCGAACGGATATGGACCAGTGACGAAGAACCCACAAATTCCAAAACTCAGATCTGGGATTCATGCTTCCCTGATCAGATTCGGACCAAACCAAGTATGGTTTGGTCACGAGGGGGGTCTGGGGAGTGTCTGGTATGAAACTGGGGTTGGTTGGGTTAGATCGAGTTTTGACTCGAATCTTCGAATGAAGATTCGAGGACCTGGGGGTGATTCGAACCATGGGGTTGGTAGATTTGGGTTCAGGATGGCATGGGGGTTCTATGGTGTTCAGGGGAAGGTCACCGGCATCCATGCCGCCGGCTTCCATGGCGGAAGTACGCAGGGGCGGCTAGGGTTTTAGGGCTGTTTGTTTGGGGAGACGAAGGCTGGGGTTTGGATAGGGGGCAGGGTAGTGTTAGGAGTTTATATAGTTAGTGAGCAAATGGATCCTGGCCGTTGGATGAGATGAGAGGAAGGGCCAGGATCCTTTGACTATCAGGGAACGACGTCGTTTCAAGGGTAAAGGGTTAGGGTCGGTTCGGGTGAGACGGGTCGGTTTTGTTGATGGGTTATGGGGAATTGATCTTGGCCGTTGATCAATTTAAGATCAACGGCCCAGATCAACCTGTATCAAAACGATGTCGTTTGGATTCTCTGGGCATCAGGTGGTGTTGGACCGGGCAGGCCTGGATTTTGGGCTGAGTTTGTTGGGCCAATTTTAACAAATTGGCCCAAGTCCGGAAGGGGTCTTTTCTTTTCTTTCTTTTATTATTTTTTATTATTATTTTCATCTCTTTTCCTTATTTATTTTAAAAACCAAACTAAGCAAAAAAAATCAAAAATAAAAATTAAATACACACTCACTACAATTATTTGCACACACACTAAAAATATTTCGAAATAGGTAAAATCAAACAACATAAAATCACGGACGAAGATGCTTGTTTATGCTTTTCTATTTAAACCATGTTACGGTTCAGATTATGCATGACACGTACACATTTTTTTGAATTTTGTTTTAATAAAGTAAATAAATAAAAACGGGCCAAAGTCACTAATAAATCAACAAAGTGCCGCATGGAAATCCAAAATTGTACAACAGGACCAATTTTATTCTTTTGGAGTGACTGTCGCGCAAAACAAAAATCACGTGCTCACAGCTGCCCCTCTTTGTTCGGAAACATGAAGGGTTTTCGTGCAAAGATAAAGTGAGCGTGTATGAGCGATTTTTGCCTATAGACCACTCCGTATGAAGCATTTTTTGAAAGATCTGACCGAATCTTGCTTCAAAGATTTCCTACATATCCTGGGCTAAACAGGAATCAGGTCAATGTAGTTCGGGAAGTTTTGGTAGCTGGGACTACCATGGGATTGCAATGCTTGCTGCTACTGCTGCTGCTGTTGTCACTGCTACGTTACTGGCCGCCTTATTACAACCAAACGAAAATTAGAAACTGAACTAACTACTTATACGTATGTCAACTGCTAGTTACAAGATTCCTATCTATGATTCTTTCACGACTTGATCTTGGGTCTTAGCTGATTCTGCTTGTAGACTCTGATCTGAATCTTGATGCTTGCGAGTTGCGGCGACTGGTTTAATCTCCGGGATACCGAATAAAATGTGACTGGCAGAGTTCGGGACCTTAGTCAAATGTAGGAGTCGATCTGCTTTTCCTTTACTCTGATATCTCGGGACATCTTCTTTTGTCTTTTTCTTCTTTTGAATCCAAACTGGAATTTATCTCGTGGGTCATTTCGATCCATGTGGCTCGAGGTCAGACCTGCGGGAGAAAACAAACAAACGAACGAAATTTTCTGCCCCAGTTTCACTAGGAAAATTTCGTTAATTATTCACCAGGAAGTTCATAAAATTGATGAAAGAGGATATGCATGCTCAGTTCAGGGTTGGAGTCCTAACACCGGCTAGCTGGGGAGAGGTTCGGTTTGGGGTTTAAAACCCTAATGCCGAACAAAGGAAGAATTCAGTTTAGGGTTCAAAACCCTAATGCTGGCTGGAAAAAGTTCAGCTTAGGGTTTAAAAACCCTAATGCTGACTAAAAAGAAAATTCAGTTTAGGGTTTAAAACCCTAATGCTGATTGCATGGAAAAGCTCAGTTTAGAGTTTAAAACTCTAATGTTGGCTGAAAAGAAAATTCAGTTTAGGGTTTAAAACCCTAATGCTGATTGCATGGAAAAGCTCAGTTTAGAGTTTAAAACTCTAATGCTGGCTGAAAGGAAAATTCAGTTTAGGGTTTAAAACCCTAACGCTGATTAAAAGAAAATTCAGTTTAGGGTTTAAAACCCTAATGCCTGATTGCATGGAAAAGCTCAGTTTAGAGTTTAAAACTCTAATGCTGGCTGAAAGGAAAATTCAGTTTAGGGTTTAAAACCCTAATGCTGATTGCATGGAAAAGCTCAGTTTAGAGTTTAAAACTCTAATGCTGGCTGAAAGGAAAATTCAGTTTAGGGTTTAAAACCCTAACGCTGATTAAAAGAAAATTCAGTTTAGGGTTTAAAACCCTAATGCTGATTGCATGGAAAAGCTCAGTTTAGAGTTTAAAACTCTAATGCTGGCTGAAAGGAAAATTCAGTTTAGGGTTTAAAACCCTAACGCTGATTAAAAGAAAATTCAGTTTAGGGTTTAAAACCCTAATGCTGATTGCATGGAAAAGCTCAGTTTAGAGTTTAAAACTCTAATGCTGGCTGAAAGGAAAATTCAGTTTAGGGTTTAAAACCCTAACGCTGATTAAAAGAAAATTCAGTTTAGGGTTTAAAACCCTAATGCTGATTGCATGGAAAAGCTCAGTTTAGAGTTTAAAACTCTAATGCTGGCTGAAAGGAAAAGTTCAGTTTAATGTTTAAAACCCTAACGCTGATTAAAAGAAAATTCAGTTTAGGGTTTAAAACCCTAATGCTGATTGCATGGAAAAGCTCAGTTTAGAGTTTAAAACTCTAATGCTGGCTGAAAGGAAAAGTTCAGTTTAAGGTTTAAAACCCTAATGCTGACTAAAAGAAAATTCAGTTTAGGGTTTAAAACCCTAATGCTGATTGCATGGAAAAGCTCAGTTTAGAGTTTAAAACTCTAATGCTGGATGAAAGGAAAATTCAGTTTAGGGTTTAAAACCCTAACGCTGGCTGAAAGGAAAATTCAGTTTAGGGTTTAAAACCCTAATGCTGATTGCATGGAAAAGCTCAGTTTAGAGTTTAAAACTCTAATGCTGGCTGAAAGGAAAATTCAGTTTAGGGTTTAAAACCCTAATGCTGATTGCATGGAAAAGCTCAGTTTAGAGTTTAAAACTCTAATGCTGGCTGAAAGGAAAATTCAGTTTAGGGTTTAAAACCCTAACGCTGATTAAAAGAAAATTCAGTTTAGGGTTTAAAACCCTAATGCTGATTGCATGGAAAAGCTCAGTTTAGAGTTTAAAACTCTAATGCTGGCTGAAAGGAAAATTCAGTTTAGGGTTTAAAACCCTAACGCTGATTAAAAGAAAATTCAGTTTAGGGTTTAAAACCCTAATGCTGATTGCATGGAAAAGCTCAGTTTAGAGTTTAAAACTCTAATGCTGGCTGAAAGGAAAATTCAGTTTAGGGTTTAAAACCCTAACGCTGATTAAAAGAAAATTCAGTTTAGGGTTTAAAACCCTAATGCTGATTGCATGGAAAAGCTCAGTTTAGAGTTTAAAACTCTAATGCTGGCTGAAAGGAAAATTCAGTTTAGGGTTAAAAACCCTAACGCTGATTAAAAGAAAATTCAGTTTAGGGTTTAAAACCCTAATGCTGATTGCATGGAAAAGCTCAGTTTAGAGTTTAAAACAATAATGCTGGCTAAAAGGAAAAGTTCAGTTTAAGGTTTAAAACCCTAATGCTGGCTGAAAGGAAAAAGTTCAGTTTAGGGTTTAAAACCCTAATGCTGACTAAAAGGAAAATTCAGTTTAGGGTTTAAAACCCTAATGCTGATTGCATGGAAAAGCTCAGTTTAGGGTTTAAAACTCTAATGCTGGCTGAAAGGAAAAAGTTCAGTTTAGGGTTTAAAACCCTAATGCTTGATTGCTGGGGATAAAGCTCGAGAATACTACCCGATCAATTTTTGAGTTTTCTTGTTTTAATAGAAGATAGAAGGGAGTTTTGCGGGAACTTACCTTTTGAGTAAATTCCTTATTGCCAAAATGTTTCTTGTACCCGTGTACCTTCTTCTTTGGGCAACACCTGCTTCTTGCACGGCTGTCTTGGATTAACACCTGTTTCAATTTCTCAGACAAAGAACAATTGTTAGTTCGAAAATGACGGTCGGTTTGGTGACCTTGATCGTTCCCAATTGCTTCGTTGCGTCTTTACTTCTGTTGCGAAGTCCCGCCATTGATTCGAATTGAATGGCGAAACCTTTAGACTGCTCAGGCTTGTATTTCCGGATTCTGTGATGATTTGCCTCGTAAGGCCTCTTTTCTTTTTGTCCCGTTTTGATTGAAGGTTCTCAACGGGGATTTTATTGGAGGTGTTCTGTGGGAACTTGTACAAGAGGAAGCTATGTGGGGGAAATATTTACAAAGTGGATTCTTTGTGCGGATTCTGTACAATGGGGTATGCTGGGTTTTGGTTTCAAAACGGGTTTCCCAGGGTTTGTTGGGGTAAGCTTGTTGGGGAATATTTACAAAAGAACTCGCTGGGGATGTGCTGGGGAGATTCCAGATTTGTACAGGGGGAGACTCTGTGGGGATTTGTCCGAAGGTGGACTTGCTGGGGAAGATTTCAAGATTTCTCTCTTTTTCCTTTACTCCGGAACACCATCAAACGTCATGATTCATCATGCTTGGGTAATCATATCAACGAGATGAGGTGCTTTCCTTCATGAGACGGGATTCCGCGCAAACAAACCTGCCACCTGTCCTTTCCGGTGTGTCCTGAACTCGGGGTTAAAATGCGAAAGGGATTCGAAAAGAAACAAAGAAAAGAGAAAACAAATCAGAAAAGGAGGAACCTTTTCGGAATGAGAAAGACTTATCTGAGGAAGATAATGCTGGCTTTCAATGACATGACATGCTTTTTGGACTGGACGTCTGACCTTCTAAGAGCTTGCGTTTTCCTGAACCGGAACGGATCTGTGATTCCAAACTGGTGGCACTCTGCCGAAACTTTCTTGGGGTGGCGTCATTCTTTTCGGCCAACAGCGCCCTTTGCGGGTTTTCGCTGGCTGACCTCTCTCATTTCTCTTCCTGTCATCGCTTGATAGCACTCTTTGCGAGTTTTTACTAAACAAGCTCTCTCATTTTGGTTTCTCTTCTCCCGTCGCCTCGTGGTGCCCGAAGGTTTTCACCGCCGAGACTCTCTCATTTTATTTCTCTCAACTCAGGGTGTGCCGGTTTCCATTTGTGATGCTTATTGGTTTCCCACTATCTTTGGTAATTGATTTGAAGGCTTGTACTTGGTAAAGAGAGGTAGCTGATACTAAACTTCTCAAGTGTCCGACATGCCCCGGTTTTCAATTTCAGGGCGGATGGGATTTTGTTGTTGGTGTGACTGAACCTCAGGGAGAGGCTGCCTACGTATCCTTTCGGAATCAAGTCAAACGTAGTTCAGGCCTCAATCAATGTTTTGTTTTGTTTTGTTTTTTTTTTTTTTTTTTTTTTTAACGGCTCAAAAGTTGGTAGAGAGAATTGGGTAGTGTTTGGGGAGTAGTGGGGAATAAACACCTTCGCCCTTTTCAACGTGTCAGGACCACTTGGAGTATGATCTAGACGTAGTACCTCTTGACTGCATCTGCATTCACCGCTGTGTCAGGGTCATTTCCCTTCGATATCACCTAAATACAATGCTCCTCTTGGCAATATTTTCCTTACGATGTATGGGCCTTTCCAATTTGGGGCAAACTTTCCTTTTGCTTCTTCATGATGCGGCAGAATACGCCTCAGTACCAATTGTCCTACTTCGAAATTCCGAGGTCGGACTTTCTTGTTGTAAGCACGGGCCATCCTTCGTTGGTATAACTGTCCGTGACAAACTGCAGCCATCCGCTTTTCATCAATCAACGTCAATTGCTCCAGTCGAGTCTTAACCCACTCGCTGTCCTCGATTTCTGCTTCGACAATGATTCGAAGTGAAGGAATCTCTACCTCTGCCGGTATTACGGCCTCGGTCCCATAAACCAAAAGATAAGGAGTCGCTCCCACCGATGTGCGTACCGTAGTGCGGTACCCCAATAATGCAAAAGGTAACTGCTCATGCCACTGTCGGGAACTTTGTATTGTTTTCCTCAAAATCTTCTTGATGTTTTTATTTGCAGCTTCCACAGCACCATTGGCTTTTGGCCGATAAGGAGTGGAATTCCTGTGTGTTATCTTGAATTGCTCGCACACATCTCCCATCAAGTGACTGTTCAAGTTTGCTGCATTATCTGTAATGATAGTCGCAGGAATACCGAAGCGACAGATAAGATTTGAGTGTACAAAATCCACTACAGCTTTCTTGGTGACCGACTTGAGAGTGACAGCCTCTACCCATTTTGTGAAGTAATCGATGGCAACCAGTATAAACCTGTGTCCATTCGAAGCCTTTGGTTCAATTGGTCCAATGACGTCCATGCCCCAAGCGACAAATGGCCAAGGTGCGGACATGGGATGCAGTTCCGTGGGAGGTGCATGAATCAAATTACCGTGCACCTGACACTGATGACACTTCCGAACGAAACTAAAGCAATCCTTTTCCATGGTCATCCAGTAATAACCTGCTCGAAGGATTTTCTTTGCCAAGACATACCCGTTCATGTGAGGTCCACACACACCTGCGTGTACTTCGTGCATGATCTTTCTCGCTTCCTCGATATCGACACATCTTAAGAGATTGAGGTCCGGAGTCCTCTTATATAACAATTCACTGCTCAAAAAGAAACCACTTGCATGTCGCCTAATGGTCCTCTTTTGATCTCCAGTTGCATGCTCGGGGTATTCTTGTGTCTTCAGGAATTTCTTGATGTCATGGTACCAAGGCTGCGTATTTGATCCCGCCTCGATTACACTGCAGTAACCGTGTCTTTCCTTGATTTGGATTTCCAAAGGATCAACGTGGGCGTCGCCCGGGTAGGGTAGCATAGAAGCCAGAGTAGCAAGTGCATCTGCCAGTTCATTGCGACACCTCGGAATATACCTGAATTCTATTGAGGTAAAGCGCTTGCTGAGGTCCTCCACATGTTGTCGGTATGGGATAAGTTTAACATCCCGAGTTTCCCATTCGCCTTGAACTTGCCGGATGATCAGGTCAGAATCTCCCATAATCAGTAAGTCTTTGACATCCTGATCGATTGCCATATGTATGCCCATAATGCAGGCTTCATATTCAGCTGTATTATTTGTGCAGAAGAAACGAAGTCTAGCTGTGGCGGGATAATGCTGACCAGAAGGCGAGATCAAGATTGCCCCAATCCCTACACCCTTGGCGTTCACGGCTCCGTCAAAGAACATCTTCCAAACGTGAGCTTCCTCCGAGATTATTTCTACGGTGTTTACTTCTTCATCTGGGAAGTAGGTATCCAATGGCTGGTATTCCTCATCGATCGGATTTTCGGCCAAATGATCTGCTAACGCCTGGGCTTTCATTGCCGTGCGAGTGACATAAACTATGTCGAATTCCGTAAGCAAGATTTGCCACTTAGCCAGTCTCCCAGTAGGCATTGGCTTCTGAAATATATACTTCAAAGGATCCAACCTGCTTATGAGGAATGTAGTGTGGGCTTGGAGATAATGTCTCAGCTTTTGTGCAACCCATGTGAGAGCGCAGCATGTCTTTTCCAACAGAGTGTATTTGGCCTCGTAGCTGGTGAATTTCTTGCTCAGGTAGTAGATCGCCTGCTCCCTTTTCCCGGTCACATCGTGTTGCCCGAGGACGCAGCCAAAAGAGTTCTCCAAGACTGTCAGATACAAGAAAAGTGGCCTCCCTGGTTCGGGAGGGACCAAGACTGGGGGATTCGAAAGGTACTCTTTGACTTTATCAAAGGCTTCTTGACACTCCGTTGTCCACTTAATCGCCGCATCTTTTCTTAACAACTTGAATATGGGCTCACACGTGCTTGTCAGCTGGGCAATAAACCGACTGATGTAGTTCAGCCTGCCCAAAAGACTCATCACGTCTTTCTTCGTTCTTGGGGGAGGTAGATCTTTGATAGATTTTATCTTAGTCGGATCTAGCTCGATACCTCTCCTGCTTACGATGAAACCCAAAAGTTTACCTGACGGAACTCCGAAAGCGCATTTGGCTGGATTTAGCTTCAAGTCATACTTCCTTAGCCTCTCAAAGAATTTCCTCAAGTCTTGGATGTGATTATCCTGTGTCCTGGACTTGACTATTACATCGTCCACGTACACCTCTATTTCCTGATGCATCATGTCATGGAAAATGGCGGTCATGGCCCTCATGTAAGTAGCCCCAGCATTCTTTAGACCAAATGGCATGACCCGATAACAGTAGGTGCCCCAAGGCGTGGTGAAAGCGGTTTTCTCGGCGTCCTCTTCATCCATCAGCACCTGATGATATCCAGCGTAACAATCTACGAAGGATTGTATCTCGTGTTTGGCGCAATTATCAACGAGGATGTGGATGTTGGGCAGCGGGAAATTATCTTTGGGACTTGCTCTGTTCAGATCTCGGTAATCTACACATACCCGAGTTTTCCCGTCCTTTTTCGGTACTGGAACCACATTCGCCAACCATGTTGTATATTGGACTACCCGGATCACTCCTGTTTTCAGTTGCTTGGTGATCTCCTCTTTAATTTTGTCACTGACCTCGGTTTTGAACTTTCGTTGCTTTTGTTGAACCGGAGGACAATCAGGATGAATCGGCAATTTGTGAACCACTAGATCGACACCTAGTCCCGGCATGTCATCATATGACCAAGCAAACACGTCTTTAAATTCAAGAAGAAGTTGAATTATCGCCTCTCGCGTTTTCTTGTCCGTGTGAATGCTTATCTTGGTCTCCCGGATTTCTTCCGGGGTTCCTAAATTTACCGGTTCAGTGTCATTCAGATTTGGCTTAGGTTTATTCTCGAAATATTCCAACTCTCGGTTTATCTCCCTAAAAGCCTCTTCCGCATCATATTCTGGTTCTGGGTTCATTAATTCGCAGTTAAATAGCTCATTGTGATCTGGGCGTGAAGTCCGCAAGCATGTCATATTTAAAGCCGCATTATTAGGACTGAAAAGGAAGATAAGAGGAAAAGTAATAAAATCAGAACAAAAGAAAGAATAGGAAAGCAATGATGATTTTTTTTTATTTTCTTTGGAAAATTGGAAGACAACAACGTTTACAACTAGGAATTCGGAACAACAATTGAAAAGAAGAAAACGTTCAAGTTATGTCCCGGAGATAACTTGTGATACAGGAAAGGTGGCAGGACAGGTCTACCCGGACTTCCGTCTAGTTGGGAATGGCGTGATCTCCCAGTTTTGGAGCTTGGCGTTTGGCCCCATGTACATCATCTCAGCAGTGCTCGTGCCTTCGCCTGGTTGAACCATGTGGACCTCGTAGAGCATTTCCCTCATTGCCCCACATATTTCCTCGATTTCCTCAACTGTGAAGACCTCATCTTCTTCTTCTTCAGTGTACCTTGGCCTGACAAAAGTCGCATGTAAATCCGGCAGTGGTTGAGGCAGCTTCCAGCCCTCATTTCTCCTTTTCTTTGCCCATTTTTCGTCTGCTGGAGTAGGTTTGAAACCTAGTCCAAAAGGTTTCTTGATGACTGGTAAAGTAATGGGTTCCGTCATTCCCTGAAGGGTTCGTCCAAGCCCCTTCCCTGGCCTAAATCCGTGTCGGATCATCTCTTTGGCCACCATAACCGAAGCGTTAGACAAGAAAGGCTGGGGGCAAGGTACTCCCTCTTCGTGCTGCTCTGCCAATACCACCTCGAAAGCTTGATAGACCGTATGCTCGCTCCCTTCTCTTGGTTCAAGATACGGGATAGATGGGTCCCGATAAATGGCATGTTCGTCTTCTCCATGGACCACGATCTCTTGGTCTTCATACTCGAACTTCACCATCTGGTGAAGAGTAGAAGGCACGGCTCCTGCCGCATGGATCCAAGGCCTGCCAAGGAGGAAATTGTAAGATGTGTCCATGTCGATCACTTGGAAAGTGACTCGAAATTCGACTGGTCCTATGACCAGCAGCAGGTCTATTTCTCCCATGGTGTCTCTCTTGATACCATCGAAAGCTCTTACGCAGACGTTGTTGGGTCGGATTCTTCCGGTCTCAATTTCCATTCTTTGCAGCGTGGAGAGCGGGCAAATGTCAACACCTGATCCCCCATCCAGCATCACCCGCTTGACATAGTAGTCCTCACATTTGACTGTTAAATGCAATGCCTTGTTGTGTGCTGCTCCTTCCGGGGGTAGATCGTTCTTGCTGAAGGAGATTTGGTTGACGGCGAAGAATCTTTCTGTCATCCGCTCTAATTGCTCCACCGAGGTTTCAACCGGCACATATGCCTCATTCAGGGTCTTCAGTAAGATCTTTTGATGCTCGGCCGATCTTGTCAATAATGATAGCATGGACACCTGCTCAGGGTGCTTGCGCAACTGATCTATCACTTCGTAATCCGGCATCTTCATTTGTTGGAAGAACACTTCCGCTTCTTCAACACTCACGGGCTCCTTTGGAGGGAAGCGCCTTTGTGTGGCGTTGTTCAGTTCTTGGGTATTTGAGTACCCTCCAACGAAAGTATTTTCTGGAAGTTCTTCCATGACCTCCTTACCTTTGTATGTTACCAAAGTCTTTTGATAATTCCACGGCACTGTGGACGGGTTGGTCATTGGCTTTTGTGGCACGCGTCCGATAACCACTGGCTCATTCAGCCGAGGTGGTTGAATCGTCCCCCGGACCACATAGGCCCCTTTTGGCACGTACATAGGTTTTGTCTTTTTGATCCCGAAGTTCTGCGTCTTCTTGGCTTGACCCCGCGGTACGTAAAGAACTCCACCCTTTGCTGGTACCACTTTCTTCTCCACCTTCTTTTCAGGCTTGCTTTCTGCAGCCTTGACCTCCTCCCCCCTTTCTGATTTCTGGTCTATTTCAGGCCTCCTCCCCGTGTCGACAATGGCAATTATGGCTTTCAAGGCAGGGTCGAACTCTTTGTCTTCACAAATCATGCCGACCAGCGGCCCATTATTGTGAGCGGGCAATGGATTGTTAGTCACATTTGGGATCTCTTCGTCCCTTAGCACTATTTTTCCCTGCTCTATCAAATTTTCGACCACTCTTTTCAATGACCAGCAGTCGTTTGTATCATGTCCTTCGGCCCCTGAATGATAGGCGCATCTGACTCCGGCTTTGTAAGAAGGAGATGTCGGGTTTTGCCTCGTTTGGGGAATTGGTTGCAAGAAACCCAACTGGACTAGCTTAGGGAACAATGTAGAGTATTGTTCACCGATGGGCGTGAAAGTCCGCCGTCGAGGTGGCTCCTGGGGGCGGTAGTTATTCTGCGGGGGTTGTGGGTTATAGTGGTTGCGGTAAGGAGGCTGATTTCTGGGAGGTGGAGCTGGGCCTCGGTTGACTTGTTGTGGTGGATGGTTATAAGGTTGGGCATTCATGACCATATAAGGTTGATGAGCATATGCCACATTTGAGTGGGGGTAGTAGTGTTGTGGGGCCCTTTCCGGAAAATGGGGCCTGGGATGACGATACTCCCTTGCTTCAGAGGCTGCCATAGCCGTTTCTTCCTTCTTCTTCCCCCTTGTCGTCCCTCCAGACCCGCTTTGGACGGCCTGGGAGGTTGCCCTTAGGGCTGCTTGACTCAGAATCCGACCCGTTTTCAGCCCATTCTCTACCATCTCTCCTATCTTGATTGCTTCCGCGAATGGCTTACCCATGGCCGACATCATGTTTTGGAAATAGTCAGACTCTTGAGCCTGGAGAAAGGTAGTGACCATTTCCACTTCATCCATGGGAGGCTTCACTCTCGACGCCTGTTCACGCCACTTAATAGCATACTCTCTAAAGCTTTCCGAAGGCTTCTTCTTCAAATTCGACAGAGAGTTTCGGTCTGGCGCAATGTCGATGTTATACTGGAATTGCTTTACAAAATCTCTGGCGAGATCATCCCATATATGCCATCGGGACATTTCCTGATCCATATACCATTCCGAAGCTATCCCTACTAAGCTTTCCCCAAAATACGCCATTAGCAGTTCTTCTTTTCCGCCGGCTCCCCGCAATTGGTTGCAGTATTTCTTAAGATGTGCAATGGGGTCACCGTGCCCATCGTATTTCTCGAACTTGGGGGTCTTGAAACCCGTCGGCAGGTGCACGTGAGGGAACATGCACAGGTCGGCGTAAGAGACGCTCTTTTGTCCGCTCAACCCTTGCATATTCTTCAAACTTTGTTCAAGGCTTCTCATTCTCTTAGCAATCTCATTTTGTTCTGCAATCCTGGGGTTCTGATCCTGTCCCGGTGCGAGTTCGCACTGAGGCGGTAGAGGATTATTGTTGGTAGCGAACCTGGTTGGTTCCATTGAGAACGATGGTGCTTGGAATGTAAAAGAGGATGAGTCAAAGCTTGGCTTGTATGTGGCAGGCTGTGCCGTAGCTGGGCAAGGCGATGCAGTAAAGATGTTCATGCTTGCATCAGTGGCCGACATTCGGGGATGAGGCTCAGAAGGTGATCCTGCGGAGAGAGCGGAGTTGGCTGGGTACCCGAATGGGGTAGCAGGGTAATTTATGGGGACATTAGAAGTCCCACCTGACCTGGAGAATAATTCAGGGAATCCGGGGACGACACTTGGCGGCTCTTTCCCATTGTTCCAGTCATCCAGCATTTCCAACATGCGGAGCCGTAGGATTCTATTTTCTTCCGCAGTTGCGGATTCAGGCGTGAGGACGGCTGAGATTGAGCTCTCCTCAGAGACGGGGACTGTTTGCAATGGAATTTCCGAAGACATTTCCACACTTCCTTTTGACCTGGTGAAGTAAGTGTGAGTACTGCTTCTGGTCCTAACAGCAGGTAGTTGAACACCTCTCCTTGATCTCGTGAAGTATGAATGCGAGGCCAGACTTTCACCAAACCAACCGTCTTTTCAAAAAACCCTGGAAAAAAAATGCTCAATGACAAACGCACGGTTAATTCTGCAGCCAATAATAGATAGTTAATCTCACGTTGGGCATGATGCACCTATACAGTTAAGTGGATTACTATATGTCTGCTACGAGAGCATGCGTCATTCCGGTACTTTTCCTCTTATTTCCCCCTTTTTTTTTCTTTTCTTTTGTTTTCCTTTTATTTTATTTACATTTATTTTTCTTTTATATTTTTTTTGTAGCAAAAGAACATGCGATCGGATCCGATGAGGATTGCCTACGTATCACGATACTCACGTGAATCAGATCATTACGTAGTTCGAAAACACAAATGAGCGTGAAAGAAGCAAACTCTTTATTATTGAAGCAGTCTATTACAAACTACATTTTGCAAAAGAAAAAGCAAACTTTGAAAATAAACCTAGACTCAAAAATAGACTAAAAATCACCCTGATGAAAAAACAGGCAGAAGATGCTAAGATACAGATTTGACCTATGAATGCATTATGGTTTTAAAAATTGGTTTCCGCGGGGCGTCGTTCGGCCTCGCCGCGGTCCTAGGCGTGAGATCCCTCTCAAGTTGCTCTAGCTCGTGCATAGTCTGCTTGACATAACCCATTACTGCCGAGAGGACGGTAGCGCTGGACATGTTCTCACATCGTAGGCATCGTCTGGTGATGGCATGGGCAATGGCCTTGATCCTATCTCTGGTTTGCTTCTTCTCTACGAGCAGGCGTTTTGTCTGATCGCTGCATATCTTGAAAACTTGAGCATCTTGTACATGCTGATGCTTCAGTCGTCGTACTTCCAACTTCATCTGGGCTATTGAGTCATACCAGTATCTGCTCTCAATTTGGAAATCCTTGGCCTGATTAGCTGCTTTGATCTCAAGTGCAGCCATCTCTCTCTTTATCTTAGCAACAGTCTTCTCATGGTCGCTTTTCAATCGATTCAGGTACCTGCGATGCTTATCCGTTCTTGTATCCCACTGTGCTTTGAGCTCTGCTATGATGTTTTCAGATTTCTCCAAACCATCTCGCCATTCCCTGATTTCACCTTTTAGCCCTTTTATCAGCTGCTCGTCCGATCGACGCCTTGGTTGTCTATCTGCATCCAACCTTATCTGTTTGATCTGGGCTCTGAGCATTTCATTTTCTTGAATCAACCTGTTCCGCTCTCCCAGATCGGTAGCAACTTGCACGTTGTGTTCATATTTCAATTTTTCCACTTGTTGCTTTAACCTGCTGATTTCGGTGCAATAGCCTCTTTCTTTTGCTAACCAATCCCACTGCTTTTGTGATGATTCGGTAAAATTCCGGATGTGGGGTCTCTTAGCTGGCCTTTCATGCTCGAGTTCCCTTCTGTACCATGCAAGGTAACCTGGCGCCGTTTCTCCTTTGGCTTGATCCCGCACGCAAGTATCTGATTTCAAATATTGACCCTCATTCCAGATTTGGCGAATCTTTGCTTCTGGGAACTGTCCGTTAGGACTTATCTCAATTGCTTGAGTGCTTAGATCTTCCTCATGAGGTACTGTCTGGCATCTTCCGAACTGTCTTAAAACTCGGCAGGGTGCGTAAGGTTGAATGCTCTTAAGCCCCATCAGCAAGAAATGAGTTTTAGCCGCTGACATATATAAGACCTCATCAACGGGCAACCATCCCAACTTCCATTGTATTTGGCTGGCAGTAAGAGCTTGAAAGAACGAGGTCCAAGCCAGGACTCCTTCGGGCAAACTGATCTCTTTGGCTCTCGCGTAAGATTCTTCTATGCGGGTCTTTTCCGGGGAACCATGGCTCAAAATCTCGGAATGATGGCAAAGGTGCTCGGTCATCCATATCTGCAGGAGCAAGTTACAACCTTCGAAGAAATTTCCCCCAGCTTTACAAGCTGTGAGAGCTCGAAAGATGTCGGATACCACCATAGGCGCGAGAGTACTGTCACTTTGCGTGAGTAAAGTGCTGACGACCCCAGATATCTTCAAATCAATGTTTCCATCTTTCCTGGGAAATACCAGAAGACCCAGAAACGTTATCATGAACGCCACCCGTCTGTGCTCGTCCCACTTCTGACGAACTCCTTTGCTGCACAGTTTGTTGATTGGATTATTGAATCCCCCCTCGTGACCGTATCTATCATATATGAAGCATGGAGTACAGAATCCGGCTGCTAGATCCGGGTTGTGGACTGTTCTAGGTATTTTCAATGAATCCAGGAACCGATGTACCGTGACGACTCTTGGGGCGACCAAGTATTTTTCCCTCAACGGAAGTTCAGTATTCCCGATGTATCCGGCCATTTCTTCCAAAGTTGGGGTGAGCTCAAAATCAGAGAAATGGAAAACATTGTGCGCCGGGTCCCAATAGGTAACCAAAGCTCTTATGATATCTCCCCGAGGCTGGATTTCCAACAGACCCACAAGACCTTTCAGATTTTTCTTAACCTCATTTTGCCCTTCAACACCTAGATCATTCCACCATAGCCGTAACTTGATAGGGATTTTGGTCATTATTGAAAAATGTTCATTTTGCATCGTGCTCATCCTGCACATTTATTAAGGTGATTTTAACAAAAATGACTGACTCAAAATATTTTACAGAGGGGACCAAGCTTTGAACACGGCCTTTAAGCACTTCGGGGACGAAGATTTTAAGGCTGTGTGGGTCTAAAAATGCTAAGCAAAACCCAAAAGTGGCTATTTATGCAAAGTCAGCCTTCCGGCGTCCCTTTCGGGAACATTCGGCTATTCATGTCAAAACAGCATCACCTGACTTATTTATGACTCTTTAAAAATTTGAAACATATTTTTTTTGATTTTGGCTATTTTAGCAAAATGGGGGTTGAACCCGACGAGGGTTGCCTACGTATCTCACATACGGTGAGAATCAAACCGGCGTAGTTCGGGGTATCGTAACATAGGAAAAAAAATCGAATAAACCTAGAAATCAGGAATGCGTATTTTTTTACATTTTTTTTTGAAAAGAGATAAAGATTAAAGAAACTATATTTTTTTTATTATATATTATTATTATTTTTTAAGAAAAATTTGGACTATTAGTCTGAATTCATAAAAGGGGTACTACGAAAGAAACAACTCATTTTTTTGAATTATGAATTTTCGATTTTTTTTAAAAAAATAAATACCTTTTCTTTTTTTTTGATCTTTGAAAGTGATAAAAGAAAAATTTTTGTATATATTTTTTTTTTAACAACTCTCAATAAACAAAACAGTTTTTTTTTTAGAAAAATTCCGGCGAGGTTTTGACACTACTTGGACATTGGTTTTATTTTCCAAAAATAAGTAATTATCTCCCCTGCGCTGCTATTTTACCTTCTTTTTTTAAGAACCGGTCGACATGCGGAACCGAAGCAAATAAATGCATAACACAGATAGGAATGCAGCATGATGGTCTTTCCATTTCAGGTTGCCTGTCCTAGACGGACCCAACCCCTGTGTTGAGTCCCCTAAGTCAAATGCCATATGATGCAAATAAGCGTTCCTACTAGGGATCCGGCATGAAGTTTCGTTATACTAGGTTTAAACCTTGGTATTTGCCCTAGACTGTGTACCCGAGCGGACAACTCGAGTCGAGGAGGGGGCTACGTACCGGGGACCCGCGAGATCGTCCGGCTTTGTAACTTGTCCGACCTCTTTCTTATTTCAAGTATTGACACTAACAGAATAGGGAGTCTCGACCAGCGAGCTTCTCCCCGGAGGTAAGAAAAGAAAGGTTTCGGCACAGTTTATATACAGTTCAGATAATATCAAAAGCGGTAAAAGACAACATTTAGCACTTTTATGCAAAACATGTAATAAAGATCAGATAATAAGCCAGATATAACAATTATTCTAAGCTCGAATTCTTGGACCCTGAACCAGTGGTTCTGGGTCACAATCCCCAGCAGAGTCGCCAGAGCTGTCACACCTCCTTTTTGCGCGCCCCTCCCCCGAAGGGTTAAGTGCGCGGGTGGAGTTTTTCCAATTTAAGTGACAATATTCGAAATGGGATTATTCATTTAATTCAGAGTCGCCACTTGGGAAAGGTTTGGCTTTTGGTGTCCCAAGTCACCGGTTTATCTTGAATCCCAAATCGAGGAAATTTTCGACTTTTCCAAGTGAAGTCTGCGAACCAGAAATTCTAAGTAAGGAATTCTGTTGACCCGAGGGAAGGTGTTAGGCACCCTCGAATCCCGTGGTTCTAGCACGGTCGCTTAAATTGTTATAATGGCTAAATATCTGATTTAAAATACATGTTATGATTTACGTGCTTTTATTAAGTTTAAACCGCTTTTATTATTGTCATTTATTTTTATAGAATCGCCACGTCGTAAAAAATGCATCTCGAACCACGTCACAATCAATGCACCCGTGGTCGTCGACATATTTTGACTCCGTTGAGGTGGATTTGGGTCACATCAATGTGCACCCGTGTTTAAGAAGGTTAAATTATTAAAGGTGCGCCTAAAGCAACTAACGTATTGTTATTTTGGGAAGGCCGTAAAATTCGCTAAACGGCATGTCCCGAATTCTAAATATTTTAATATATACATTTAGAGGGCCCCGAAGCTTGTGCGTTTTTGTTTGTCGAGGCTCATCTCATTTTTAGAAGGGTATCCTACAGTGACTACATTTCTACTACGCTTGTTTCTAAAAATAAAAGAAAGGATTACGTGTTGATTACATGCTTGACCCGCTTTGGATCCTTACTTGATTATCCGATTTTTATGAGGCGTGAATTATTCAGTGCCTTATTTCATAGATGAGCACGTTGTTAAATTGTCAGAGGAAATCACCATACAAGATTAATATAACTGTTAAAAAGGAAGCTTATGATAAACGTTCTTCAGATCTAAGTTTGAAACTTGCCTATTTAAAACAAATCAGCGGAATTAACCTTTCGGAACCTATTACTAATAGAATTTGAATGTGAACCTGTGAGCTATCTACAAAGGTTCAATAAAACTAAACATCATATTTGGCAAAACTTAAAGCAAACTTTTCTATACATGCGGAATGTCAGCTAAAAGTTACCTAATTATCTATGTGTTAAAGAAAACTCATGCATTCCTCATTAGACAACCCCTTAAACAAATGAAATCACAGTTTAGGACGAACTAAACTATGGTTAAGTACAAAGCTATCTAAAGTGTTTCTTTATCGAATTACAAGCTAAACAAATTGCACATATCTTAATAACGTTTGTAAAACTGTAACTGCAGCAAACGAATGATTAAACTCCTGCATATCTTTGATTTCATGCTTTCATTGTTACATCAGATGCAAAATCTTAGTATGTACCTGGATGTCGGATACAACAGAAGAAAGCGAGGGGTCAGCAGGACAACAGAAGCAACACCAAACAACAGCAGTAACAGCAGGAACAAATAGGACAACTCCCAGTGCAAGATACAGTTAGAACCGGCAAGAAATGGTAGATAGGTAGCAGCAAACAATGCAGTAGGAACAAAACTCCAAGGCAGACCAATCCGGGGGAAACGAACAATATGAATCGACCAATGAACTCAGCTGATACTTGGAAGAAAACAGAGTTGATTGAAAAGGTTGAACAAGACTGAGAATCAGACCAACAAGACAGAAAATGATTGCTGATTTTCTGTTTATCCCTTTCCCTATCTTCTTTCTTTTCAAGCATCCAATATCAGACTGCAGTTTTGAACTTATACTTAAGTTATCAGAAAAAGAGACCTTTTCCAGTTAGTTTTTTTTTACTGTTTTCCCCCAGAACTTCAATTCTCAAGATTTCAGTTTAGGTTCCCCCTGTGTCTCTCTATGTATGCCTGTGTGTGTATACTTCTCAGTGTATATTTCAGCTCTCTCTTTCAAAACTCCTCACCTTCTGTGTATTTTCTTTTACAGCTCTCTCTATCCTTCCTCTTTCTGTATCTCTATTATCAGATGATATTCTTTTCCTCTCCTCCTTTTTTCTGTCCCTGTCTATCTCCTCCTCTTTTCTGTCCCTGTCTATCTCCTCCTCCTTTTATAAGCCTCCCTCCTACTCCTTTTAACAGCCTCTTTTTAATATCACAGTACCCCTCCCATGTGCCCTTTTCTTTTCAGTTTCCACTCAGCTATTTAAGTATTAATCCCATGACATTCCCTTGGCAGGCTTTAACTTTTCATTTTATTATCTAAAAGCAAGTATGGGCAGTAGAATATATCTGACAGCATATACTGTCAGATTGTTTAAAACTTAAAAGCTTCTTAATGCAGAAAAACAGGCTGTGCACAAGGCACATGAGGTGCACCAATGCACATGCTGTGCACGAGTGCACATGCCTTCCAATTCAGAATTTAAACATAAACAATCCTTTTTACATTGACTGATCCAAATCAACAGCTATAAGTAAACAAAACTGGTTCTGAATTGATTTCAACAGATGTTCAACAGAAGCAAATCGATTTACTATGCTCAGACAGTTGAAATTAATTGACGACACATGTCGACTCGACTATATTAGTATTAACATACACAATCGTAGCCAAAAATCAGACATTTAAACAGTATTGATACATGGTTCGCATTATACTGACTAAGCAGAAATACACTCGAGGAGTCAACTAGTCAGTCCAAACTCGAAAATCAGCTACTTGCACAAACAAATACATAATGCCTTATCAGAATAGGGGGGGGGGAATTTAGACAAACAAACAGAGGTTCAGGCGAAGTGGTTGAAGCACAGTTGATAGAGGTCAAGGACATAAACAGCAAACGAACAGACCCTTACAACAATCAAACAAACCAAAACAACTAAGAAAAGAAAGAAAACTCACCTTAAACCGCAAAAAGATCAAAACCTTAACTCGGACTTGGTCAGGCCTTTCTTAAGGCTGAACGGACTTTAAACGAAGTGTTTCTCAGACGAGAAACACTTGGATTAAAGTCCATTAGACCTTAACCTCTTCGGTTCGAACGGATATGGACCAGTGACGAAGAACCCACAAATTCCAAAACTCAGATCTGGGATTCATGCTTCCCTGATCAGATTCGGACCAAACCAAGTATGGTTTGGTCACGAGGGGGGTCTGGGGAGTGTCTGGTATGAAACTGGGGTTGGTTGGGTTAGATCGAGTTTTGACTCGAATCTTCGAATGAAGATTCGAGGACCTGGGGGGTGATTCGAACCATGGGGTTGGTAGATTTGGGTTCAGGATGGCATGGGGGTCCTATGGTGTTCAAGGGAAGGTCACCGGCATCCATGCCGCCGAGCTTCCATGGCGGAAGTACGCAGGGGCGGCTAGGGTTTTAGGGCTGTTTGTTTGGGGAGACGAAGGCTGGGGTTTGGATAGGGGGGGCAGGGTAGTGTTAGGAGTTTATATAGTTAGTGAGCAAATGGATCCTGGCCGTTGGATGAGATGAGAGGAAGGGCCAGGATCCTTTGACTATCAGGGAACGACGTCGTTTCAAGGGTAAAGGGTTAGGGTCGGTCCGGGTGAGACGGGTCGGTTTTGTTGATGGGTTATGGGGAATTGATCTTGGCCGTTGATCAATTTAAGATCAACGGCCCAGATCAACCTGTATCAAAACGACGTCGTTTGGATTCTCTGGGCATCAGGTGGTGTTGGACCGGGCAGGCCTGGATTTTGGGCTGAGTTTGTTGGGCCAATTTTAACAAATTGGCCCAAGTCCGGAAGGGGTCTTTTCTTTTCTTTCTTTTATTATTTTTTATTATTATTTTCATCTCTTTTCCTTATTTATTTTAAAAACAAAACTAAGCAAAAAAAATCAAAAATAAAAATTAAATACACACTCACTACAATTATTTGCACACACACTAAAAATATTTCGAAATAGGTAAAATCAAACAACATAAAATCACGGACGAAGATGCTTGTTTATGCTTTTCTATTTAAACCATGTTACGGTTCAGATTATGCATGACACGTACACATTTTTTTGAATTTTGTTTTAATAAAGTAAATAAATAAAAACGGGCCAAAGTCACTAATAAATCAACAAAGTGCCGCATGGAAATCCAAAATTGTACAACAGGACCAATTTTATTCTTTTGGAGTGACTGTCGCGCAAAACAAAAATCACGTGCTCACACTTGTTTGTAATTTTTATTTTTCTTGTAAGAAAATAAAATAAAAGAGTTAAAATGAGTTGAAATAGCTATATTAGGCCTAAATTAAATATTTACAAGCTAAAATATGAAAAAATCTTGGGGAGGGTCAAAAACTACACATCTACCATACCAATATAATAAGTAATTAAACTTATATAAAGATACCATTGAAAAATAAAACTGTTTACCCGTAAAACGCTACAATTAAATTTATACGTGATTTATAGAAAAGCGAATCGATTTGATCCCAAAATAAAAAATAAATTAAATAAGAATGTAAGACTTAGCATTGAAATCGAGATAAGACAGTGGAGAGCTTGGTTCCGGGGCGGAGCTTGCGAAGGCAGTAATAACTATATTAAGAAGCAAGAAAATGAAATATTATTGAGCTTCTAAACAGCATATAGCATAAGTTTTCAGAAAATTCGTCGTCTCTACAATGGTTGTTGGAATCCTTATTTATAGTGTCACATAGGGAACAAGGTCCTAGGATCAAGCCTCTCTTAAATGATAATTATGGGGCCATTGAAGAATGTGTAACGGCAGGCTATGAATGTCATATTCTATCACGGACTATGTATTTAACATGCAGAATATTCTTCATTGAATGATATGGGGTGACATGTATTCATTCGTCTTCATGAGCAACATTCCCTTCGGGGGCTTCCCGGTGCCAGCCGAGACTGTTGTCTCCGGTCTTGGCTTTCACTTATTTCGCTTTCCATCTGTCTTTGGTTCCACATGTCACTCTATTATACGAGCATTTAATATGAACCAATTTTACCCTATACAAAAACCAAGCTAAAAAAATATGTAATAATTACTCCATTTTCTGAATAAATAAACATATTCACCCGACTATAAAATAAAAAAGCAATTTAATAGATACAATGTAGCTTGTGGGTATCAACTTCCACATATTTTAGTTTTTTCTTCTTCTTTTTCTTCAATTATTACTATCAACGGGAATATATAAGCATAATAATAGAGAATTAACAAAAACAATTTCATCCTTCCAAGATTCACATGGACACGTGTAGTTAATCTAAATATACATTCATAAACACTGGAGCAAGCACTAATGGAGCGGAGCCGCTCCCATAAGAAATTGTCATTAAAGTTGACGTCCTTTTTTATTTTACACCATTAAAGTTGACCTCTGTCACTGCAGATTAACTCGCTCATAATCTTCTAGCTATCACCTCCCCTAAACTATGCCACGTGTCTACCACAACTTCAACGCCTGTACGTTTGTCAAACCCTAAATTCCCCTCTCCGACCTATATATGTTCCCCTTTCTAGTCATTTCCCTTCTCTCTTCTTCCCCTTTCACTCAATTCTGCTCTCACTCTTGTCTGAGTATGTACAAGCATATACTATCGAAATTTCCAGAATCAAATCCTCTGAATTCACCAAAACCTATGCTTTTTTCCCCACTTAATACACAATAATGTGGTTCCCCCGTACCTCAGTTGAACTATTTTGAATCATTGAGAAAGTGCCTCGTATTTATCGTATAATAGTAACCGGGTCAGATATCGGGTTATCCATTATCAATGGAGGAGCCAATGAAGAGATACGGTGTGGGATACGCGCTGGCTCCAAAGAAACGAGCCAGTTTCATTCAACTATCCCTCGTCAACCTCGCGAAGGAACGAGGAATCGATCTCATCAAAATCGATACAGATAAGCCGTTGATTGATCAAGGACCGTTCGATTGCGTGCTCCACAAACTCTACGGCGACGATTGGAAGCGTCAGTTGAAGGACTACGCTTCCCAAAACCCTCACGCGCTCATAATCGACTCGCCGGAATCGATTGAGCGGTTGCACAATCGGATTTCGATGCTTCAGGTTGTGACGGAGCTCGAGATCGATGGCCAAATGGCGTCGTTTGGGATTCCTAAGCAGACTGTAATATACGATGCGAAAATGGTGTCGGCTTTATACCTTGAAAATGAAGGGTTGAAATTTCCTGTGATTGCGAAACCATTAGTGGCTGATGGAAGTGCAAAGTCACATAAAATGTTGCTTGTGTTTAACAAAGATGGGCTACGAAAATTGAAGCCGCCCATTGTGTTACAGGAGTTTGTGAATCACGGGGCAGTGATTTTTAAGGTGTATGTGGTTGGTGATTATGTGAAATGTGTCAAGAGGAAGTCATTACCTGATGTGACGGAGGATAATTTAGGGAGATTAGAGAGTTACTTGTCGTTTTCGCAGGTTTCTAATTTGAATACTTGTGAAAAGAATGATGATAAATACTACAAATTGATGAATTTGGATGATGCAGAATTGCCCCCTTTGAGTTTTCTTACTGATATAGCTAGGGGACTTAGGCGGGCAACGAAATTGCATCTTTTTAACTTTGATGTGATTAGGGATAATAGAGTTGGAAATAGATATCTTGTCATTGATATTAACTATTTCCCTGGGTATGCAAAGATGCCGAATTATGAGAGTGTGTTAACTGACTTTTTCTGGGATGTATTGAATCGGAATGATAAGGGTATCAAGAGTTTAACGAAGGGTAATTGCGAAAAGGAAGTTAGGGTTTTGATCGGGAATAACGGGTGTGGTGAGGATGAGGGAGCATTGCCTGTGTCACCTATTAAGATGGAAGATAACGAGAACCCTATTCTGGTTTAAAATGTGAAGTGCAGAAGTCAAACTGGTATAGCTTGTAGTTGGCCACTGGTTGCTATGAAGAATTTGCTGAAGTGTCGGATTTTTCTCTTGCAAGTTACAAAAGTTAAAGCAAGCTGAGGGTACTCACTTAGGTAGGAGTTGGTATAGCAGTGAATAAGTAGGTTCTTTGATCTGATATTGCCTTCTGAAGACATTAGATGGTAATCTTTGTTCAACATGTACATTCTATCTTTGCAGTGAGATAGGTACTTCCGCAGATACTCTTTCTCAGGAAAACTAAGTCTTTCCTTTAATGCAATTGTATTTCCTGGATGAAAATATCTTAATTTGTGCTTTTGACTACTTTGATAAATGAATTTTTCTGTTTTTTTTTTCAATGAGTATTCTCTTAAGTATTTTCCCCATAGTGCTGCTTTTACATGATGGTTTACTTTTGCATTTTGAAATGACGTCACTTACTAGTTATGTAATTTATGCTTGCAAGAGGAATCAGATACCCAAGAAATTTATCTCTGTGGCATCGGCATAATGGATTCTTTATTTGATTGTCTATCGCGTGGAAGCTATTATGAGATTGTCTCTACAGGAATATTCGTTTTCTGAACCACAGTTCAAATCTTAATTTGGTAGCTTAAGACTAACATATGTTGAATATCAACTGACTGTATCTGTTTCTAATATGGTAAATAATTTTATTAATGCTGGGAAAATCAGCTGATTGTATCTTATGCAATATATCTTTGTCAGAGGCTGAATTAGTTCATCATGAGCCTCAAGGAAACCCCTTTTTGCATGTTTTATATTCGCATAATGTGGGTAAACCATTAAATCTTAGAGCTAGATTCACCAATAGGTAAGGCTCGAGATGCACTAATATATCTATTTATTTTTTGTTTGGTTTTTATTACTCTCTTTTCCATTTGACCACTCAAGAGTAAATGCTGAATTTTCTTGCTGCACTAGGGTTATTCCTGCACTTTTGCTATTTAACCCATATTATTGGCACCCGTCTTAAGAACATAAAACGATTAATATTGGCCTTTTTTTTCTCTCTCAGGTTTTGTTGCCAAGTTGTTTGTGTTTGGGAAACCCTTCGTCATTAGATTCAATAGATTGTGTTAGCTGGCGGGTTTCTTGAAGATTGATTAGTGAGCACATGCATTACAATATTAGGATATTAGTTTTGCGTTGAGTTCATTCTTTTGTTGTACTGTTCTAAGACTGGCAAGGTTATATAGTAAGTGCATATTGGGAATCTTACATCCAACATATCTACTAGGTGAAGTTCATAGTAATGTGGATGTTAAGTATACAAGATCAATGATTAGATTTAAAGCAAGTAGCACATATAGAAGATAAAATGGAGAGACCTATAAAAAATAAGATAAAATATTAGATGGTCTTTGAGATAGTTTGGTCATGACCTACATCGGCCTCCCTTGACACCGTTGTAGGTGTAAAACCATGGTATTTGAAGTTGTTTAAAAGGGATAGTAGACCTAAAAGTACATGGAAGGAAATTTTCTGAAAGATCTACAATCTCTTGAAGTCCATATCTAGTTGGCAAAAAATATGGCATAATGGAAGAAAAGGAGCCATATAGGTGATATCAATTAGTTGGGATGAAGGTTTAGCCATGTTGGTACATTACTTTAGGTCCAATATCTGAAATGAGTCTTTTAGTCTTCTAGATATTTGTATGCCATTAGAGAATGTAGATAACTTCTAGTTCTAGAGAACTCAACTTTTTAAACATTGGCTTGAGATGGGTCTAATGTGAGGGACATGAACAATTAGAATTCTTATGGTTGACCCCAACTAGCTTGGGGTTGAGTGTGGTTGCTGTATTATGTATCAAGTTTTTAGTGTTTTAGATGAGAGTTCTTTTGTTTTTGTTTTTTTTTAATAGTGTTTTAGACGAGAGTTGCCACTTACAAATAGGCAATTTTTGTAAAGGTATTGATTATGTGGGAACTCTCCAGATCATCACTATCTTGTGGTTTGAGTTACAATTACATCTTACCTGCATTGATATTTTTCCTTTCATGGACGAGGCTTGTTTTGGTTAATATTTTAGACTGAAAGCTTTGCCTTGTTTCAGAAAGTTGCATGAATTTCCTGCCGACTTGTTTATTTGAAGTTTTAGTCTGAGACATGATATTGTGCGCTACATATGAGGATAAGCCCCCTAAAAAATCAGTGTGAATTATGATTTGTTAATTAGATATTTTAGGGCTTCAAAGTTTATAAACTAGTCAATATGACATGCATTGATTAGTGTGTTGGCATGATAAACTTATGGATAGTAATTGTGATATAGATATTTGGCATGATTTACTTTTCTGCAGTTTTTTGGATAATAAAATAAATGCTACTAGCAGTTTGATGTAGATTGTATGCGTCTTTTTCATTTATCAGTATATTTTCATGTTTAGTCACAACTGCCCCAGGTTTGAATTGGTAAAACTTGGTTCACTTCAACACAGAGAGATGACAGCAGTTCACATGAGTTGCATGGATCAAATTGGCTGTAACCTGAGTGCTGACGATTAATAATGTGTAAGTACTAAGTACGAATGAATGTCTGCTATATCAGTTCCTTGATCTTCTCATTCCCTCATTCCAGTGTACCCTCACATCTCCTCATGCATTGCATGCATCGCTGCTGTTTCAAGATCTTGCACTGTGTAAAACTGATTTGTTTCGTTATAAACAGTTTTCCTGAAATACTGGTAACATGTAAAATTAAGAAGGTTATGCTCCTATATTGATGTAGTTTGGCCGGGAGGATTTGTTATTGAATATTTTGGTAAGTTGATATACTCCATCAAACAGAATAACAACTTGATTAGGTTACTGATTTTGTCCTGGGAAAATGATCAGCTTGGCCACAAAGAGTGAGGACAATTTTCCATGCTATATGTTTACTACTACTGGAAGGTTAAGTAGCAGGTGCTTGACTAAGGAGCTATATGTGTACTGGTGTCAAAGTCCACCATTTTTTGTAATGTCATTTTATAATTACAAAACGATTCAGGTTGAAGGGTCAAATATTGCTTTAGTTAATAAAACTATGCAGAACTTTTTAAGAACTTCAAGTGTTGAACCTAACTTTGGTAATGCATTCGTCCTTTCAGTTTTAGCAACATGTACCTTTAGTTGATAATCAGTATTTTTCCTGGTCTAACTGCTAGAACATATGTTTCCAAAGTTCAGGTTCTCCTTCTAGGATTAATTCTTTTAAAGTATACTAGCTAGTAGGATAGTGACAAAATACATGTCGTGAAGTAAAGAAAAGATAGCAAGCGTGTTTTAAAGAGCTACGAGGAATAGAAGTGAAAATACTCTGAAGGTGTTATGGCAGGACATTTTAGGTTCAACTCAGTTTCTTGATTCCCATCGCTATCCTGCTTTTCTGCATTGTGCCTTACATTGCTGAAGTTCCAATTATTATTACATTGTTGAAATTCCAGTTATGGTTAGGGCGAGAATATGAAGCCAAAAGGGCACTGATCAAAGTAGGGGCATTCTATTATTGGTTGAGAGGTTGCCTTGAGCCGTAGATGTAAAGAGTAGAAATGTAACAGAAAAGATTGGTTTTCATTAACCTTTTTAAATTAGCTTTCTAGTAAATTCTAAAGAATAAATTGTTACAGAGTCCTGACTTTCCTGTTAGCTATCTTTTTCTGCATTCTTTGACATGTATCATTCTTCTTGATGCCTGCACTTTATTTTGCCTACCAGAAAGCTTGGGGATCTTGCAGTGTTGTTAAGGATTTGTATGTTGTCTACTGCTTTTTCCTGCTGTGGAAGTGAACCAAATTGAACATGTGTGTGCGCGCTATGCCCTAGTTGACTTAGTTTTTGCTGCATTACAGGATTAACTTGTGTTTGTGTTATGAGTATTCCCTTGCCTAAATTGTTATCTTCATGGCCTTATGCATTTCCACTTGTAGAAAGCAGTACGCGTAAGGGTGTGCAACAATTATCTGAAAACTCTGTTTGGGCACCAGTTGTTGGATATATCAGCTAGCAGTGGTCCTGAGCCCTGTGCCTGCCTGCATCTTTGGTATAAAAGAAGTTTAGAACGGAGGCATCCAACTCCGTCATGCCAACTTCTTCAGCCGATGGTTTCTTGAATCCCTTAGCGCTTCATTAACCCTAGGAAACCTACAGATTGCAAATTTAGACGACTCAGTAATTTTATATTGTTTCCTGATGCTGAGTTCATGATTTAGGCTTTGTATTTTAGTACATTATCTGGATGATCTTCTTGGGAGTGCTCTTCTTGCTGCTTAACATGCCTTGGATTGGGATAATTATGTTAGCGTTCAGAACCATAGTGGACTTGTAAGTGTAAAGTGTTATAACAATCTGCTGGGGGAACTCGAGGAAAATGAAATGGCATATTTGGAGATACATTTATCTTGATACACAATCACTAGGTCATTTTTTCTTGCTCTCTCTCTCTCACACACACACACACAAACATACACACTCACCCTTCTTGAAATTTGAAGAAGCTAGGAAGTAAAACATTAGTTATTGATCTAAGATCGGATTTATAATGTACGTGTAGACATGTACAATTTATTCGATTCAAATTAAATAAATAATTTGGATTATATTTGCATGTACTTGTCCAAATAGCTAATATAATTGGATTAATTATTTAAGTCCAATAAATATTAACTAGCTAGCCCATTTAATTGGGTTATAAGTGATGCACGCCAAGTCAAACGAAAGAGCCAATAGGATCGTGCCACATGTCAAAATTACGAGGCATGCCAAGTCAAATTAAAAGGCCAATAAAATCGCGCCTCATGTGTAAGTGACATGTTCTGGACAATCAAATGCGGCTTTGTCACACTTCAATTAGGTTGGTCGAAAAGAGTTTGTTCTTATCATAACTCCTTCCTACCACAACTATAAATAAGAGTCTTCATAACCCAGAAAAGATATCAAAAATAACAAGAAGCAAGAAAGAGCTCGTGGATCAGACGCTGCAAATTCCTCCACAAGTTACAAGCTTCAAGGAATCAAGTTCAACTTCAAGTTCAAGCTCAAGAACGAAGAACAAATCGAGATTCAAGGAGTACGAGCTCAAATCAAAGTTCGTGCTAGTTAAATTCAAGATCATTGTTCGCGGCAACAAATATAGATTCAAGATCAAGCTAAAAGGCCCTTAAATTTATTTAATGTCGAAAAGAAGAATCAGAGAGATTGTATGTTATACCCCATATTTTCGTACGTGAAAGTGCACCATAAATAAATTGGTGAAAGCTTGGAAATGAGATGTTACATCCCGCATGTTCGTACATTAAAGTTTCGTCGTAAGTTAATCAACGTAAGTTCGGGAATAAGATTATTTTGAGATTATAAGCATTATGCTATTTCAAACAAGTGATGAGTAAATTCGTGAAGGAGAAACGGTAAGCAAATCGAAGAAAATGAGTTTCGTCGAAGTTTGGCAATTTGGGATAAAATACGATCCAAGTTATAATACCCCGTATTAGTGTCATACAAGTTACCACATGACCATGATAGTAAAGATGTATAAAATGTGTTAAAAGTAAGTAGTATTTTAAGTAATTTGAGATAATTCTTAATTATGTGGATAATTGGTTAGTTATTGGTTAGTGGGAGATTAACAAGTTAATTAAGGAATTTGTGGATAAGCTTAATTAAGTTATTGGATAAGCTTAATAAGCCAAAAACGTGGCAGAAACTCAAAGACATATTTGGTGACTCTTACTTGCATTGTTAGGTGGCATTGTAAGAGATATTTGGTAGCTAAAGTAAGGCTTATTAAGTGGGGCCCACATCCATATATAAGACATCTCAAATTTAAGAGTCATGAATAAAGTAACGTGAGTCATTCTAATATGCATCTCCATATATAACATTAACAACGAAGATCTTCAACAATTCAAAGCAACGTGAGATTTTGCAATTCTAAGGGAGTACAATGCAATCTTTCTCAAGAATATCATACTAATTTTCCCCTACTTCGATCAGTCGGTACATGTTGTCGTAATCAACGGGTGTTAAAGACGATTGTCAATAGAATCGGTTCAGGTATGTTAAGGCTAAGCCCTTCCTTCATTTTTGCTTGATCTCGTAATTACATGTGTTTGATAACAGGCATAAAAAGAAGTTCACACTCCCGAATTTATATACACTATCCTAGTCTCATAAGTTACAGTATTCTCCCTTATCGGGACTTTATATTCAATTGAGTATTGTCTTCTTCCAGTCAAGAGAGCAAAGGGTCTATATATATACAGTATTATAGTATTTTCACCACCATCGAGCTATAATCGGTGGGCAGGCCCCTATTGGGCAACCTCTGATAAGATGGTAAGTGATATACCGAGCCTACTGTGGTCGAACGCCTACGAGTGAGCCCAAAATGGCCGAGATACAGAGCGTAGTATGGCCGAGAGCCTATGAGCGAGCCTACTACGACAGAGCAATTACACGTTCCGAGCCTTGTAGGGCCGGGCATTTATTTTATTTATTATATTGAGAGAGTTGAGTCAGTATCAGCAGGTAAGTATATCTCCAGATCATCTTTGACTCCCAGTTACTTTCACTTGTCATTCAGTTTTAGCTTTTAATTATTTTATTGCCTTACATACTCGGTATATTATTTCGTACTGACGTTCCTTTTCTGGGGATGCTGCATTTTATGCGTGCTCATTCAGACAGACAGACGGGTTGACCTCCTCAATAGGTGTTGCCCGAGTTCAGCTTGATCGGTAAGCTCCATGTCCTTCGGAGTTGCCGGGTCTAGAGTTTTGTCTACATCTTGTGTATATATGTATATATGTTATGAGTAGGTTGGGTCCCTGTTCCGATCACAGTATGTCCATTAGGAGAGGCTTGTGGACATATCCTGTCAGTTAGTGCAGTATGTTGGGCTTGTAGGCCTTGTATGTATACTTTGTTGGTTTGTCAGCTGTAATAGTTATGACGACCTTGTTGACCAACTTTATATTAAGGTTTAATCGGCGTTGGGTTCCGTTCAATTTTATATTTTGCTTTGCAAATTGTCTTGCAATGTGGGCCAAGGCCAAAGTATGACATTATACGTTCAGAGTCCCTTAGTCGCAAGTTGGCATGCAAGGATAGGTGAGGCACCGGGTGCCCGTCGTGGCCCTTCGTGACAGAAGTGGTATCAGAGCAGTTCTGTCCAAGAGAGTCTACAAGTCGTGTCTAGTAGAGTCTTGTTTATGGATGTGTTGTGCACCACACTTATAAGCAGGAGGCTACAGGGTATTAGGACTGTCACTCTTTCTTCTTACTCTAGATCGTGTGGTAGAGCTCAGTTGTAAGAACTCAATTTCCTAAACTCTATCTTATTCATAATACGTCAATGCCTACATCCAGAAAAATGGTTGGTAAGAGATATAGCTGTGGAAGAGTTGAGTCAGAGGAACTCGATTTTTGTATCATGCTTATGATGGATAAATATGAGGTATTCAGCAGATCATGTGTATACTAAGACGTGTAAGCTTATTGATAAGGATCCCTAAGACAAGAATATCTATCCACTCTTACAATAAAAAGGAATAAGAGATTCAGAAGATAAATACAAGTTTCAACAAGTAAAAGTAGCAAGGTAAGAAGGATACGAGGTACCTAGTTAATGAAGATTAACAGTATTTGCAATTCAAATAGAGAAATATAAGCATTTTGAGTTACCTTCAATTGTAACAGAGGTATGTATAATTGGCCGCACCCATCTCAGTTATGCCCTATGGGGGCTAACAAGTGTAGTTTAAGAAAAGGATGAGATATTATGATCCGGCTGGGTTAGAATAACCCAAAATGGTGAATAAATTATTTGTGTTAGTTGACATTTCCAAAGGATATTACAAAGGTGCTAATAGATCTCTTGTGAGACACCCAGATGGTGCACTCTAGAATATTATAATTAGATGTGAATACTAGCATGATCAAAAAAATTCAGAAGATGGGCACTGAAAGCCTGAAAGGGATAAATTAGTGTGGCTCCTGTCCCTAGTAGAGCGAGAATGTTGAGCAACCCGAAGAGCCAATGAATGAAGCAAGGGGAGCTAAAAGCAAAAAAAATGTCTTGTTGAAGTTTTCAAAAGAAAGGTGTAGGCAGAAATATTAGCAGGGAAATAAGAAGAGAGATAAGGAAGCATTATAAGTAAGATGTGATACATGGATGACAACGGTAGATCCAAAAGATGACAGTATTACATAGTCTATAATTAGGTAAAGGAAGAGATGAGAGGTGATAGGCCTTGAGACAACAAAAGAGTATATGCCATAAAGTCATATCCTCATTTCGAGAAATAAGTTCGTGATTCTAACACGATTACCAGAAGGAAAAGTTAGACCCCAGAGTAATAGAAATCAGTATGGACTGGTGAACATGATAAACTAAACATGAATTAGGGATTGAGTGATTTGATAATAGTCGGCATCATGAGAATTTCAGAGACTGTGTTCCGACAATAATAGAATGGATGACAGAAGAATCCCCTTAGGTCATTCAAGAAGACGCTTCCCTAAAGCAAACAATGTGAGCAAAGTTAAGCTTAAGGGATTGTATGTTCCAGTTACGCAAAGTGTCACCCTTACTCTTAAGGAATTTTGTTATCCTTGGTATAAAAGGATTACCGCAAGGCGAGTAAGGGTTATTGATGATGTGAAAACATGCCAAAGATAAAAAGGTAAAACATCTATAGGTAGATCATCGTGGCTCCAACTCTTAGTACTCCCCTAAAGGGGGGACTATGCAATGATGTGGCATTAAGTCAAAATTAAATGGCTCTAGTAACTACGGAATAACAAAGGAAGAATGCGATAAGAATGAGAAAGGAATGAGATTGCACTTATCCAAATCCTACCAATATGCTATGATTCTAGAACATTAAGCAAGCACGACACTAAGGAGAGGAAGTAAGGGTTCCAACCCGGGATGCTATTGATAAATAAAGAGCCAACACAAGATGTAAGTTAAGACAATGGAAATAATCCAAGAAAGATTACGTGGAGTATTGATGTGAGAATGGGCCAACGAGTAGTTAGTAGTTGATTCAGGAAGAGCCTAGTTATGGCTAGTCAAGAGGATACAGAAAAAATCAGCAGGTCGTGCAAGATAAATATAGTAAAACCCAATATAGTGAATTTAGCCTCACAGTTATGACATTGTAATACTTGAGATATATTCAGATAGGAGTCGGGGTAGTTAAATGTATCATATAAGTTTTATTACAGAAATAAAAGAGAATGCCACTGGGAAGACAGTCAAAATATTAGTTCAAAAGCAACCCTACAAGCATAAGGGCGTGGAGATAAGTAACTATGAATTATTATAGGCGAGGAAGGACATAAAAAAAGAAAAAATTTCGTCGTGTATACCATGTAATAAGCTCGTAACTTTACAAGAGTCAGAGGGTCCTCCGTAAGTACTACAACGAAAGACTAGCTGAGGAAATAAGGAAAAAGGCTTCAACCTAAGCACAGTGACCTAAAGAGGAAATGGCCGTGTAACAACAGTCTCACAACAACATTGTATGTATTCCATAAGAAGATGTCACCTACCGTGACTAATGAACAGGGAAAAAAATTAGAAGTGATATTCAAGATCATATGAGTTGTATGGAATTCCAATATGTGGGGGCACTAAGATAAGCTAAGTATGCATGCAACAAGGGGTTGAACGACCAGGAAAAATAATAGCCTACGTTTAAAGAAAGTTGAGAAGGAACGAAAGGAATTATTCGATCAATGATCCAGAGTTAGTTACGTTATGAACGCACTTAAGAGTTCGAAGTATTATCCATACAGAATATATGTTGACAATCATACAGCCGTAGAAGATTTCGGTATAAGTTAAAATAAAGAATTGAGTCCAAGTCATAGACAAAGGATTGAATTATTAAAGGATTGTATCATGGATATTCCATAGCGTCCATGAAAGGCTAAAAGTAATAACTAATACCATGAGCCACAGATCGAAAGATAGCTTAAGCCTACATAAAGGTTGATCAGAGGAAAGAAGAAACTAAAGAGTTACATCAACTAAGTAAATCTGGAGTTTGATTATTGAACCCAGAAAATTATGGATATAGTGATTGAGAACATTGCAGGATCACTCTTAATATCATAGGTACAAGAGAGACAATACAGTAGCCATATTTTATAATGACTCTATGATAAAGCCAGTTAGAGGTGTACCAGCCTCGTAAGAAGTCAATATGAAGCTCTCACCGAATCATGTAAAGAGGTGCAAGTATTATACTAGAAGTTCAAGTTGTGGATGTGAATTATACCTATGTGAAAGAGAGGTCATGAAAGAGATAGAAGATGTGATGTGAGATTTTAAGGAAAGTAAGGTAAAGGTGAACAATGTACGAGATACTCAAATACAAAAAGTTGTGAATAGTCCGTACTACGGATAGAAGGCTAGAAGAGCGGGAATTCCGTATCCAGGAATGATAGCGGCGTTGTCAGTGGCATATCTTCCAATCGATGATTTCTAGGTATCGAGAGGTCTAGTTAAAAGAGTAAAGAAGAATTAGAGACGATATGATGTCTCGCTTTATGTTCTAAAATAACACAAGGAAATTTGTGGTGCAAGCAAGTTGGAGGAAGGTTGCGAGAAGTATAAATAGATATGTATAGGTCGCAAGCTAAAGTATGGTAAAGCGACAAGGTTTTAGGAAGACATTAGTAAGGATAAGAAAAGACGAGTGAGAAGGCGACGAGAATGAATAAGTCCTCAGGATTAAGCCCATGAAAACAAGAGAGCTGATGGTTTCTCTAATTATAGAAAGCTCAGTATAGCCTGAATGAGCTCAAAGGTGTCTAAGACAAGTAACATTTATAAGAGATGGAATGCTACCCTAGTAGTAGAATGAAGGTGTAATTGTGTTAGATGAAGGATGACGTTCAGGCCTGCGATTGAGTAATGATTTCATGAATTGTATAGGATTAGAATACCCACGTAAGGTAAATCTCCATGGGATGCTATGAAATAAAATTATGGAGGTACAGTTTTGTATCGCCCCCAGGTGGGTCAGGAAATATCACTTCAAATGTTCCACGATGCAACGTATGCCCTAGTGATTACGTAAGAGGTTTCAAGTTATCAATAGTAGATTGTAGATCAATATTGAGGTGAATCAACAATGGATGGACATAAGTCACAAAGTATGAGATGAGATTAGGCCGTCATTATTAAGATGAATGGTAATGAGGAATCATTAAAGGACATAGATTTATACATATGGGAGAAACAACGGAAGTAACCTGGAGTTTGGTAGTAGACCTCAGTAACAATAAATCGAGGTAAGAGTTATGGTAAAGTATGACCTACTTAGATGCAGTAAAGTCATGCGGATAGATAACCGAGCCTGTGAAATAAGATATAGCAATATTTGTAAGTTCGACAAGGTACCTAGCGAAGAACGTCAATATACCTATAAATGCCCAGAGGGACATCTTGTAAAGCTCTGTATATTTTTACAAAGTGAGGCCTAGAGATGGGCTAAAAACTGGAGGAAAAAGGAGAGAAGAGTCGCATAGGTGCATTTATAGGAAAAAAGTTGTACAGGCTGCATGACAGAAGGTAGCAAAAGTTACGAGATTGGAAAGATTCCAACTACAAGTCGTGGTGTGAGAAAGAGGCCTAAAGAAGGGAATGCCATGGCCTTTGGATTCATTCACAAAACAATTGCCTAGATGGCAAGAAGAGTACTAAAGTATTCGCAAGAACTATAAGTTATGATAATTATAAGTGCATCAGTCAACATTATAGGACAAATGTTCCAAAGGAGGGAATGATGTTACACCCCATGTTTTTGTGCGTGAAAGTGCGCCATAAATAAATTGATAAAAGCTCGGAAATGAGATGTTACATCCCGCATTTTCGTACGTTAAAATTTCGTCATATGTTAATCAACGTAAGTTCAGGAATGAGATTATTTTGAGATTATAAGCATTATGCTATTTCAAACAGGTGATGAGTAAATTCGTGAAGGAGAGAGGGTAAGCAAATTGAAGAAAATTAGTTTCATCGAAGTTTGACAATTGGGGATAAAATACGGTCCAAGCTATAATGCCCCGTATTTATGGACTAGTGGCTTACAAGGTACCACATGACCATGATAGTAAAGATGTATAAAGTATGTTAAAAGTAAGTAGTATTTTAAGTAATTTGAGATAATTCATAATTATGTGGATAATTGGTTAATTATTGGTTAGTGGAAGATTAACAAGTTAATTAAGGAATTTGTGGATAAGCTTAATAAGCCAAAAACATGGCAGCAACTCAAAGACATATTTGGTGACTCTTACTTGCAATATTAGGTGGCATTTTAAGAGATATTTGGTGGCTAAAGTAAGCCTTATTAAGTGGGGCCCACATCCATATATATGACATCTTTTTTTTGGTTAACAGGGATACTTTATTAACAAAAACTAAGTAGCATTACAATGTTCTATCATGGAAGTCCCAATGGGATCGAGTCCATGATTTGTAGAGTTAAAGGAGCTATCAAAAAAAAAAAAAAACAGAGGTGCCAATTATAGAACAGATATTCCCAAGACTAGCTAATTTATTACAAGAGTTCTCTGAAATAGTTCTAGTAAAGGAGGCCCCCCTTTGATCTGCTAGAAAGTTGGCAGCCACAAAGTGAGGGACGGTATCAAGTTTCAATTGAGTGCTGAAATAGGCAAGCTTGGTACTTTCTGTTGCCAAGAGATGGGCTACTGAATTTGCTTCGTGAAAACTGTGCCTGCTGTTCTGGATCTCTAGCTAGATTATTAACCACCTGCAAGACTGAACGATTGAGTTATATGTAGGATGATTACTTTGAATCAGTTGTATTACTTCCATCAAGTCTGTTTCCACCTCTAGCGACTTCAATTTTCTTTCATGGGCAAGCTGCAGTCCTTGATTTAAAGCAAGAAGTTCGGCGTAAGTATGATTAAGCACATGAGTATGTTCTTGGAAACCAACAATCCAATCTCCGGTGGAATTTCGGATGATACCACCCAAACCACCAATCTTATCATTGCCTTTATAAGCTCCATCTTTATTCAATTTATATGCACCTTGCCTTGGCTTATGCCATTTAACCTTTATGCTCTTTTTGTTGGTTGGGCTAGAGTGATTGTAGGTAAGGAGCTTAAATTCTTGTGCACGGGTAATAACTACGCTTAGAGAGAGATCTTGTTGGTCATTGTTAAAGTTGTTATTGTTTCTATTGATCCACAGGTTCCAAAGTGAAAACGGAAAAATTTCAAGCCAATCTAACATTAAGAGAGGTATTGGGGGTTGAAACCTTTTTACAGTATCAATCCAATGGCCCTCCACCAGCGTGATGCTAGTATTATTGATACCAATTTCATTCCAAAACCTGTTAGCTATGAGGCAAGAAAGGAATATATGGGTAATGGTTTCTTCAGCACTCTTACAGATTGGACACATTCTATCAATGTTGATACCAATATTATTGAGATAGGTTCTAGTTGGAAGTCTATTATGATAACAAAGCCAAAGAAAAAAGATGATTTTTTTTGAAGCGCGAAGATGCCAAATCCAGTCAAAGTCATTGACAGACCCTTCATGGTTGTCAATAAGACTATATGTGGATTTAGTGGTAAAAATACCATTTGCATTGATGGACCAAATTGGACGATCGTGGCAAAGCTCATTCTGAGGGATGTTGATGCTTGTAATATAATTTTTTAAATAATCAGGTAATTCGAAAGATATACCAGAAAGATCCAATGTTGCATCAGACCAAAGATTATGGATATTAAGGCTCTCTTCGCGCAGGGTTAAGGGTCCATGAATAATGGTTCGAAGGGGAGGAAGGTTAAGGATCCATCTATGGTTCCAAAAATTTATATTTTTACCATTGCCAATCTCCCAAGTAATAGCCTCCTTGCAGATATACCAACCTTTGAGAATATTTTTCCAAATAAAGGAGCTATTTGAAGGATTCTTTTTGGAAGAGTATTGAGTAATGAGAGTGTTATCCCAGAGCGAAGGAGGATTAATAAAAAATCTCCAAGCTAAGCAGGTTAACATGGTCAAATTTTTTGTAAAAGTTTTTACTAGACCTAACCCCCCTTGGCGCTTGGGCTTAGTGATGGTTTTCCAGTTAACAAGATGCAACTTTCTCTTAGTAGTAGTAGTCCCCCAAAGGAAGTTCCGTTGAATTTTGTCAATGTGATTAAGAATTTTAACTGGCAGATGAATATATTGCATAACATGATTAGGTATGCTAGATAGAGTAGAGAAGATCAATGTCGATCTGCCTGCCATAGTAAGGCAACTAATTTTCCAGTTGGCTAGCTTGGATCTCATCCTGTCAATAAAAAATTGAAAGTCTGATGCTTTAGGGTGTCTACTTAAGATAGGAAATCCAAGATATTTGCCAAAGTTGCTGGAACTATTAATGCAAAAAAAGTTAGAGATTTCAGTTCTAAGGTTATCAGGGCAGTTTAAGGAGAATATAATTTTTGATTTTGTAGTATTGATTTTCTGCCCTGATAAATTACAGAAAACATTAATGCCTTCTAAAATAGTAGAGCAAGATTTTTTATTGGCTCTATCCATTTGAGTTAAATCATCAGCAAAGAATAAATGTGACAAAGGAGGGCTCCTAGGAGACAACTTAATAGGGTCCCAATTCGCACAATCAACTACATGATTAATATATCTAGAAAACATTTCCATGCTTAGGATAAAAATGTAAGGGGACATAGGATCACCTTGTCTAATACCCCTAGTTGGCATAAAGAAAGGAGTTCTAGTCCCATTAACTAGAATGGAAATGTTAGTAGTGGTGTCACGACCCGAATCAGAGGGCCGCGACGGGAACCCGGTGCTTTACTCAATCGAGTATCAACGTAACATATCTTTCTTATCATACTATCATGAGTAAATGAGCCAAAAAACCGGTCATGAGATAACAAGAATAAAACCTGAGGGAATACTCAACATATGAAGACCCAAAATGATATACAAACTTATATTTGTGACATACGGGCCTATAAGGCCGACATGACCATTTGTAAACTCAAAACATAGGCCGACAAGGCCATACAAGTGTCCTTACACCTGACATCTGTCTACAAGCCTCTAAGAGTACATAAAATCATAAAGATCGGGATAGGGCCCCGCCATACCAATCAATACATATCCAAAGCATACTGACCAACTAGGCAACTCCGGAGCAAGTGGAGTGCACCAACACCTTCGCTGAGCTGATAGCCTACTAGGAGGACTGTCAACCTATCAATCGGGACCTGCGGGCATGACACGCAGCATCCCCAGGCAAAAGGGATGTCAGTACGAATAAAGTACCGAGTATGTAAGGTTGGAAATCATAAACAAGAACAGTAATGTAAAGAGAGATAGAGGAGATACAACCTGTAACATCTGAGTGCCTCTGGGGGCTACTGATATGAAATGCATAATACTTATATATACATGAACTTTTTTAAAAACATTCGCCTCTGTGGGCATCATCATCATATCGTACCCGGCCTCAAAGAGGACTCGGTAAAAACGTACCCGACCATCATAAGGCTCGGTAGAATCGTACCCGGCCACATGGATCTCGGTAAACCTAACTGATCAGTGGTTGCACAATAGGTGCCATACCCGGCTGACTATAGCGCGGCTCGGTAGAGTAAAATAGATACATATATATAATGCATGCTCGACTCATGGAATCACGTTCTAACCCTTTCGGAGTGATGTAAGGTCATTGCACCTTCGATTAACATTATGGACATCCCTACCATCAGTATGAACCTTAGTGGGATTTAAGGATCATACACACTTGTTTAGAATAACTTTATAAGGAAAGAACAACATGGACAACCTTAGTTTCTAGGAGTAGATCCGTTATGAATTAGCGTACCGTTTATGTTCATGTCACTTTAGATCATGCCAAAAGAAAGAAGTAAGTGCCTTAACATACCTTGTATATTCTTCCCAACCTCAAGCTATGCAATTTCACGGCTCCTTAGTCTACAATAAGAGAAATGACACTCTCGTTATCGTTTAAGCGTCGTAACTATTATGTATCGACCACAACCTATTTTACAATGAAACGGACAGAACCTCCCCTATATATATGAATTCACACTAGTAAAGACAATCACAAACAGCCCAACATACCCCTATCACTTCATACACAACACGACAACCATAATAGTATCAACCAACACAAAAATGTTACGACGAACGACCAACAAACAACCTTGCCATTATGTGGTGTTTCTCCACAACCTTACTCCTCTCAACTCCATAAAAATAGTAGTAAAAGATACAACCCAATACCAACACGAAACAGCCCAAAAATATTCCCACAAGTTCATCAACTCAAAAATAATTTTTCAGTTTACTTAAACACGTTTCGACTTGTCTTTTCTTTCAAATTGGAAAATACAACCAAAAGTACATCATTATACCTCTTATCCAATAAACAAGCCATGAATTCAACTTAAAAATAAGTTTACAACCAGCCAACCATTACACAAGAACAAACAACATACCATTCTTTCGAAACTAGCTAGGTCTATTCTTTACGATCGAGTTACAACTCGCAAACGCATAGATAATGGAAGGAGAAGCATAAAATTACCTTGTACTGAGTATAACCCACGAAACCTAGTCCGTTTTCATCAAAAATAAGTTCCTCAACACGGATACAAGAAGGAGAAAGAGAAACTAGCAAGCTGTCCGGACTTTTCAGCACTAGAATCGCATCGTAACACCCGGAATACCCTAGGGTTTGTGTGGGATTTTTGTGGAGGAGTTGAAGGGGTTCAATTAGGTTTTCTTGGTCTTAAAGATAGGTGAAATAACTGATTTTATAATCCCTTAAAAGTCCCCTCTTGACCGACTTAGTTGAGGCCTCTCTTTTTGGCAAGTAGGTGATGCACCTACTTGTCACCTACTAGCTGCGCGGTCTCGCAAAAATGCGAATATCTATATACTCCGAGATCGTATTGATAAACGGTTTAATGAGTTGAAAACTAGACTCATAGATCTTAAATTCAATATGTAGATCATACCTTGATTCAAAGTATGTTGGGAGAAAAGCTCAGCTACATTTAACCTAAGTTTCAACTCATTTTTGAATGTAACTTGTGATGACCTTTTCCAACTTTTGTTCCACAGCTTGCTTGACTTAAAAACATAACACACGACTATCATACGACTAAAATAACTCATAACATAACCTCATCATCATGTTAGTCACCCTTGTCTCTCCCCAAATGTATAGGTTATAACATTCCAAACTTGTCGACATTCGACGAAACTTATTTTCTTTAATTCATTCAGCGCCTAAGCTTTCCAACCCTTTTGGTACTCGTTATTCATGATCATAAAGATTTGTAACCTCCATTATAAAAGGATTAAATTACTTTACGTACTTTCAAAGTTGATCTCATTTCTGAGCTTACATCAGTTGACTTACGGATACTCTAACATACGAAAACATAGGGTGTAACATCATTCCCCCCTTTGGAACATTCGTCCTCGAATGTTGACTGATCCACTTATCAGTTTCATAACCCATTGCTCTTGTGAACACTTTAATACTCTTCTAGTCATATAGGCAACTATTCTTTGAATAAATCCAAAGTTAGTATTCCCCCTTTAGTCCTCCTTCTCATACCACGACTTGTGGTCGAACCCCTTCCAATCTCGTAACTGTTGCTCCTTTTTGTCATGCAGCCTGTACGACTTTTTCCTTGTATGTGTGCCTATGCGACTCTTTCTTTTTTCTCCAGCTTTTATCCAATCTATAGGTAGCACGTTGTAAACATATACAAAGCTTGATATGTTGTCTGTCTGGGCATCTATGGGTATACTGAAGTTTTTTACTCGGTACTTTGTTAAACTTACGACTTTTGCTATATCTTGTTTCATAGCCTCAGTTATCTATGCTAATGGCTTTAATACAACTAGGTAGGTCATATTATACAATAACTCTTACTTCGGTTTACTATTACCGAGGTCTGCCACCCAACTCCAGGTTACTCTCTCACCGCTTATCCTATATGTATAATCCTTATTACTGTTCATCTAAAGAATGACATCATAATCTCATCTCATACTTTGGAATCTTTATCCATCTATTATTGATTTACCTTAATGTTAATCTATAATCCACCACTGATAACTTGAAACCTCTTACATAATACATTGCCTCAAGTCTCACGTCTCATCGGGGAACATTTGAAGTGGTTTTCCTAATCCACCAGGGACAATACTATACTTCAATAACCGTATTTCATAGCATCCCAATGTGATTCGGCTTATGGGGGTATCCTAGTCCCATGCCATCCATGAAATCTCTTCTCTTTGAATCATTACTCAAATGAAGGCCTATATATCATCCTTTTATAATTTACCACTATTACATTCTTACATTACGACCAGAGGAGCATTCCATCTCTTCTAAATGCTCCTAGTCTTAGACTCCTCCGTGTTAATTCAAGCTATACTGAGCCTTTTATAACATATATAAACCATCAACTCTCTTGTTTGATGGGATTAATACCGAAGTCTTACCTATTCTTATCAGCTTCTAACTCACCTTTTCTCACCCTTACTCACATCTACCCAAAATCTTTTCACTCTACTATACTTTCGCTTGCGACCTACACATTTATTTATTCTACTCAGAACCTTCCTTTAACTTGCTAGCACCTTAGATTCCATTTTGCGCATTCTCAGCTGTCTTTAAATGTAAATAATTATTTTTTCTGGTCGTTCTGCCACTTGCTACATGGATACTTGGCTTATCATAGTGCCCACGAATACTGGAATTCCCTGTAACGCGTATGCTCTCAAGTATCACCTTTGATGTTTTTTTTCCTTTTTTTTCTGTTCATTAGCCATGATAGGTGCCACTATCTTATGGAGTGCATGTAATATTATAGTGAGACTGCTATTACAAGATCAAAGATCATTTCCTTTTTAGGTCACTATGCTTAGGTGGAAACCTTCTTCCTTATTTCCTCAGCTAGTCTTTCGTGGTAGTACTTAGGAAACCTTTTGGATCTTGTAAAGTTGTGATCTTGTTATACTGTATACTCGAAGGAATTTTTGATATTCTTACTCGCCTACAAACATCCTTACTTACATACCTCCGTGCCGTTGTGCTCGTAGGATTACTTGTAAAATCAGATTTTGATTATCTCCTTAGTGGTACCCTCCATTATTCCTGTAATACTTATACAATACTTTTAAATACCCCAACTCCTATCTGAGCATTTCTCAAGGTTTATGACGTCATATTTGCGAGACTGAATTCACTATATTAGGATTCACTACGTTTATCTTGCATGATCTGTTGACTCGTCTATAACCTCCTATTTAGCCATAACTGGGCTCTTCCTTAATAAAATCCCAAATACTCGTTGGCCTATCCTTACATCAATTTTCCGCGTAATCTTTCTTGGGTTATTTCCTTTGTTTTAACTTACCTCATGCATTGGCCTCTGATCTATCAATGACATTTCGGGCAGGAACCCTTACTTCCTTTCCTTGATGTCGTGTTTGTATAATGCACTGATATCGTAGCATATCTGTAGGCTTTGAATAAGTACAATCTCATCCCTTTTTCACATTACCGCATTATTCTTCTACCACTCCATGATTAGTAGAACCACTAAATTCTGACTTCATGCCATATCACTCCATATTCCCACCTTTAGAGGAGTAATAAGAGCTGAAGCTACGACCATCTACCTATAGATATTTTACCTCTATATATTTGACGTCTTTTCACATCATCGATTACCCTTACTCTCCTTGTGGTAATACTTTTTGTACCAAGGATAATAAAACTCCTTGCTCGCGAGGATGACACTTAGTGTAACTGGCGCACATAGTCCCTTAAGCTTAACTTTGCTCATATTGCTTGCTTTAGGGACGCGACTTCCTGAATGACCATTAAAGGGCATTGTTTTGTCATCCATTCTATTATCGCCGGAACGCAACCTCTGAAATTCTCATGATGCAGAATATTATCATATCATTTTGTCCCTAGTTCACGTTTAGTTTATCTTGTTTACCAGCCCATACTGATTTCTACTACTCTGGGGGTATATCTTTTCCTGCTGGTAATCACGTTAGAGTTGCGAACTTATTTCTCGAAAAGAAGATATGACTTTATGGCCTATACTCCTTTGTTGTTTCAAGGTCTGTCACCTCTCATCTTTTTCCTTCACTTAAGTATAGACTCTATAATTATGTCATTTTCATCATCATTTTTTTTCCACCGTTGTCATCCATGTGGACATCTTACTCATAATTCTTCATTAACTCTATTCTTATTTTCCTACTAACATTTATGTCTATCACTTTATTCTGAAAACATCAACAAGACATTCTTTTGCTTTTAGCTCCCCTTGCTTCATCTCACTGGCTCTTCAGGATGCTTAAAATTCTCTCTCCTAGGGACACGAGCCATGCTAAGGTAATATTTATCCCTTCAAGGCTTCCAGTGGCTATCTTTGTAGTACTCATATCTAGCTGTACTATTTTAGAGTGCGCCATCTGGGTATCTCACAAGGAGATTTATTAGCACATTTGCGCTTCAGAAATTGTCAACTAACACAAACAATCAATTCACCATTATGGGTTATCCTAACCCTAACCGGATCCTGATATCTCGTCCTTTTCTTAATCTACACATGTTATCCCCCAATAGGGTATAACTGAGATGGGTATGGTCAATTATACATACCTCTATTACTGTTGAGGGTAACTTACAATGCTTATATTTTTCTGCCGGAGATGAAAATACCGATAATCTTTATTAACTAGGTGCCTTGTACCCTTCCCATCTTGCTCCTTTTACTTGTTGAAGCTTGTATCTATCTTTTGAATCTTTCATTGCCTTTAGGGGTGGATAGATATTCTTTGCCTTAAGGCTCCTTATCGAGAAGCTTACACTTCTTAGTACACACATGATCTACTGAAGACCTTATATTTACCCATCATATGCATCATGCAAAATCGAGCTCCTCTAACTCAACTCTTTCACAGCCACATACAATCTTTTACCAACCATCTTTTTAAATGTAGGTATCATTGTATTACGACTAAAGTCGAATTTACGAGTTTGAATTCTTACAACAAAGCTCTACCACACGATCTAGAATAAGAAAAAAGAGTGACAGTCCTAAATGCCCTGTAGCCTCCTGCTTATAAGTGTGGTGCACTACACACCCAAAAACAAGACTCTACTAGACACGGCTTGTAGAATCCCTAGGACAGAACTGCTCTGATACCACTTTTGTCACGACCCGAATCAGAGAGCCGCGACGGGCACCCAGTGCTTTACTCAACCGAGTACCAATGTAACATATCTTTCTTATCATACTGTCATGAGTAAATGAGCCAGAAAACCGGTAATGAGATAACAAGAATAAAACCTGAGGGAATACTCAACATATGAAGACCCAAATGATATACAAACTTATATTTGTGACATACGGGCCTATAAGGCCGACATGACCATTTGTAAACTCAAAACATAGGCCGACAAGGCCATACAAGTGTGCCTACACCTGACATCTGTCTACAAGCCTCTAAGAGTACATAAAATCATAAAGATCGGGATAGGGCCCCGCCATACCAATCAATATATATCCAAAGCATACTGACCAACTAGGCAACTCCGGAGCAAGTGGAGTGCACCAACACCTTCGCTGAGCTGATAACCTACTAGGAGGACTGTCAACCTATCAATCAGGACCTGCGGGCATGACACGCATCATCCCTAGGCAAAAAGGATGTCAGTACGAATAAAGTACCGAGTATGTAAGGTAGGAAAGCATAAACAAGAACAGTAATGTAAAGAGAGATAGAGGAGATACAACCTGTAACATCTGAGTGCCTCTGGGGGCTACTGACATGAAATGCATAATACATATATATACATGAACTTTTTTAAAAACATTCCCCTCTGTGGGCATCATCATCATCATATCGTACCCGGCCTCAAAGAGGCTCGGTAAAAATGTACCCGGCCATCATAAGGCTCGGTAGAATCGTACCCGGCCACGTGGAGCTCGGTAAACCCAACTGATCAGTGGTTTCACAATAGGTGCCATACCCGACCGACTATAGCGCGGCTCGGTAGAGTAAAATAGATACATATATATAATGCATGCTCGACTCATGGAGTTACGTTCTAACCCTTTCGGAGTGATGTAAGGCCATTGCACCTTCGATTAACATTATGGACATCCCTACCATCAGTATGAACCTTAGTGGGATTTAAGGATCATACACACTTGTTTAGAATAACTTTATAAGGAAAGAACAACATGGACAACCTTAGTTTCTAGGAGTAGATCCGTTATGAATTAGCGTACCGTTTATGTTCATGTCACTTTAGATCATGCCAAAAGAAAGAAGTAAGTGCCTTAACATACCTTGTATATTCTTCCCAACCTCAAGCTATGCAATTTCACGGCTCCTTAGTCTACAATAAGAGAAATGACACTCTCGTTATCGTTTAAGCGTCGTAACTATTATGTATCGACCACAACCTATTTTACAATGAAACGGACAGAACCTCCCCTATATATATGACTTCACACTAGTCAAGACAATCACAAACAGCCCAACATACCCCTATCACTTCATACACAACACGACAACCATAATAGTGTCAACCAACCCGAAAATATTACGAGGAATGACTAACAAACAACCTTGCCATTATGTGGTGTTTCTCCACAACCTTCCTCATCTCAACTCCATAAAAATAGTAGTAAAAGGTACAACCCAATACCAACATGAAACAGCCCAAAAATATTCCCACAAGTTCAGCAACTCAAAAATAATTTTTCAGTTTACTTAAACACGTTTCGACTTGTCTTTTCTTTCAAATTGGGAAATACAACCAAAAGTACATCATTATACCTATTATCCAATAAACCAGCCATGAATTCAACTTAAAAATAAGTTTACAACCAGCCAACCATTACACAAGAACAAACAACATACCATTCTTTCGAAACTAGCTAGGTCTATTCTTTACGATCGAGTTACAACTCGCAAACGCATAGATAATGGAAGGAGAAGCATAAACTTACCTTGTACTGAGTATAACCCACGAAACCTGGTCCTTTTTCATCAAAAATAAGTTCCTCAACACGGATACAAGAAGGAGAAAGAGAAACTAGCAAGCTGTCCGGACTTTTCAGCACTAGAATCACGTCGTAACACCCGGAATACCCTAGGGTTTGTGTGGGATTTTTGGGGAGGAGTTGCAGGGGTTCAATTAGGTTTTCCTGGTCTGAAAGATAGGTGAAATAACTGAGTTTATAATACCTTAAAAGTCCCCTCTTGACCGACTTAGTTGAGGCCTCTCTTTTTGGCAAGTAGGTGATGCACCTACTTGTCACCTACTAGCTGCGCGGTCTCGCGAAAATGTGAATATATCTATACTCCGAGATCGTATTGATAAACGGTTTAATGAGTTGAAAACTAGACTCATAGATATTAAATTCCATATGTAGATCATCCCTTGATTCAAAGTATATTGGGAGAAAAGCTCAGCTACATTTAACCTAAGTTTCAACTCATTTTTGAATGTAAGTTGTGATGACCTTTTCCAACTTTTGTTCCACAGCTTGCTTGACTTAAAAACATAACATACGACTATCATACGACTAAACTAACTCATAAAATAACCTCATCATAATGTTAGTCACCCTTGTCTCACCCCAAAAGTATAGGTTATAACATTCCAAACTTGTCGACATTCGACGAAACTTATTTTCTTTAATTCATTTAGCGCCTAAGCTTTCCAACCCTTTTGGTACTCGTTATTCATGATCATAAAGATTTGTAACCTCCATTATAAAAGGATTAACTTACTTTACGTACTTTCAAAGTTGATCTCATTTCTGAGCTTACATCAATTGACTTACGGATACTCTAATATACGAAAACATAGGGTGTAACAAGCGGTAACACAAGACATAATCAATCTAGTAATATTAGGAGGAAAATTGAAGTAGCGAAGGGTTCTAAAGATGAATGACCATTCCAATCTGTCAAAAGCTTTTTCTAGATCGATTTTGAGAATCATGCCATGATTAGCACCTTCACGTTTATTAAAGTTGGAAATGACCTCTTGAATAATAATAGAGTTATCACTAGCTCTTCTATTCTTTATGAAACTAGCTTGATAAGGACTGATGAGCTCATCCACATAGGGCTTTATACAATTAGCAATAATCTTGGTAATGATCTTATAGATAGTATTACATAGACCTATTGGTCTAAAGTTTTTGAGATCATTTGCATTCAGAATTTTTGGGATAAGGCAGATAAAGGTGTTATTAAGGAATTCAAGGATTTGTTGAGTGTTAAAGATATTTTTGCAATAACTAAGCACCGCAGGACCAACAATGGACCAATATTTTTGGTAAAAAAAGGGTGAAACCTGTCTGGTCCAAGAGCTTTAAAGGGTTTAAAGGAGAAGAGAGCGGAAATAATTTCTTGATCAGTAATCGGTCTGTCTAGGTTGTGTAAATTTAATTTGTTGAAGGAACTAATACTAGAGTTGATGCCCTTCCAATTCGAACTAATATGACTTGTGGTGAAAATATCCCTAAAACAATTTAACGTATGGTCAACTACCTGAGCGGGGTCTTCAATCCAATTTCCCACATTATCTTTGAAGTGCGTAATTCTATTATGCCTAAGCCTATTGATGGTGGAGATATGAAAAAGTCTAGTATTTGCATCTCCCTCATTGAGCCAATTAATTCTGGATCGAAGCTTCCAAAAATCCTCTTCCATCCTAAGCACATTATTGTACTCATTAACTATAGTAGATTCAAGCTGCTGTAAAAAGGGGTTCGAAGTGTACTTGTCAGAGGATTGAATACCATTAAGTCTAGCAAGAAGTCTACGCTTCTTATGAAAGATGTTACCAAAGACTTCGTTGTTCCACCGAGTAACTTCATGCTCAAAATAATTGACTGCTTCTAAGAGATGTTTGTTACTCCAGCATTTGTCCACTATATTGATAAAGGTCAGATGGGAGAACCACATGGTTTCAAGCCTAAAAGGTTTGCTAGTGTTGCTCTTAAAACTAGGGCTTAGTCTAATAAGGAGAGGGTTGTGATCTGAGTAGGTTTTGGGGAGATGGTTTACTATGGCATTTGGATAAATACTAAGCCATTCATCATTAACAAAACATCTATCTAATCTCTCCATAATCAGGCCAGTACTTCTTTTCCGACAATTCGACCAGGTATATTTACATCCCTTAAAACCAAGATCTAACAGCTTACACTTGTTAATACAGTTCCAAATCTTGGAGGCTCTAGTATTATTTATAGGGCGTCCTCCCCACTTGTCATCAGACATTAAAACATCATTAAAATCACCTCCGACCAACCATGGACCAACATAAGTCTCATGCAACTTTTCTAAATTATTCCACATAATATTTCTATTATTAACAGTAGTACTGGCATATAGAGCACTAAAAAACCATGGTTTTTGATTCGGAAGTACCTTAATCATAGTATGAAGTTCTTGATCCACTCTCGCTAACTCATCTACAATCACCAAGTTATGCATCCACATAATCACTAAGCCACCATAACGACCCTCGGCAGGGATTTCGATCATCTTACTTAAATGAAATTCATGTTGGAGGGGAGCATGGTCATGCATTCTAGTTTCTAGGAGAGTTACCATACAAGGTTTATGAGTCTCTATAATTTCCCTAAAATTTCTACAGAAGTTTGCATTATTCGCACCACGTACATTCCAAATAACAAAGGAGGTTGCTCTATTCATTAGAAATGATGGGTTTGCAGGGGTCACTGGATTATCCTACATAAGAGAAAATGCACTTCACCTCACAGATGGGCTTAGTATTACTGCATGTTTTTCTACTGCTCGGTTTATTGGTAGCCTTATGTCCATCAAGCTTTTGAATAGTGCTACTGGGCATTTGAGAATATACTTCTTGTCTTACTTCTCTTTGAATAACAATATTGTTATTTCTCTTGGGCTTGAAATCTTTGTGCGAGATTTTCTTATGGGTCATATAGCTTCCCCTTGTTCTCCCATCACATGATTTGTCATGTCTTGTGCGTTGGGAGATAGTAGTTTGTCTAATGAGACTGGATTGGTAGGCATATGGGGGTAATTGGTCTGTAGGGATTAGATTATCTATCTTACTTGATTGTTCTATTGCCATGGTAAGAAGATTAGACATGTGATTATTAGAGTCTAAGGTGGAATGATTGGATTTTGACGAGGAGGGTTGGGAAGTATTTTGTAAAGCCTCGTGCTGAGGTAAAGATAAAATTTGATTCCTAGCATTGTGTTGGTTTGGAGAGTATACATTAGAATCACTTATGGGATAAGATTGGTTACTAGCAGAAAGAGAGTGCAAATCTATGGAGGTATTATCGATTTGCATGGTTTCTATATTGTGAATCATGTGAATATTAGCCCCTTGTTCTAATTGGGTGTCCTGGGTATTGCCACCGGTATTAGCCACATTTTGTTGGTTTGTAGTATTGTGAGTATTCCCACCGGTATTTGCCACTTGATTTTTGTTAGTAGAATAGTTTTTGTTTTGGCATGACACCTTGGAAGAGCTACTGTTAAAAACATTACTAGTAATATTACTTATACTATTTAATGGTTGGATAGGAATTGACTTGGCACTTTTAGCATTGGCCACATCAATGCCACTTGCCTTGGTATCTTTGTTTGTCTGCCTCGTTTGTAGCGATTCATCGACAATTTGGATTTTATGCAATTTTTATTAGTAGTAGGAGAAAAATTATTGGGATCTAGGTAAGGATCATTAAGAGAAGCAAATTGATTGCTGACTAGTAGATTAGGATCGGCAGAAATATTATCTTCTTTTATGGTTGTGATAGCTTGACTAACATTTGGGGAAGTAGCAAATAAACTAGTTTTTTCTTTGTAAATTAGTTTTTGAGTATTGAGGAACTTACCTGTGGTAGCATAAAAAATTCTTACATTGATACCTGAACGAGTAGTATTCTCCTTATTCTTTTTCATTGGCAAATCCTTTTGCAATGACCTTCTCTTCCTTGGAAAAGAAACTGTTTGCCACTCTTCTGCTGATGCTGTATGGATGTTTATTTTGCTTGGAGGATTATGGAATTCTTCAGTGGGAATGAGATGTCTAAACATACATAATCGTTGAATGTGACCCAACCTTCCACAAGTCTTGCATAAAAAATTATCTCCTTCATAGAGGATGTGTTGCTTATGAGTACCAATGTAAATAAAGGCTTTAACTGGATGTTCTAATGACATCTCAATACATAATCTAGCATATCTCCCTCTGAGAGTTGCTGATATACAAGCGTCAACTTCTAAGAGGTGACCGAATTTGTTGCAAATTTTGTATAAGATATCACCATCATAGAACTCCGTTGGCAATTGAGGAAGTCGTACCCAAACTGCAGAAGTAGTTTGTTTCACTTTGGAAGCAACAAAATTCGGGATCCACTTTATTAATGATAAAAAATATCTATTAATAAACCATGGACCTTGGTGAAGAGCTCTAACCATATTCTCTTCCTTAGATAACAATATAATAATCTTCACCCAGATCAATTAGTGGAAATTGTTCGGTGGGCTTACATAGTTCCTGGATTGTTTGCTTAAGATAATGATGTAAAATGCGCTTACCCATTAATTTGATAATGATTGAGAATTTCCATGGATTGTATATGCACATCATTTCTTCGGAAAATAGTTGAATAGTGTTATCGCCAGATCTATAAATTGGTGAAGAAGATTATTTCCTCGGAATCTTTCTCTGAAGACATAGCAGGCACATGTGCGGAGGGATTGAAATGCATCGAGTCGCTGGCAAGTAGCTTGTCTCTAAACGAGGACTTTTCAATTGTTTTGGAATTGGTAATAGGTTCTATGTTAGGATCTGGTGGTTTAGGTGGGATATCCATCATGTTTGGCAAATCAGGTTCATCTACGGACATGGATGGTTTTGGGGATTTTAGTGAAGGTTCAAGAGTAAAGAAGAAGAGAAGAGAGAAGGAGGACTTTCTCTCTCTAAAAGACATCTCAAATTTAAGAGTCATGAATAAAGTATCGTGAGTCATTCTAATATACATCTGCATATATCACATAAGCAACAAAGATCTTCAACAATTCAAAGCAACGTGAGATTTTGCAATTCTAAGGGAGTACGGTGCAATCTTTCTCAAGAATATTGTCACGACCCTAAAATGGACCTGGTCGTGATGGCGCCTATCGTGAAATTAGGCCAGCTGACACAAACCCCAAACCAACCAAAACAATTATAATAAGTCATTTAAAGTCTTTAATAAGCTAAAAATCCCAAAATGTAAGGTAGAATAGAACGGTGAGGAAACAAAACACAGTCCGACATCAGGGTGTCACCAGTCATGAGCAACTACGACTTGTCTAGAAATATGAAAAGATAACATAGTCTGAAACAAGCTAATACAAAGCAGAATAAAGATAGGAAGGAGAAGCACTGGGATGCGGACACCAAGCAGCTACCTAGTCAACTCCGAAAGCTTGCTGGATGACAAATCAACATTCGCTAGCGTGACCCGAGACTCCTGCATCTGCACATAGGGTGCAGGGAGTATTGTGAGTACGATAACTCAGTAAGTAATAAAAGTAAATATAACTGAGCAGTAAGAAAATACGTAAACCACAGCATAACACTATAGCAAAACAGTGTAAGTCCAAAACAATGCAATAAAGCGATAACACTTGTAAAAATACGTCAGTTCAGTAAAACCTTTTTAAAACAACTTTCAATAGTTTCAAGCGAGTGATGAAACCAGGGAGAAAATAATAGAATGTAAATAGCCCCTCGGGAAAAATATCAATAGAATCAGCCCTTTGGGCTACCTGACAATCACTTATATCAGCCCCTCGGGCAATAATCATGAAACAACAACAGCCCCTCGAGCAATAACAAATCTCACACTGGGTACCCACGCTCACTGGGGGTGTGCAGACTCCTGGAGGGGCTCCTACAACCCAAGCGCTATAACAAGCCATCTCGTGGCATAATGGACAGGCCCTCGGCCTCATAATAAGACACCTCGTGGCGTAACAAATCAGGCCCTCAGCCTCATAATCATGAATCAATACAAAACTACTGCGGCGCGCAACTTGACCCCATAATATCCTCACAACACAGGCCCTTGGCCTCACTCAGTCAAAAATCTCTCAAGCCACTTGGGCAACAGTAAAACATGATGCTCAGCCCAAAATATCATTTAAAATATCAAAACGGAGTAAATATGGCTGAGTTATGAAAAATAGTAGAATACAACATGACTGAGTACAAATATGAAGTCAAAACAATGAGGAATAGTAGTCAAAATCCCCTAAGGGTCCAAAACAGTTGGCACGATACACAAATATGACATTCAGTCCAAAACATGATAATACTTTCTAAAACACAATGATATCAAACAGTTTTCAAGCAAATCCGCGACTTAACAGTCATACAGGACGGAGTAAGTCACAATCCTCAACGGTGCATGACCCCACTCTCATCAACTAGCGTGTGCGTCACCTCAAAGTAGCACAACGATGTGAAATTCAGGGTTTCATACCCTCAGGACAATATTTACAATCATTACTTACCTCTATCCGGTCCAAACTCTAGCCCGCGATGCCTTTGCCTCTCTACTCGGCCTTCGGATGCTCCAAATCTAGCCCAAAATAGATTTATACCATCAAAATATGCTAAGGGAACAAATCCCACTCGAAAATAACCAATTTACATCAAAATCCCAAAATTGGCCAAACCCGACCCCCCGGACCCACATCTCAGATTCCGATAAAAATTACAAAACTAGTATCCTTACACTCTCAAGAGTTCATACATATCAAATACATCAAAATCTGACCACAAACGACCCCTCAAATCCTCAAATCAAAATCTCCAATTTTAAGCCCTAACTCTCTAATTTTAGGCTTTAGATTCCACAAGTTTCATGTTTAATTAGGTAGAAATCACAATAGGATCGAGTATTAAGTCCATAAATCTTACCTCCAAGTGTTTCCCTTTGATTCCCTCTTCAATTCTTCTCAAAAAGCTCCAAAATCGCTCAAAAATGGTGGAAGTTAGACCCAAAATCGCGAACAATAACTATTTAAACATTCTGCCCAGGTGACCCTTTCCTTCTTCGCGAACGTGGTCAAAGCCTCGCATTCGCGCAACACAAAATCCGTTGACCACTAAATCCTTCTTCGGGAACGCGACCTCCTGAATGCGAACATGAAGCTTCAGCTTCTCAGACCATCGCGAGCGCGACACACCCAACGCAAACACGAAGCACAAATGACTAGGACCCCGACTGCTCCCATTTAATCTACGCGAATACCGGAACCTCATCACGTTCGCGATGCAAACTGAGCCTCTCCCTTCGCGAATGCGGGACCAACATCACGAATACGAAGGCCAATTTTCCAGCATCACTACTCATCCCTTCGCGAATGCGAAGGCCAAAAGTCTGCAACAGAAACAACAGAAAATCTACAACTTTAAAAACAAGGATTTGATCCGATTAACCACCCGAAACTCACTCGAGGCCCTCGGGACCTCAACCAAACATGAAAACATATCCCATAATATCATACAAACTTGTTCCAATCTTCAGAACACTCAAAACAACACCAAAACACCAAATCATCATCGGATTCAACCCTAAGAAATTCCAAAACTTCCCAATTTCGCTTTCGATCAAAAGGTCTATCAAATCTCGTCCGAATGACCTGAAAATTTGCACACATGTCAAAAATGATATAACAGACCTACTCCAGCTTCTGAAATTCCATTCCGACCCCTATATTAATATTGCCGCTACCAACCGGAAGATGCCAAAATTTTAATTTCGCCAATTCAAGCCTAAATCTACTCCGTACCTCCAAAACACATTCTGATCACGCTCCTAAGTCCCAAATCACCTACCGAAGCTATCCAAATCATCGGAATTCACATCCGAGCCCTTTTTCACATAAGTCAACATCCGGTTGACTTTTTCAACCTAAGCTTACTCAAAAGAGACTAAGTGTCTCATTCCTTTCAAAAACCTCTCCGAACCCGAACAAACCAACCCGATATCACATAATACAGCTGAACAAGACAATAAGAAGTAGAAATGGGCAAAACGGAGCTGTAATTCATGAAATGACCGGCCGAGTTGTTACATCCCCCCCTCTTAAACAAACGTTCGTCCTCGAACAGGTCAAGAAACATACCTTAAGCCTCAAATAGGTGAGGATATCTGCTCCGCATCTCCCGCTCGGTCTCCCAAGTAGCCTCCTCCATGAGCCGACCTCTCCACTACATTTTCACTGAAGCTATATCCTTTGACCTCAACTTTCGAACTTGACGCTCCAAAATAGCTACTGGCTCCACATCATAAGTCAAATCACCACCTAACTGAACTGCGCTGAAATCCAAAACATGAGAAGGATCACCAATATACTTCCGGAGCATAGAAACATGAAATACCGGATGATACGCAGAACATAAGTCAATTTTGGAGAAATACTTGGCACCCTGGAGTTTGTCAAAAAGGTCGTCAATCTTTGGAAGTGGATACTTGTTCTTTATAGTAAACTTATTTAACTGTCGATAATCGATACACATCCTCAACGACCTGTCTTTCTTCTGCACAAACAAAATTGGTGCACCCCAAGGTGACGGGTTAGGCCTAATGAAGCCCTTATCCATCAAGTCCTTCAATTGCGCCTTCAACTCTCGCAACTCTACCGGGGCCATTCTGTATGCAGGGATAGAGATCAGTTGAGTGTCATGCAAAACATCAATGCTAAACCCAATCTCCCTTTCAGGAGGAAGGCATGGGAGTTCATCTGGGAAAACATCTGGAAATTCATTGACCACGGGGATTGATTCTAGAGTAGGCGGCTTCGCCTCTACATCCCTAACGCGAACGAGATGATAAATGTAACCTTTTGAGATCATTTTCCTTGCCTTAAGGTAGGAAATAAACCTACCTTTAGTTTTAGCAATGTTCCCCTTCCATTCAATGATGGGTTCACCAGGAAATTGAAACCTAACCATCTTCGTACGACAGTTAACATTTGCATAGCATGACGTTAACCAGTCCATTCCCATTATCACATCGAAATCAACCATTTTTAACTCAAATAAATTTGCCGAGGTTTGATGACTACAAATCATTATAGTGCAACCTCTATATACCCTTCTAGAAATCACAGAATCTCCTATCGGAGTAGATACCACAAGGGGTTTACTTATCAATTCAGGTTTAACGCCAAACTTATTAGCCACAAAGGGTGTAACATATGATAATGTAGATCTCGGATCAATCAGCGCATATACATCATAAGAAAACACAAACAAAAAACATGTAACAACATCTGGAGATGACTCGAGATCCTGTCGACCTACTAAAGCATATGTTTGATTTTGAGCACCGCTCGAACTCGGCACTACACCTCTACCTCTACCACGACCTATCGACTGTTGAAAACCCCGTGCTGGAGGTCGAACTGATGAGGAAGAACAAGACACAGATCCAGATGGCTAAGCCATACCACCACCTCCTCTGTTAGAACAATCCCACATCATATGGCTAGGTTGTCTGCAAGAATAGCACGCATCAAAACCTCGATGGCACAATCCAAAGTGGGCCTTGCTATACTGATCACAACGTTGTGTTGGGGATCTCGTCTGACTAGTATCCCTGTGATGTTGCAAGCCTGATGCCTGTAAACTCTGACCTGGACCAAAATAGGTAAATTGATCATATCGAGGCCTCTGAAACTGTAGAGGAGAACTAGCTATAGGAGGCACCGAACTCCTCGAAGACTGGGGCCTAACGCTACCTCTAAAGTCATTAGAATACCCTGTAAATTTCGCCCTCTTATGCTGGCCCCTATCCGGCTCCCTATCTGCCCTCTGTTGGTGCTTACGATCCTCTAGGGTCTGGGCATAAGCCTGAATACGAGAAATATCCATGACCTCCACAAAGGAGGATGTTGTGCACTCATTAATCTGATGTGCTCCCAACCCATTCATGAACAGATGCACCCTATCACTCATCTCCGCCAGCATATGGGGAGCATACCTTGCTAAAAAATCAAACTGCATATTGTACTCTCGCACACTCATATTACCTTGTCTAAGGTTCAAGAACTTATCAGCTCTAGCTCGTCGTATCTCAACTGGCAAGTAGTGACAAAGAAAGGCCTCAGAAAATTTCTTCCACATAGCTGGAGGAGCATTCGGACCCCTGGATCTCTCCCAACTATCATACAAGAGAACTGCTAAATCCCATGGCCGATAAGAATCCAACTCTATTGCATCTGTGTCACTAGCATGCATAACCCGCAATGTACAATGAACCAGATCAATAAAAGTCTGTGGTTCCTCCTTGGGGTCTGATCCGGTAAACACTAGAGGGTCTAGATTAATAAAATCACGAACTCTCGTACTAACCGGTTTATCAACAACACTGGTATTCTGCCTCTGAGCCTGAGCAACTACCAAGCTAGTCAACACCTGCACCTCATTCTGCATATCCTGGTTTGTAGTGCCAGACGGAGGAACATGTTGTGCTGGGTGCCTCCTAATTTCTTCTGGAGGAGACGAAGTAGATGATGTATGAGACGACATCTCACTCTGAGCCTCACTTTGGACTGCTCTGGCTTGGGGCACCTGACTGGTACCCTCTCCCGCAGCTGTATCAAGCCGTCTACTAATTGTTTGCTTCCTAGTCGAAGGAATTGCTGAAAGAAAACAAGGTGAATATTAGATATGAACACTTACGACTCAACTCTACGCATGATCAAGAATCAGGAAGAAGGTAACAACCCTAGATGTCATGTAGCCTCCAGATTATAAATGTTGCACGCTACATATCCATAATCAAGACTCCACTAGGCACTCACAGACAATCCCAAGGACAGACTTGCTCTGATACCAAGTTTGTCACGACCCAAGCTGGAGGGCCATGACAAGTACCCGACCATACTTGCTGAGCACCAACATACATTTTATCTAACCTTCTTTATTATCTTTTAGGGCTGACGTGATTAATATAAATGGTAGACATGGATTATTGACAATCAACAATAAAATATAATGGCATGAACATACATAACATGGGATGACCAGACAATCAAGAAACTATATATATACCATGCTGCCATGAAAAGACTATACAACAAAAATTCAACAGACAAGGCATACCAAACAATACATGAGTCGAAACCTGTCTAAGAGCCTCTAAAGGAACATAAGTGCTATAACATAGCTAGAACAGGGCCCCGACATACCTATAATGTCTATAACAAAAATGCTTACCAAGACCACGACAAGTCCGGAGAAGGGATCTTGCCAATCACCGCTGAACTGGACAGCCTACTATGGTGGGGGAGATGCACCTGCCTGTCTATCAGGACCTGCAGCACGACATGCAGCATCCACAAATAAAAGGACGTCAGTACGAATAAAGTACTGAGTATATAAGGCAGGGAACCATAAGTACGAACAGTAATGTAAGCAAGGATAGAGAATATACAACTTGTAACATCTACGTACTTTTGAGGGCTACTGATATGAAATGCATGATACATATGTATATATACATAAACTTTTAAAACAAATGCCTCTATGGGCATCATCATCATCATATCGTACCCTGCCATTATAAGGCTCGGTAGTATCATACCCGGCCACGTGGAGCTTGGTAAAACCGAACTAATTAGTGGTTGCACAATAGGTGTCATACCCGGCCGACTATAGCACGGCTCAATAGAGTAAAATAAATATATATATATATATATATATATATAATGCATGCTCAACTCATGGAATCACATTCTAAACCTTTCGGAGTGACATAAGGTCGGTATCCTCAGTACACGATATTAGGACTAACTCTTCACTGTGAACCTTATAAGAATCAGGAAGTACCAACAACATTGATAACATAAGAATAAGAGAAGCAACATTAACATCAATCATTCCATAAGAGGGGAAACAATATAAGTACTGCTAGCTTCTAAGAGTAGAGTATCTTTGGAAGCTCGTTCATTAAATTATGTACAATCGGAGTCGTGCAAAAGAAGGAAATGGATAGCCTCACATACCTTGTATATACTTCCCCAATATCAAGTTATGCAATTGTCAAGACTCCTTAGTCTACAATAAGAGAAACGATACTATCATTATCATTTAAGCGTCATAACTATTATGTATCGACCACAACCTATTTTACGATGAAACGGACAACACCTCCCCTATATATATGACTTCAGACAATTCAAAAAAATCACCAAACAGCCCAAAAAAATCAATAATAATCATATTGAGCCTCCCAAAACAATCCACGCACAACCTAATCACTTCATACGTACAACGTCTACCGTAGTCGTGTCAAACGACCCGGAAATGGTATGAAGAACTACTATCCCACAACCCTAAATATATATGGTGTTTATCCACACCCTTCCTCCTCTAAAACTCCACAAAATAGTAGTAAATCATGCAGCCCAAGAGCAACCCAAAACAGTCCGCTACAAGTGAATAACTCGAACTCACGGCTTCCGATCACCGTCATGTGATTTCTTACATGTATACAACGAATTACCATGAATTCACAGCAGAAAAAATGTATGAAAGAGAGCAGTAAACTTACCTTACTTGTTTGATAACTCCGCCTTCCCTTGGTTCTTCAAACTCTAGGTTTTACCCCCAATTAGAACTTGAAAGAGAGGGAAAATCGATTAGGGTTTGTGGATAATTTTTGGGAAGAAGTTTGCAGGGGTTTAGGTCTGGTTATTTTTGATATATAATGAGGGTTATATTGCAGGAGATAGCTTTTTAAATGGGTTCTTTGGCCAACCCGAAATTTCCTATTTTTGGGTTATCATTTAACCAAGTAGGTGACAAACCTACTTGTCACCTAGCAGCTTGTGCAGTCTTGAAAGTAATGCCTATATCTCTCTACTCCAATGTCTTATCGAGGAACAGTTTAATGCATTATAAACTAGACTCATAGATATTTAATTTGGTGGGTAGATCAATCCTCATAATTCCTTGTGAATTGGGAGAAAAGCTTTGTGACATTTGACCTAATGTTTAAGTAAAATTATGAACCTAAGTTGCGACAACTTTTGTCGACCTTTCTTTCATAACTTGTTTGACTTCAAGACTTATAATACGGATATTATATGATTCAAATACATTAAAACATGAACTCTTAAATGTATTAAGCACCTATAGGTTTACCTGAAAATAAGGCTGAAAACATCCTTGATTCGTTTAACTTCTAATACTTGTTAACCACCCTTATGCACCTTTGTATCGTTTAAGACCAATATGATTAACTTCTTATCCTCATAAAGATAATATATTCATGGATTTATGTCGACTACCTTATGGCATGAACTAACGTATGTGAATATAGGTTGTAACAGTTCAATACCCATTTAGACATCAGAAAGCGAAATTGGGCAAAATCACTCTCTTATTGAGAAGTATTGGGTGAGAACTTGAGTGTTGATAGCTATAATACACCCCGACCAACAAAACAAGCTTTAAAGTTTATAACTCATTAGGCAAATACCTTGGTGAAGGTCATTGTCTTAGGCCTTTTACAATATTTGAAAACAACAACAAAAACACAATTTCTTATTTTCAATTATTTATCTAGCAATATTAGTTTAAATCCGACCTAGAAATAACCATATTTGTGGAAGTGCAATCTAAGATAGTTCAAGCTCATTCACCACAATATATACTCTAAAATTCCCTTCATATAGCTCTCTATAGAATTCGACCCCGACTCATAGTTGGGTATTACTATTGCATCAACCATTTCATAACCTCGAATAGGGGTGTGCTTGGACTAGATCAAATTTTGGCATTGTTGTCAGAGAGGGAAAACGGATATAGCTATATATTTTGTTATATGTGTGAATTGTCTTCTATTCTTCCCGTGTTACCTATCTTTTTGGTGAAATAATTGAAGGTGAAACAATGGCTCTTAACAACAATGATCCTCTTGGAAACATGCCTATGGGGGATGTGGACGTGGAAGATGATCAAGTTGAAGAGGTTTACCCTGAACCTCAAGAAAATAGATGAGGTCGATCGCCTCAAGACAATGTTCTCCTTCCACCCCCACCTCCACCAAGAGCAGCTCCACACCCGGTGTTGCCGAAGGAAGGGTATGCAAGTGCCATAGCCCCAGCCCGCATTAGGTCTAGCTACTTTCCAATTACAAATGGCATTCTTACTATATGCGGTAAAACCCGGGGCCCAATTTACCCGTCATTGGGTCGCCTTGAGGGCACGCTTCTCGAGGCTCGATGCCAGGGTCGAGACCCAGCCTCCGAGGGCATCGGGTACTCGCCCCGAGGGGCATTGCATACCAATAGCTACAGTATGGGAAAGCGGAGTTCCAAAGATGAACGGATAGCACTGACAAAACTTGGTATCGCGTCTGGCCGTCCTATCTCCATACCTTTACAATTAATGCACTCGTGTACTATGTTTGGATATCCCCTCCTATATAAGAGGGGTCCTTGTCACTTTGTAAGGGCGGTCGCTCCAACTATTCTACACGAGATCAATAACAACTCTCTCTCTCTTTTCTCTCTAATTCATCTGCTCGAGGCCACCTCTTTTATTTATTACTTTCATACTTGTTCTTCATTCATTGCTTGATATTGGACACAAAGAGCCTCTTTTAATTATATCCTAACTATTAGCCATTTCCTGATTATCCCCGATAGCTCGAGCCTGAGCCCACGCATTGACCTCGAGGCCCCTCATCGGTCAATCTGAGGCCCGGACAGCAAGCCCCTCGGTTTGATTATAACCCTATTTTAGTTCGTATTTCATCGTCAAGCTTCACATATCTAGCATCAAATAACCTAACAACTAGCATAAAAATAGATCACATATTTTTAGAGTCCCATCAATAAATTTAATTGTTATTACCATTTTCACGGTAAACACTTAAATTGTTAGAGAAACGGGGATTCTTTACCGGGGCTCCAAATTCAAATGCGTACAAACACTTGAAGGGGTTTGTGGACACTTGCTGGGGGAGTAAATTGACGAACGTCTACGAGGATGCTTTACGGTTGAGGCTATTTTCTTTCTCTCTATGGGGGGAGGCCTTGGATTGGTTAGAAAGATTTCCAAACCATTCTACCCACACATGGATTGAATTGACAGAGAAATTTATTTCCAAGTTTTTTTCTCCCGGGCATATGGTGACTCTTAGATACGAGATTCTAACATTCAAACAAGAACCCAATGAGCCTTTGCATGAGATATGGGAGAGGTAACAAACTATGGTAAAAAAGTGACCAAACAATGACATGATGGAGGCTATGATTCAACAAACTTTCTATACGGGGGTCAATACTACCAATAAATGCATGGTCAACCAACTTGCCGGTGAAAATTTCATGACAACACCGTATGCGGAAGCTTTTCAGATTCTAGATGAAATGGAGGATACTTCATTGGCATCAAAAAGTAGAGCAAATGTTCCTTAAGGTGACCAAACATGATTACCTACATAAAGAATTGCATGATAGGCAAGAAATTGCCAAGTTGACCACCACAATGAATCAATTAGCCAATGCTCAACTTTAACAAGTGCAAGGTCCTAAGCAAGTCAGTGCTATGGAGGGAGTTAGTATGATGGTGAAAAAGAGAAGGCAAAAGGGTCCAGAAATTCCAAACTGTGTGGAAACTTATGTGCAAGATGATAGTGGGTTTGATCAAGATGAATCTTACAATGAGCAAGAGGAGGAAGTAAAATATGTGAACAACTTCCAAGGGAAAAGAAACAACTCTCACGACCCAAATTAATAACAATAGCGACCTCAAGGAAATTGGAATTCGAACAACCAATGTAATTGGAACAATCAAAACAATCAAGGGAGTTGGAATAGTCAAAATAACCAAGGCAATTGGAGTGGAAATAGTCAAGGATATTGGGAGGAAACAACCAAGGGGGGTGGAACAATAACCAAGGTAATTGGGGGTTGGGCTTTCAAAGGCCCCCAATGTATAAACAACTGAACAACCCGCCTCTTTATCCTTACAAAGGTCCAAGTTCTTCCAACAATGAGATGCGACGAATTGAGAACATGTTCAAACAAATGATGGAGAAGAATCCCGACTACGATGACCAACTAGCTTCTTACAACACTTTAATTCGCAATTTGGAAGTTCAATTGGGGCACTACCAAGTGACACGTTGGTGAACACAAAGGGTGGGGAAAACACGAACATGCCATGACTGTTACTACAAGGAGTGGAAAAGGTGAGGATGCAACCACCTCGAGTCAAAGGAAACTTGTGGATGATGAGCAAATGGTACAAGAAGATGAGAGCCTGAGCAATGAGGTGCAACCAATTGATGAACTGAGGATCGATATTGATGACAATGTGAAGGAGACTCAAGAGGAAGTGAACCCGTCTAGGGAGCACATTGTTGATATATCGTAAGCGGTAGTGCCAAAGGCTAAGGCACCAATGCCAAGGCCTCCTCCTCCATATATTGAAAGGGTTGCCAAGCTAAATGGCGAGAACCAATTCAAAAAGTTCATTGACATGATAAAGAGTCTATCTACCAACATGCCATTGGTTTAGGCTTTGGAGAAAATGCCCTGTTATGCAAAGTTCATGAAGGACTTTGTGACAAAGAAGAGGTCGATGAATTGTGAAACTATAAAGATGACTCATCAAGTGAGTGCAATTGTGCATTTAATGGCTCATAAATTGGAAGATCCCGACGTTTTCACAATCGCTTGTACCATTGGAAGTGTCGACATTGCTAAAGCTATTTGTGATGTTGGGGCAAGTATCAACTTTATGACCTATTTGGTTTTCAAGACTTTGGGAATTGGTAAACCAAGACCCACATCTATGAGATTACAAATGGCGGATCGTGCCATGAAGAGACAGTTGGGTATCTGATTAGCGTGAAAATGGTAATGACAATTAAATTTGTAAATGAGATTCTAAAAATACGTGATCTATTTTTATGCTAGTTATTAGAGCAATTGATGCTAAGAGTATGAAGTTTAGTGGAGAGATTCGAGCTAAAACAAGGCAGTAATCAAACCGAGAAGCTTGCAGCCCGAGCCTCAGACTGGTCGATGAAGGACCTCGAGGTCGATATCTGGCTCGAGCTCGAGCTATCGGGGGTAGTCAGGAATGTGATAAAAATTAAGGTACGATCAAACATGGCTCATTATGGACAATACCAAGCAATAAATTAAGAACAAGTATGAAAGCAATAAACGCTAAGAGTGGCCTCGAGCTAGTAAGGACTAGCAAGTTAGAGAGGAAAGAGGGAGAGAGAGAGAGATATTATTGATTTGGTAGAGAATAGTTGGAGCAACATCAACCCTTTACAAAGTGGCATGTATTCCCTTTATATAGGAGAGGAATTCGGTTATAGTAGAGAGGCTCCGGATAGGCCGGCTTTGTTAGATCGAACCGCGTTCCTTGGGAATTTCCCCCTTTTCTCTAGCCTTGGTCTTCGTCCTCTTTGAGTCGGGCCTCAATGAGCCACGAGGGAGGGGAATTGGTCGCAGTTTTGTGTCCTCGAGGTCCCGAGGTATTCTTCCGAAGTAGCTTGTCAGTGAGAAATTAGGTCCTCTGATTGTGCCGCACAGAGATAGTCTCTGTGTTTCCCAGAATGAAGCGATGGGAAATGATTCTGACACTCGACTCTACGAGGTTCTTATGGTAATGTCATACCCATGATGCAACTTGTGGCGCGAGATTTTGCAGCAATCGGGGGATCCCATGGACTTGTGTATTTGACATCATTCAATGCAATATCGATTCTTGTTCTTCAAGATGAATGTTCTACCATTGGTTCGGTTCTTCAAGAACGCAGTAATTGCATCCGCCGGTCAATCTTTCAAAGCCTTGATAACCTTGTCATTACCCCCTATAAATGGGGGTGCTTTGGCGTTGTTTTTCTATCCAAATAATTTCGTTGACTCATTCACCAATTTCTTCTTATCATCTTCCTCCATCCTTGAACGTTATGTGTGGCGCTCGTGGCCTCAAGGTCATTCGGTAGAGCTCCCGTAGGCTGCGTTGTGGCCTCTTACCGAAGCTTCCCTTTGTCGAGCATAACCAAGCCATCTTGTTACTGTTGTGGTTTCTGTTATATTTGTTGTTGCTACCTTTGTATGCTCGAGATGATGACACACGAGGGTCAACAATCCTTGCTCGCAAAAAGCTCTTCATATTATATACTGCTGCTCAAAAGGGGGCTCAGATTAAACACCGCTACTCACCTTCATACCTCGACTCGCATGGTGCTCTGCCCTGAGCTGGTAGCTTGCACGGCTAGATGTCCCAAGAAGTGGACTCTAAGTAGCCGTGCAAGTGGGACCGAGGCTTTCCCGGTCCACTGTCTCTCCGAGGTTCTCTTGGCCATCGAGGGTCCTCGACCTCCGTAGAGCTACGACATTTTTGCATCCCTCCTTTTTGCTCACCTTGTCCTTTGGGGATATTAGTTTGGAAGGACGGGATGAGGCTTTTGAGGATGTGTGCCCGGAGGCACCTATTGTAGGAGGCAGACCTTCGGAGGTAGACCAGCCTTTAGGCTTTTATCTCGCGTGTGAACCCTTTTGATTTTTCCTTTATGCGTAAGAACCCCTTGCGGGCTTTTGTAATGGTATGTAAGGACCCTTCGAGGGCTGATGTACATGGATATTTATGAATACAACGATATCTCCTTGATTTCTGTTTTCGATTTTTGCCCTATTATTGTATGTTCTTGTGCGCTTCGAGACCTTCGAATGTTTTCCTTTGTTGTTGACCGCTGGTATCGAACTTGGGTGTGAGCGTTCCTTTCGATTTTTTGTCGATTAATATATCTCTTTTTCGAGCCCATCGTCGTACCTCAGACAAAGCCTGAATTGATCCGATAGACTTGGGTTGTTGGGCCCTTCGAGTTGCATGGAGATAGTACGCTGAGTTTTGGAGCTTTTGAGAGTGGTATCTTGAGCGAAGGTCAGCTTTGGGTATCTGGGGGTCTGCTTTGAACTTGATGTAGATAGCCTTTGAATTTACGCTTAGCCACCTCATCAGGCTGTAGCAGCCCTTTCATCATCGAGGCCTGTTAACCTTGCAGTGCTGTTCGTCCACGCCCTTTGTTGTCGATGATGAAGAAGATGGGGATCAAGAGTGGGCAAGTCGATTCGTTAGGGTCCAGACGGCTGACATTATCCCCATGGAGCTCATGCCATTTCCCGAGGGATGGAATTACGCATGTGAATTGAGTGTCTTGTGCTTCCTTAGATTTGCTTATGGTGAAAACCAGTTGAGTAACTGTGTCTCCTTCCCTTTTTCAGCAACTTCATGGACGCTAGGCAAAGTTCTTGATCTGCCCGGTTGTGTCCAAAAGTTTGCGACCCATTCGACTTGTGATGAGTGTAGGTGGCAAGCTGTGTCCCATGACAGATGGGAAGCAAAATTCCAAGGTATGCGCGTACGTTGTTCCTACCTTGGTCTTCGTATATTTGAGATGACATTTTCATCATTCTTTTGTACCGGCTTTGCCATTGTAGGTACCGAGGGGTTCCTTGGGGCGAGGTTGTGCTCCTCCGGAGAGGGGAAGGAGTAGTCTACCTCCGAGCTAAGGGATGATGGTGATAAATGTGATTTGTACCCGTAGTATCATGGAGCTTTTAATGGGGTTCAATGGGCCCGTGTCTTTAAGAAGAGGACGTAACGCTTCGACAGAGGCTCCGGATAGGCTGGCTCTGTCAGACCGAGCCACGTGCCTTGGAAATTTCCCCCTTTACTCTTGCCTTGGTCTTCGTTCTCTTTGAGTCAGGACTTGATGAGCCCCGAGGGAGGGGACTTGGTCGCAATTTCATGTCGTTGGGGTACCGAGGTATTATTCTAAAGTGGCTTGATAGCGAGAAATTAGGTCCTCTGATTTTGCCGCACACAATATCATTGTTGTTGGTTTGTGTTGATAAATTCATTCTCCCGACAGATTTTGTTATTCTTGATTGTGAAGTTGACCATGAGGTGGCGATTATTCTTGGGAGACCTTTCCTTTCTACGGGGAAGCATCTAGTTGTTGTTGAAGCCGGAGAACTTACTTTTCGGGTTGGTGATGAGAAAGTAGTTTTTCATGTGTGTATGTCTATGTGGAAATCTAATAATAATGAGGTGTGCTCTTTCGTGGACTTAGTGACTGATGTAATTAATGATGAAACAAGTGTCGTGATGAATGTTGATGATAGAGGTTGTCTTGCTCGATTGCGATGATGAAGAAATGGAGGGTTATGTGGAATGTGTGAATGATTTGCAAGGAATGGGGTACACTTATGAGCCCCGCAAATTGTCCTTGGCTCTTGAGAATAGTACCACTCCTCCAACAAAGCCTTCAATTGAGGAGCCTCCTATTTTGGAGTTGAAGCCATTGCCTCCACATCTTCGGTATGAATTTCTTGGACCTTCTTCTACTTTACTGGTTATTCTTTTTTGACTAAAGTGTAGGTATCCATATTGGCAGTGCTACAAAGGAGGAAGAGAGCTATTGGATGGACATTGGTAGATATTCGATGAATAAACCCCTAATTTTTTATGCACAAGATTAATTTGGAGGAAGGTGCCAAACCATCTATTAAACATCAAAGGAGACTCAATGAAGTCATGCAAGAGGTTGTCAAGAAGGAGATCATCAACTAGTTAGATGCCGAGGTTGTTTACCCCATTTCTAATAGTTCGTGGACTTCTCCGATTTAATGTGTCCCAAAGAAAGGGGGCATGATAGAGGTCACCAATGACAAGAATGAGTTGATTCTCACAAAAACAGTAACAAGGTGGAGAGTATGTATGGACTATCGAAAGCTCAACAAAGTCACAAGGAAGGATAATTTCCCACTTCCTTTCCAAGATCAAATGCTTGATAGATTGGTCGGCCATGCTTTCTATTATTTCCTTGTTAGGTATTCCGCCTACAATCAAATTCTTATTGCTCTGGAGGATCAAGAGAAAACTACTTTCACATGTCCTTATGGTACTTTCTCACTCTCGCGGATGCCATGTATGATGGCGATCTTTACGGACATGGTGGAGGATTCTTGAAGTCTTCATGGATGTCTTTTCAGTGGTCGGGGATTATTTTGATGATTGTCTAGCAAACATGGACAAAATATTGGCAAGATGTGAAGAAACAAACTTGGTGCTCAATTGGGAGAAGTGTCATTTCATGGTTGAGGAGGGAATTGTCCTTGGCCACAAGATCTCAAAGAGTGGCATTGAAATAGACAAGGCAATGATTGAAGTGATTTCTAAACTTCCACCTCCAGCTTAAGTCAAAGGCATGCAGAGTTACTCAGGCCACGCGGGGTTTTACCGGCGTTTCATCAAGGATTTCTCTAAAGTGGTAAACCAATTGTGCAAGCTTTTGGAGAAAGATTCCAAGTTTCATTTCAATGATGATTTAATGAGAGACTTTGAGTTGCTAAATCTCAAGTTGACTACTACTTCCATTACTACCGCTCCAAATTGGAGTGTTCCTTTTGAGCTCATGTGTGATACAAGTGATGTAGCGATAAGGGCTGTTTTGGAGCAACGCATCAACAAAATCTTTCATCCGGTCTATTATGCAAGCAAGACCATGAACATTGCCCAAGTTAACTACACCGTTACAGAGAAAGTGTGTATTGCCATTGTGTTTGATATGGAGAAGTTTTTCCCATACTTTATGGGTGCAAAAGTGATTTATTAATATGGATCATGCGGCGCTTCACTATCTCATGAGCCTGAAAGATTACAAACCCCATTTTATGAGATGAGTACTGTTGTTGCAAGAGTTTGATATTGATATCAAAGATTGAAAAGGGAGTGAAAACCAAGTGGCAGACAACTTGTCTTGTTTGGAAGAAGAGGGGAGGCCGCATGATGGCCATTCAGTGACTCCTTCCTCAATGAGAAACTCTTGAATATTTCAATGAAAAAGATGCCTTGGTTTGCGGATCTAGCTAATTATCTTGTGAGTGGTATCCGTCCGATTGAGTTCTCTTCACACCAAAAGAAGAAGCTCAAACGGGATTGTCAAGACTACTATTGGGATGAACCATACCTTTTTAGATATGTACGGATGGAGTAATTAGAAGATGTGTACCATATGGGGAACAAGTTGAAATTCTTGTGGCTTGTCAATCTTTGCCTTATGGTTGTCACAATGGTGGAGCAAGAACAGTGGCCAAAGTGTTAAGTTGCGATTTCTATTCGCCCACCCTCTACAAGGATGCAAGTGAGCTTGTCAAGCGTTGTGATGAATGCTAATGGGCCGGTAGAATCTCAAAGAAAAATGAAATGCCACTCACCACCATTTTGGAGATTGACATATTTGATGTGTGGGGTATTGACTTCATGGGCCCATTTATGAGTTCTTGTGAAAACACTTACATATTGGTTGTAGTTTATTATGTGTCCAAATAGAGCTTGTATTCCATTTTTCATACACTTCCCTTTTGCTTCGATATTCGTCAGTTTTTAGCCAGGTGAACTGGTTTTCGGATTAAGAGAACCCTTAGGTTTATTTATTATGGACCTGGGGCTCAATGGGCTGGCCCGTAGGCTCTTACGCGCTCGGTCGGTACGACCTTTTAGTACAAGCAGGCGTTTTAGCTCTTATGCTTTTGCTTTTAGGCATATTTTGTTAACTATTTCGGGTTCAGTCTCCGAGTCGGGTTTCGACTCGAGCACATTTGACCCTTAAGTTTTTGAATTTAAAGCTGGCCCTTAGGCTCTTACGCGTTAGGCCGGTATGACCTTTAGTATGGGCTAGCGACAGTGGCTCTTATGCAATGGGTCGGTATGACCTCTAGTATGGCTGGCGACAGTGGCTCTTACGCATTGGGTGGGTACGACCTCTAGTATGGGCTGGCAAAAATAACTCTTACGCATTGGGTCGGTACGAACTCTAGTATGGGCTGGCGACAGTGACTCTTACGCATTGGGTCGGTACGACCTCTAGTACGGGCTGGAAATAGTGACTCTTACGCATTAGGTCGGTACAACCTCTAGTATGGGCTAATGATAGTGGTTCTTACGCATTGGGTTGGTATGACCTCTAGTGAGTTTTATATTTCCATCTTTAAGGACTTTTGAAATTGTGTTTGCCTGACTCTTTGATGGTTTGATAAAATCCTCGATTGTGAGTCGTTATATGGTGATGATCGAGCACCTCATGAGGTTTGGCTTGGTGGTTGAGTATCTCGAAGCCTATAGTCAGGAGCTGACATGGACGAAGCTCTTTTGCCTATGTCGAGGATAGCCTGTTTAACCAATTCTTTTCGAAGTATTTTCAAAGTAATTGAAGGCCTGTGATTTTATAGCGACGGTTGGGCATCCCCGCGTCGTGTTAGTTTGGCTGGTACATCCTGGTGACCGTAGTCATTGTGTTTGGCCGGAGCCTTTCAGTTCTCGAGTGAAATAGTTTCAGTGTCTATATCGAGGGTCTGCCTTTTTAGGGGTCTTACAAGTTCGATATATAGCCTTAACATTAAGATCGGGATTATGCCTATTGTAAGGGGTTACAAATTTTTACATGCCTCTGAGGTCTTACAGTTTTGTCACTTGTTACAAGTGTGGTTCATGCCTTGCTTGAGGTCTTACAGTTTGGGTCACTCGGTACAAGTGTGGTTCATGCCTTGCTTGATGTCTTACAGTTTGGGTCACTTGGTACAAGAGTGGTTCATGCCTTCTTTGAGGTCTTACAGTTATTGTTGTTGCCTTATATAGGTCTTATGAGACCGAGGCTCCCCACATGTGCTCTTATGGCCTCGGGTTTTTTGATGAGTCGATGGGGGTGGCAATTGACGGCAGTCCCGAGTCATCGAGAGTTTCTTGGCTCGAGAGCCATTCTTTGTAAACATGGTATTGCCACGTCGAGGGCTTACGAGTTTTAATCTTCCGACCCAGAGGTCATACATCCTCAAGTTTTTGACACCAGTCCCCGAGTGTTCGTGACGTATTTGGATTTGGAGCCATTTTGTGATCTTGACATTGCCTTATTGAGGTCTCACGAGTTTGAAGCTCCGACCTGGAGGTTGCACGGTTTTGAATTGTTGACTACAGTCCCCGAGTGTTCGGGACATTTTGGCTCTGGAGCCGTTTTTACACAAAATACCGAGCTTCTTTGAAACACGAAATGCTTGGGTTGTGTCGGCTACGTTGACTAGGAGGGTGATTTCCCCTTTCATTGTTTCTCTCGCCATGTTGAACCCGTGGAGGACTCGAAAGGCGGGCATGATTTGGTCAAGCAGTCTGAGCTGCTCTACCACCCTTGACTTGATAATGTTGGCCGAGCTACTTGGATCCACAAGTACACGTTTATTTTGAAATGTATTTACAAGAAAAGAGATTACCAGTGCGTCGTTGCAAAGCTGAGACAAGGTCTTAATGTCCTCATCGCTGAATGTGAGAGCATCCTCGGGTATGTAACCTCGAGGTCGCTTTTCTCTGGTGATGGATATTTTTGTTCGTCTGATTATGGGTTTTTGTGGAGCATCGATGCATCCTAAGATCGTGTGGATGACATGCTATGGTTAATTTGTTTCATTTATCTTGGCCACCTCTCTCTCCCAGAACTGATTTTTGGCTCAGTCGTTGAGGAATTCTCGGAGGTGACCTTTGCTGAGTAGTCGGGCTACTTCTTCTCGGAGTTGCCGAAAATCTTCGGTCCTATGACCGGGCGTGTTGTGAAATTCACACACTAAGTTATGGTTTCTTTGCAAAGGATTTGATTGTACAGGACTTGGCCACCTGGTGTCTCTGATTTTGCTAATGGTGAATATGATGTCTGAAATGTCGATGTTGAAGTTGTATTTCGACAAATGGGGCACCTCCGTCGGCCCTGTGTGCCTGTCGAACCCAACTTTGCTAACAAGTCCGCGAGGATTTTGGCCTCGGTCCTTCCTCCGGTCACTGCAGGGTATATTGCACCTTGGGGTGTTTCTTCTATCTTCAGTGTATGGTTGGTATCTCTCTTTATTCGGCTTTGACTCCTTTGCCGGAAGCCTGCTAGGATAAACTGAGCCCGATGGGGCTCCTAGTTGGTCGTCTTCAACCCTGATCTTTGATTGGTATCGGTTGTGGATATCCGACCAAGTCACATCGGGATATTCGACTAAGTTCTGCTTCAGCTGCATCGAATCTACCAAGCTTCCCTCATTCAAACCTTGAGTGAAGGCCTGCACCTCCCACCCATTGGAGATCGGTGGTACTTCCATGCGTTCCATTTTGAAAGTGAGATATGAACTCTCGTAGCATCTTGTTCTCCCTTTCCTTGAAATTGAAGATGTCAGATTTCCTTATAGCTACCTTGATGGCACAGGCATGTGCCTTTATGAAAGAATCTGCCAGCATGGCAAAAGAGTCTATAGAGTTAGGAGCTAGGTTGTGATACCACATCATGGCCCCTTTCGAGAGTGTTTCTCCGAAGTTTTTCAGTAGGACAGATTCGATCTCCTCGTCCCTTAGGTCGTTGCCCTTCACTGCACAAGTGTAAGCAGTGACGTGCTCGTTGGGGTCCGAGGTTCCATTGTACTTCGGATGGTCGGGCATTCTGAACTTCTTTGGAATGGGTTATGGGGCCGTTTCTTATGGGAATGGCTTTTGTACAAACTTCTTTGAATCTACACCTTTCAGAATCGGGGGTGCGCCCGGAATTTGATCAACCCTAGATTTGTAGGTCTCTACCTTCTTATCGTTGGCTTCTATCTTCTTCTCGCCCAAATTGATCCTCTTTGTGAGGTCCTCGAGAATCTTTATGATGGCAGGGTCGGCTGCCGAACCGTTGTTGCTTCATCTTTCTGGTACCTACTCGGCTCGAGGAGTCATTTCTCGTGCTACCGTGCTGAGAGTCTTTTGTTGGCTTTACAACTGAGCAATCGCCAGTTGTTGTGCTTGTAACATTTCGAAGATGATGTGAAGGCTAACCCCTTGTTCTTCCCGAGCCAGGGTTTTTTGTGCTTCTTGTTGATCTTCCAGGTGTATGCTCCCGTTAGTGTGGGAGCTTATTTCGACGTATTGAGCGTTTCGCGAGACCACATCCACGGAAAGTGGTTCTGGTGCATTCTCAGGGTTTCGTGGTAGTACGCCAACACCTTGAACATCCACACCATTCTCTCCATGGTCCTCAAGATAGTTGTTTTCATGTGCGTTTACTGAGTTAGATATTTTGACCTGAAATCAAAGATCTTGGAGAAGAAAAAGTGTGAAAGGTAACATGCGTAATGTAGTAATCCAGCAAGAAAATAATCACTATTATTTTTAGCCCCACGGTGGGCGCCAAACTGTTTACCTTGAAAATGGTAATTACAATTAGATTTGATTTTTGTTCTAAAAATACGTGATCTATTTTTTGCTATTTGTTTAGGCAAAAGATGCTATGTAAGAGACTAGAAAATGAGGTAAGAGCTTGTAGATAGTATAATGACCAAACCGAATGGCTGGGAATCGGGGCCTCGAGCTGGCGTATATAGGCCTTGAGATCGAGTCGGATACTAGGCTAGGGGCAATCGAGGGGGGATTAACAGTTATGAGTGCTTCTATGGCGGCTCTTATAATCAATAATGAGCAATAAATGAAAAACAATAAATAGAACACAATGAATATAAGCAATAAATGCAAGTAATAAGATCAAGTGAATATGTTATAGAGCAGAGAGAATGTTCTTGTGTATTCAATATTGAGCATCATATCTCTACAAAATGAGAAAAGGTCCCCATTATATATGAGGGGGAAACCCAACATAGTACAAATGCATTTATTACCAAGATACACAGTTAGTACAACTATTTAATGCATGGTACGAGATTGAGCTAGCCAAACAAACTAGGTCAACTTTACTCACATGCCTTGGGAACCTCCCATTTTTTCACCATAACTAATCAGTCTGCACTGCCTCGAGGCTAGATGTCGACAACCCCTCGGGTGTTAATCTCGAACATAATCTCGAGCCTATAGAAACATGCTTATAAAGTGTCGTGGTGACCAAAAATTGGACCCTCCGATTTTACCGCATACAAACCTATAACATTTTCTTTTCCTCGGGTGTTAATCTCGACCATAATCTTGCATATTCATTTATGCTTTTAGTTGTTTACTCTATAGCTTCTTTATTTGGTTTTCTTAGTAGTCACTGTTCAGTCTAATAGCTTCTTATTTAATTTAATAGCTTCTTTTTAATTTAGTAGCTTCTTTTCATGTTTAAATAATCAATAATCCTTTGATTTCTTAATGTCACGGTTCTTTCCAAAGGTGGTTTTTGTGAGAACCATGTGACTCTTATCAATGATGGATGGCGTGACAACCTTCTTAAGGGATTAAATCCATTTTTGATGTTTAGGTAAGAATTGTAGTAATAATGAATAAAAGGACCTAATTGAGTAAAACTAGAAGATTCAAGCATGCTTCACTTGGTACCAATACAATTAACTACGGGCTTATTATTAAAAACAAGTTCTTGGAAAGAAATAGCTCTAGTTAGTGATCGTTTGACTTATGTATTGACTTAAGCAATCATCGAGTGGTGTAGTTGAACCATTAGTTATTTTCAATGTTGAAGATGGTTGTTGTGGGCCCTCGACTCTATCCTCTTTAACCATCCAGCTATGTGAGAAGTGAGATGTTTTGTTGCAAGTCCAAGTACCCATGCGAATGGTCTAGAACTTTCCCCAAATGTGTTTCTAGGCGAAATTCTATGTTTTGCTTGGCTTGAGAAGTGATTGTAGGCTCTCCTTGAACCGTGTGAAATTTTCTATGTCCTACCAATGTTGCTATCCCTAGTCAAACCATTTAAGCCTAAGACCATTCTCATTTTATAACCACGTTACAAATCTTTACCCATTTTGTAGTGACCCTCTATTGGCAACCGAGATTTCCTTAACACTCTAGAGAAACAATTGGCTAAAACATAAGTTTGGGGGAGAGACATGTTTACCGTGAAAATGAAAACAACAATTAAACTTGTAGATGAGATTCTAAAAATACGTGATCTATTCCTGAGCTAGTTGTTAGGGCAGTTGATGCTGATAATAAGGAGGTTAAAGATGAAATCCAAGCTAAAACAAGATAGAAATAGGACCAAAGTGCCTGCTGCCCGGATATAGGTCTGGTCGATGGGGGACCTCGGGGTCAACGTCAGGGTCGAATTCAAGCTATCGGGGATAGTCGGGGATAGGATAACAGTTGAAGATATAATTAAACAAGGCTCTTTATGGCCAATACTGAGTTATATGATGAAGAATAAGTAAGGAAACAATGGATATCAAGGTAACCTCGGGCCAGTGAGAACGAACAAGTTAGAAAGAAAAGAAAGAGAGAGAGAGAGATATTATTGCACTTGTGGAGAAATAGAGCAACATCAGTCCATTACAAGGTAGTATGAGTCCCTTTTATATAGGAGGGGAACTCGGTTACAAGTACGTGGAGATTAATTACAAGTATGGAGATGGGATGGCTTGACGTGACGCCTCAGCATAGGCTCTGGATAGGCCGGCCCTGACAGACTTAGCTGTGTGCCTTGGGAGCTTCCCCCTCTATCCTGGCTTCGATCTCCATTTTATCTTAGTCGGGCCTCGACGAGTCTCGGGGTCGGGAACTCGGCCGTAGCGTCCTTTCCTCGCAGTCTCGAAGCACTTCTTGCGAAATGACTTGAGAGCGAGAAATCAAGTTCTTTGATTTCACCGCGTACAGATAGTCTGTACGTATTCCAGAGCAAAGTGATGGGAAATGATTTTTACACTTGACTCCTCGAGCTCCTTACGGCGACGTCATTCCGATTATGCGACTCTTGGCGCGAGCTTTGTGGCACCCAGAGCGTCCACGGGCTTATGCATTTTCGACCTTTGCTTTGTTATTGCATGGTCCCGTTCCCTTCGAGACCTTTTGAATGTCTTCTTTTATTTGTCGACCGTCGATATCTGACTTGGGCGTCAGTGTTATTTCCGATCCTCTGCTGATCGACATGGCTCTCTTTCGAACCCATGGTCGTACCTCGGACCAATCCTGGATTGATGTGATAGACCCAGGCTGTCGGGGTCCTATGAGTTGTATAGAGATAATACACCGAATTTCGGGGCGTTCGAGGATGTTATCCTGAATGAAGGTCAGCTTCGGGTACTTGGGGGTCCTTTTTGATCATGATGTAGATAGCCCCTATAAAGCGTATAGGATAGACTTCTGCTAAGGAGTTGTCTGTACTCAAGCACTGCCTCGGACCTTTGTGGAGCTTTCGTGATCGGAGCGTCCCGTGCTTATTACCCTTTTTAGAAAGGGAACCATGGGATCAAGTACTGCCTCGCGCCAAGTGATGGCGTTGAAAGCTTCCCGAAGTCCGACTTCTTTTGGGCGGGGATCCTCGAGGTAGAATGCTGCTTCGAGGTTGGAGATAGTACGGAAGGTTCCTCAAGTCTTGATTTCTTTTCGAAGGATGCTTCCTGGATCGTGTCCCACTCCGTCGATCTGTATCGAGGCGGTTGGCTTCCCGGGGCACACTTCGGGTAGGCGAGTCATCGCTGCTTCTCGCATATATATGGGGCGGCTTTGGCTTCTTTGCAAGACCTCACTATTTTCAGGCAGTTGCCCTTCCGCTTTGGCATAAGGTTCTTCATTTCTTCAAGCACAAAAAGTGTTGGTGTGCCCTTGCTCTGATCTATTAGTTTTACCGTAATCATGGCAAGAACTTCGTGGCCGGCTTGGTAGGGACTGGATAGTGCTGGTCCAGGCGCCCAGGAATAGCGGGAGTTCACTCTGAAGACGGTGCCTCTATCCTTTCGCATTTTGTCCCCTTGATAATGTCATGCTTGATTTTTACTTGGAGTATCAGGTTACTTGCCGCAGATACATTCGTTGTTTTGGTGGGTGGTGCTGATGATGAGGTTCTTTGCGGAGAAGGTTGGGCTTGAATTCATGCTTAACCACCTCGTCAGGTTATACCGGCCCTTTAATCACTAGGGCCTGCTGGCCCTGAGGTGTCGTTCGTCCACACCCTTTGTAGTTGATGACTAAGAGGACATGGATTGAGAGTGGGCTAGTTTGTTTATCCGGGTCCGGACGGTAGACATTATCCCTATGGAGCTTTTGCCATTTCCCAAAGGGTGGAATTATGCACGGGAGCGAAGCGTCTGGTGCCTTTTCAGATTTTGCCTATAGCAAAAATTAGTTGAATAATAGCATTTTCTCCCTTATTGCAGCAACTTCATGGACGCCAGGCGAGGTCATTGAACTACCCGGCTGGGTCCGGAGGCTGGTGACACATTCGATTTGGGATGAGCATCGGTGGCAAGCTGTATTCAATGCCAGATGGGGAGCGAAATACCAAGGTATGCATGCATGCTGCCTTTGCCTTAGCCTTCGCATATTTGAGGTAACATTTCCCTCCTTTCTTTTGTATCGGTTTTGCCGTTTGTAAGTATTGGGTGGTTCTTCGGGATGACACAACACTCTTCCGAAGGGGAGAAAGAGGCATCGTCCTCTGAGCCGAGGGACGATGGTTATAAACGAGATTGGCACCCGCAGTGTGATTGAGCTTTTAGTGGTGCTGAACGGGCTCGTGTTTTCAAGGAGAAGGCATTGTCCGAGTATACTACTCTTGGAGTATTTGATTCCCCGTCAGCGGCTCCTCCAAGTGAATATGCTTTGCCCGAGGTCGGTTCTTCTGGGGCTGAAGAGGCAGGATCGACAGGAGTATATTCTAACTTCGAGGAAGTTCGTCGGCTTCACTTCGTAGTGAGTTTAGGCGTAGTTTTCCTGTATTCCGCGTCCTCCTTCCTTTATTGAACTTTTCTTGTGCAGGCCTGTGATAGGCTTATGTCTGAGCTGCTTCGTCAAGGGGCCAAGTATCAGAAAATTCTGGACGAGAGCGAGTCCCTTAGGCTCCTTAATGAGGAGAAAGAGGTTGAGTAGCAGCATTGGCGATATGAGGCATACTGGAGCTCGAATTACGAGAGATATTTGATGGAGCAGGTGACTTTTTGTAGCTCGTGCTTTGCTCTCTTTAGCCTTTAAGGTTAACCCTCTTTTTGTTGTATTAGCTGCAGAAAAAGACGGCGGCTTTGGAGTACCTCAAGGGCGACATCGACCGCGTCAGAGCTGCTTGTGGTGAGCTAAGGTCTCAGGTGCAAGCTCAAACTTTAGAGGAGACAAACACCTCGGCCAAGGTCCCTACCTTCGACGACCAACTCCGTTTGGCTCGTGACAATGCCAAAGTTTAAGCAGACATGATTAGGAAACTTGAATCTGATCTCTCGAAGATCAGGGCTGAGATAATTGTTGCCCAGGCTGAAGCGACACTTAAGCCGAACCAAGGCTTATCAGGAAATGGCGATTCATATGAAAGACGCTGCAAATGCTCAAGATGAACTAAAGCAAGCCCTCGACCGAGATAAGACGGTCGAAGAATATGTTTATTGCAGATCCCGAAGAGAAGTACTTGAGGGGAGTGGTGTGAGGGGCTTCGTTCACTCGGAGGAATTGGCTCGAGCAAGGGCGGACTAGTGTGATGCTCTGTCATTTCTTGTTGACGATGCAAAGAGCGAAACCGGCAAGTTGTAGCCCTTTGGATTAGAGTGTATATTTCGTCGTTTTTTCGCTTTGTATTTGATATATGTAGAGCATGTTTGTAGATGGATAGTGCGCCTTTTGCGCATATATATATATATATATATAAAATGAGAGAAATCTTGAGGTTTTACCTCCTTTGTATCTCTTCCCGTATTGCCTTTGATCTGGCGGGCTGGTTTCCGTATTATGGCGGGATCCTCATGCGTTCGGAACCGATCAGGCAGGCCCGGGAGCTTTCAAGCGCGATCCTTGATGCGACCAGGTGTTGGGGCCTCTATGTTTTACCCAACTACTTTTAGGCTCAGTCTTTGAGTCATGCCTTTATTTGAGCTTGACTGTCCTTTGATTTTTTGTGCCTGTGCGGGCAGATGGCGATTCTTCTAATTTCTTGCCCTTGGGTATTTCGTTGTTTTAGCCATTTTGGGAGCAGTCTTCCAATCGCATTGTGATTCGAGCCTTAATTGACCATTGAGTGCTTTCCTGCCTGTATGGGCGGACAATGGTGGCATTTATTTCTCGCACTCGGGCATTTTGTTGTTTCAACTATTTCGGGTCCAGTCTCCAAGTCGCATTGCGATTCGAGCTTTAATTTGACCCTCAAGTTCTTTCTTGCCGCATGGGCGGTCGACGATGGCCTTATGTGTTTTCGGGTCGAAGTGACCTTACAGGCTCGTGGCCCGGAGGCTCACTCGGCTAGTTGATAGTGGCATTTATGCCATGCCATTAAGCATGTTGTAGTTTAACTATTTCGGGTCTAGTCTCCGAGTCGCGTTGAGATTCGAGCTTTAATTGACCCTTAAGTTTTATCTTGCCTACATGGGAGGACATCGATGGCCTTTTGTGCTTCAGGTCGAAGTGACCTTATAGGTGGGTGGCCCGGAGGCTCACTTGGCTGGTGATAGTGGCATTTATGCCATTCCCTTAGGCATGTTTTTAGTTTAACTATTTGGGGTCCAGTCTCTGAGTCGCGTTGCAATTCGAGCTTTAATTGACCCTTAAGTATTTTCAGACCGGTGATAGTGCCTCTTACGCTGTTTTGGTCGTTGAAACCTTTCAATATGTGGCCCATAGGCTTGCATAGATAACTATTTTGGATCCGGTCTCCGAATCGGGTTACTATTCGAGCTTATTTTAATCTTCATGTTGTCAATTTTTTTAGTTGGTGACAATGGCTCTTACGTTGTTTGGTTGTATAGACCTTTTAATATGTGGTCCGGAGGCTTTATTAGCTGGCGACAATGGTTCTTATGCTATTTTTTCCCGTGGGCTTTTTGTAGGCTTTATTTTCCGCTCGTTAAGGTCTTTTGAAAGATGTTTACCTGACCCGTCGTCGATTCTGGAAGAACCTCGATTTCAAGTCATTATCGACTATGTTTGAGCACCTCTGAAGGTTCATAGCTCGTAGGCTGAGTAGGTCGAAGCCTTGTGATTTGGAGCTGACATGGTTGAAGCTCTCTTTTTCCTGTTAAGGGAAGCCTGTTTTTATCGGTTCTTTCCAAAGTATATTCAAAGTAGTGGCCTACGATTTTTGTTTAGCGACGATCGAGCGTCCCCAAGTCACTTAGTTTGGCTGTATCAGCCATTTTGACCGTAGTCACATGCGTTTGGCCGGAGCCATTTTTGATCCCAAGTGACAGTTTAGACATCTACACCAAGGGTATGCCCTTTCAGGACTCTTACAAATGCGACGTATAGCCTAAACTTTGGGATTTTCAAGCCTGTTGATGTCTTACAATTTATCATGCCTGTTGAGGTCTTACAGTTTTTGCAATGTATAATAGATTTAGTTACGTTGAGTCTGCCCGCTAAGGGTCTTACAGTTTCGGGTTTTCTAGTGCATGGCGATTGGCGATTAATGACAGTCTTTGAGTCATCGAATTTGTTCAAGTGTGAAGACCGCTTTTTCGTGAGCTCGGAGTTGCCTTGTAGGGGCTTTATGAGCCTGGAGTTTTGACCCTGGGGTCGTGTGAGTGCCAAATTTTTGATGGTAAGTCTCCGAGTATTTTGGGATGCATTTGGTGGAGAGGCCCCTGTCGGGGTTATACTTGAGATTTCCTTATTTGGAGAATAAGATGTTGAAAAGATATCCTTTTATTGCTTGGCGTGGATACATGCTGTTTTGTATTGTGAGCTCGGCCCGATACATGGTTCCCTATCGCAGCCTTGTTCGTCTTTTTCCCGGGGCGGGGCTAGCTGTGAAAGAAATCTTGTAGGTTCCTCGAATCGTTTTGGGGAAATGTATGGACGTCGTCTCGTTAAAAACCTTGCTGGCAAAAACCCGTTTCAAGGTAAAAAAACTCGGTCGAAGGAAAAGAGTGTGACGTTTGCTCGAGGACATTTGTGGGGGGCCACATCCGGCCGCCCTAGCAGTAATACCACTTAAGCATCGATATATTCCAGTTACTCGGAAGGTGATCGCCCTCCATGGTACCAAGCTTATAGGATCTTTTGCCAACTATCCTAAGGACACGGTACGGTCCTTCCCAATTTTGGCCCAGCTTCCCTTCATTAGGGTTTCTGGTGTTAAGGGTAACCTTCCTTAGGATCAAATCTTCGATTCCAAAGTATCAGATATTTGTTCTTCTATTGTAGTATCTTTTGATTTTCTATTTTTGGGCAGCCATCCGAACCAGTGAGGCTTCCCGTCTTTCGTCGAGCAGCTCGAAGGCCGTTGCCATTGCTTCATTATTTGACCCCTCACTAGGGTGTCGGAATCTGGCGCTTGGTTCTCCGACCTCCACCGGTATCAGTTCCTCGGCGCCATACACTAAAGATAAGGGTGTCTCCCCGGTGCTTGATTTTGGAGTTGTTCTGATATGCCCACAGAACCTCGGGCAGCATTTCTCTCCATTTTCCCTTGGCGTTTTCAAATTTATTTTTTAAGTTTTGAATGATGGTTTTAATTGTAGATTCGGCTTGGCCGTTTTCACATGGATGGTATGGCGTCGATAGGATTCTCTTGATTTTGTTGTCTTCAAGGAACTGTGTTACCTTGCTTCCGATGAATTGCCTCCTGTTGTCGCATGTTATTTCGGACGGGATTCTGAACCGGCACAGGATGTGTTTCCATATAAATTGATGACCTCCTTCTCTCTTATTTTCTCGAAGGCCTACACTTCCACCCACTTTGAGAAATAGTCAGTCATAAATAAAATGAATCTGGCCTTACCTGGCGCCGTCGACAAAGGGCCGACAATGTCCATCCCTCATTTCATGAATGGCCATGGTGATAAAACGGAATGCAGTTGTTCCTCGGGCTGGTGGATCATGGGAGCAAAACCTTTGACACTAGTCACATTTTGGGACGAATTCCCTGGCGTCTTTTCCTATGTTGTCCCAATAGTAGCCCACTCTGATCACTTTTTAGACTAAGGAATCGGCCCTGGAGTGCTTTACATAGGTGCCCCGTGGATCTCCCGGAGCACGTAATCCGTGTCGCCCGGTACCAAGCATATCGCCAGGGGACCATCAAAAGTTCTCCTGAAGATCCCTATTTTTGTTGAGTGAGAACCGGGCCGCTTTGGTTCACAGGGCCCTCGATTCTTTTGGATCCGTGGGTAGCTTTCCGTCCTTCAAATAAACGATGTATTTGTTTCTCCAGTCCCATGTCAGGCTGGTGGAGTTAATTTCCGGGTGAGCTTCCACGACCACTGATTTGAACAGTTGAATGACGGTTCTGTGGAACAGGTCTTCTTCCTCAACGGAAGATCCTAGGTTCGTGAGGATATCGGCCTCGCAATTTTGCTCTTGAGGTACATGGACTAAGGTCCAATCTTTGAAGCGACACAATGTGATTTGGATTTTGTCCAAATACCTTTACATCCTATCTTCTCGGGCTTCGTAGCTTCTGTTTACTTGGCTTACCATGAGGAGAGAGTCGCATTTTGCCTCGACAGTCTCGGTTCCCAAACTTTTGGCCAACTCTAAACCTGCAATCATAGCCTCATACTCGGCTTTATTGTTAGTCAATTTTGTGGTTTTTATGGATTGTCTGATTATGCCGCCAACGGGCGTCTTTAGGACTATACCGAGTCTGGATCCCCTTATGTTTGTGGCACCATCTGTCAATAGGGTCCATACCCCGGAGGATGTGCCTAATTTTAATAAAAGCTCCTTCTCTACCTCGGGCACAAGGGTTGGCAAGAAGTCAGCCACGAAATCCGCTCGGATTTGGGATTTAATGGCTGTCCAAAGTTGATACTCAAATGTCATCCCCTCCGAGTTTGATGGCCCACTTGGCCAATCAACTCAATAACTCAGGTTTATGCAGTATATTCCGAAGGGGATAAGTTGACAGGACGTAGATACGGTAGCATTGAAAGTAAGGCTTTAGTTTGCGCGAGGCGCTTATTAGTGCGAGAGCCAATTTTTCCTGATGGGGGTACCGGGTCTCGGCGTCCCACAATGTTCGGCTCACATAATAAACAGGAATTTGCATACATTGCTCTTCTCGGACCAGTACGCCGTTTACCGCTATTTCGGATACTGCCAGGTATAGGTATATCGTTTCATCCTCCTTGGGCGTGTGCAGCAAAGGCGAGCTAGACAGGTACCGTTTCAGTTCTTCCAGGGCGTGTTGGAATTCTAGAGTCCATTCGAAATTGTTCTTTCTTTTGAGCAGGGTGAAGAAATGGTGGCTTTTGTTCGACGATCTCGATATGAATCTGCCTGGGGCCGCGATCCGCCCCGTCTGCCGTTGAACAACTTTTACGTTGTTTACCACCATAATCTCTTCGATGCCCTTTATTTTGTCGGGATAGATTTTGATCCCCCTGTTTGAGACCATAAAGCCCAGGAATTTGCCCGAACCTACTCCGAAGGCGCACTTCTCAGGATTGAGCTTCATGTTGTATCTTTTGAGGATGTCGAAGGTTTCCTGCAAATGGGTCAGGTGGTCCTCTGTGCGCAGGGATTTGACTAGCATATCATCAATATATACCTTCATTGATTTTCCTACTTGGTGCTCGAACATTTTGTTAACTAGCCGTTGGTATGTTGCTCCCGCATATTTAGCCCGAAGGGCATTACGTTATAACAATGTGTACCGTATTTCGTGATAAATGAGGTCTTTTCCCTATCCTCGGGGTTCATCTAGATTTGGTTGTACCCCGAGTAGGCATTAAGGAAAGTGAGGGCCTCGTGGCCGGTCGTAGCATCGATCAGGCGATCGATATTAGGCAACGGGAAGGAATCTTTTGGGCATGCTTTGTTCAAGTCTTTATAGTCTACGCATATCCTTAGCTTATTATACACGTAGCATAAGAAGTACGGTGCAACCTTTTCCTAGAATATCATACGGATATTTTCCTACTCTAGGTATATTAAGGATAAGCCCTTATTTCATTTTGGCATGATCTCATAATTACACAAGTTTGATAATGAGGAATAAAGAAAAATTCATGTTCAGGAATTTACTTATATTTTCCTAGTTTTGTAACTTAGGATATTCTCCTTATCGGGACTTCATATTCAATTGAGTATTTCCTTCTTCCATTCAAGAGAGCAGAGAGTTTATATATACAGTATTTAAGTATTTTCATTACCATCGAGCTATAATCGATGGGCAGGCCCCTATTGGAAACCTCTGATTAGATGGTAAGTTATATACGGAGCCTACTGTGGCCGAGCGCTTATGAGCGAGCCCTGTTGGTTGAGATACTAAGCCTAGTATGGCCGAGCTCCTAGAGCGAGCCTACTACGACAGAGCAGCTACATATGTATTTCGAGCTTTATAAGGCCGAACAACTATTTTACTTACTATATTGAGAGAGTTGAGACAGTATCAGCAAGTAAGCATATCTTTATATTATCTTTGACTTCCTGTTACTTGTAGTTATTATATTATTAGTTCAGTTTCAACTTTCAGTATATTGCCTTACATACTCTGTACATTATTTCGTACTGGCGTCCCTTTTCTAGGGGCGCTGCATTTCATGCGTGCAGGTTCAGATAGACAAACAGGTAGACCTCCTCATCAAGTGTTGCCCGAGTTTAACTTGATCGGCAAGCTCCATGCCTTTTGGAGATGCCGGGTCTAGAGCCTTATGTACATCTTTTATATATATATGTGTATATATGTTATGAGTAGGTCAGATATCTCTTCCGATCACAGTATATCCATCAGTAGAGGCTTGTAGAAATATCATGTCAGTTAATGCAATATGTTGGGCTTGTAGGCCTTGTATGTATATTTGTTTTGTTTGTGAACTGTAATAATTATACCGGCCTTGTCGGCCCTGTTTTATATTGACATTTAGTCAGCATTCGTTGTTGTCTTGCAATGTGGCCCATCGACAAAGTATGGCATCATAGGTTCAGAGTCCCTTGGTTGCAAATTGGTATGCAAGGATAGGTGAGGCACTGGGTGCCGGTCTCGCCCCCCCAGGTTCGGGGCGTGACAAAAGTGGTATCAAAGTATTTTTGTCCTAGGGAGTCTACAAGCCATGTCTAATAGAATCTTGTTTATAGGTGTGTTGTTCACCACACTTATAAGTAGGAGGCTACAGGGCATTTAGGACTGTCACTCTTTCTTCTTACTCTAGATCATGTGGTAGAGCTCACTTATAAGAATTCAAATTCTGAACTTCTATTTTATTCATTATAAGATGATGCCTACATCCAGAAAGACATGTGGTAAGAGATATAGTTGTGGAAGAGTTGAGTTAGAAGAACTCGATTTTTGAATCATGCTTATGATGTATAAATATGAAGTATTCGGCAGACCGTGTGTATACTAATATGTGTAGCTTCATGATAAGGATCCCTAAGGTATGATAGGAAAAAAACAAGAAAAGAAAAAAGAGAATCGAAAAGAAGACATAAGTTCCAGCAAGTAACAGAAGGAAGGTGAAAAAGGGTACAAGGTACCTAGTGAATAAAGATATCGGTATTTTCAACTCAATTAGAGAAATATAAGCATTTTAGCATTTTGCACTCTAAAATACTGTAGCTAGATATGAGAACTACAAAGATAGGCACTGAAAGCCTGGAATGATAAATATTACCTAGTAGAGGGAGAGTGTTAGGCAGCCCGAAGAGCGAGTAGATAAAGCTAGGGGTAAAAGTGAAAGAATGTCTTGTTAAAGTTTTCATAATAAAATGATAGATAGAAATATTAGCAAGGAAGAACAAAGAGGGATAATGAAGCATTATGAGTGAGATGTAATACATGGATGGCAATGGTAGAGTGTTACAGAATCTATAGTCAAATAAAGAAAGAGACGAGAGGTTATGGGCCTCAAGACGACAAAGAGTATAGGCCATACAGTCGCGTCCTCATTTCGAGAAATAAGCTTGTGACTCTAACGTGATTAACAGAAGGAAAAGTTAGACCCCAGAGTAATAGAAATTAATATGGACTGGTGAACAAGATAAACTAAACATGAATTAGGAACTATGTTATTTGATAATAGTCAGCATCATGAGAATTTAAGATTGCATTCCGGTAGTAATAGAATGGACAATAGAAGAAGATCCATAATGAATTCAGAGAATGGTTGTTTAGGAAGAGGCTTCCCCAAATCAAGTAATGTGAGCAAAGTTAAGCTTAAGGGACGGTATGTGCCAGTTACACTAAGTTCCACCATTGCGAGTAAGGAATTTTGTTATCCTTGACACAGAAGGATTACCGCAAGGCAAGTAAGGGTCATTGATAATGCGGAAGGACGCCAAAGATGGAGAGAAAAAACATCTATAGGCATGTCATCGTAGCTCTAAGTCTTAGTACTCCCCTAAAGGGGGGAACATGGAATGATAAAGGAAGGATGTTACCGATAGCTAAGGAGCTAGTACGTGAGGTAAGTTAAGACAATGAAATAAGCCAAGAAAGATTACGCGGATTATGAATATTAGAATGGGCCGACGAGTAGCTAGTAGTTGATTCAGGAAGAGCCTAGTCATGATTGGACAAGAAGTTGCAGACAAATCAGCAAATCATGCAAGATAAATGTAGTAAACCCCAACATGGAGAATTCAACCTCGCAGTAATGTCATTATAATACTTTAGATATATTCAAATAGGAGTCGAGGTAGTTAAAGGTACCGTATAAGTGTTATGGGGAGAAAAAGAAGTGCCACTAGGAAGGCAGTCAAAATATCAGTTCAAAAGCAACCCTACAAGTACAAGGGCACGGAGGTAAGCAACTACGGATGGGGATCAAAAGGTCCGTAATAAGCTCACACCTTTACGAGAGTCAAGGGTTCTCCCTAAGTACTACAAGGAAAGACTAGCTATTGGAATAAGGAAGAAGGCTTCAACCTAAGCATAACGACCTAAAGAGGAAATGGCCAGGTAACAATAGTCTCACAACAACATTGTAAGCACTCCAAAGGAAAGTGGCACCTACCAAGGCTAATAAATGGGAAGTAAAATTAAAATTAATATTCAAGATCATATGAGTTGTACGAAAACTTTGGCATGTGTGGGCACTAAGATAAGCTAAGTATGGACACAACAAGGGGCAAAAAGACCAGGAAATGTAATAGCATACATTGAAAGAAATCTAAGATGGAATGAAAGAAATTATTCGATCAATGATCCAGAGTTGGTTACATTATAAACGCACTTAAGGGTTCGGAGTTTTATACACACAGCCTCAGGGTCGGGAACTCGGTCGTGGCTTCGTGTCCTCGGGGTCTCAAAGCACTTCTTGTGAAACAACTTGAGAGCGAGAAATCAAGTTCTCTGATTTCACCGAATACAAGACAAGGAGTTTGAAAGTAGTATCAAGTCACAAAAAGAGAAAATAAATGATGAAAATAAAATATAAAGTAAAAGAAATAAAGAAGAAAAGAAAAATACAAAAAGAAAGTTGATAAGTTAAAGTGTTGAAGGGATTCAAAGAAAAGCAATGATGCAAAGCATGAATAAAGCAAAGAAGGAGGAAGTTAATATCATGACCAAGAATGAATGTTGTTAAGTGTCTCTAGTTCCCCTAAGGAAAAAGAAAATGACTCAAAGAGTCAGCAAAACATGAGCCAAAAAGAGAAAATGGAGTGCTTAAGGAAAGATAAACTCGTTCTATTCCAACATATCCATCCTTAGTCCAAAAGCGTTCATTACTTTCTTAAAAAGCCTTACGTGATTTCAAGACGAGTAAACTTACATTAGTGGTGAATTACATGAGGGGCAAGCATATAGTATTATGAGCCATACTTGTGACATTCTTTTGAGAAAAATGAGTGAACTTTCCACAAATTCTTGAATTGAGTGCTACATTATTAAGTGAGGTATGTTAATTGAGAGTAGAAGAGGAGGAGTTTGGGATCCACAATGTCCTACATGAAAGAGCGAGTTTCCATGATGAATAAATTCAACTCTTGATGCTCAAGTATCACATTAGAACTATTTGTGCTTTAAAATTCAAATTGTTGTCTTGTTGATAATTCATAAGTGATGTGGATAATTGTTGGTCCCAATTGATGTGTGATTGGTGCACCTTAGATTCGTTAGAATAGCTCTTAAATTGTGGAGTTAGGAGTTACTTTAATTTCTTAAGGACAAGCAAAAGCTTAAGTTTGGGGGGAGTTGACAAGTGGAGATTTTGACTACTTATTAGCGCCTTTTAACTTTCGTTTTAGTCCAAATATTCTTAATTGTATTCCCGAAAACTGATGAAATATGCTTAATTGCAGGAGTATTGGAAAATGAGCCACAAATATGAAATCTAACCCAAAAAAGAGTGATCTGCTCAAGGACAAAAATCAGGCACAAAGGCCCAAGTGCGGACCACAGATTTCATTTGCGGCTGCAGAATGCAAAGGGAATCCATTATAGTGCTATTGCAAAATGCGGACACAATTATTGTGCGGCCACAGAGACTACATGAGAGCTAAAGTTTAGAGAGTCACCATTTCAAGCCTAAAATAAATCCAGATGCACAATTATTGTATGGCCGCAGAAGTCAGCCACGCTGCCGCACTCAAAATTGTGCGGTCCGCACAAGAGCCCTGTATTGCCACACCAGGATTTGTGCAAACCGCAGAACATAAGAGACATGACGGCATTCCATAATTGTGCGGTCGCAGATTCCACTCATGTAATGTCTGAGGAAAAGTGAGGACTGCACATGCAATTGTGAGGCCGCAAGACCTCTGAAAGGGCATTTTTGTTCGATATTTCCAGCTTTGTATAAATAGATTAGTTTCACGAAATTAGGTCATGTTTTGAATATTGCAACTCCTAAAGCCGTTTTCATTGCCTTTTTAGGCAACTTTAGCTTACTTTGGTGATTTAACATTGGATTTTTATCTTTTAATCTTTCAATATGAGTTTTATCATCTTTTCTTCTCTATTTTCTTCTATACCCATTATGAGTAGCTAGATTTTAAACTAGGATTATAACCCAACCCTAGTGTGTAAACCTAATGGGTATTTGATTTATGGCTTGTGTATTGTTGGGTGTTTATTGTTTAGCATTGTTCTTGCTTTTAATTGTAGAGTTAATGGTTGCAAACATTAGTTCATGCATATTTGACTTGGTCTCTACTTGAGAAAGAGAGACTTAGTCTAGGAAAATATGGCTAACAATAATTTGGGATGAAATCAAAAGATTGATAGTCCCAGTTAAAGGTTTGAACCTAGAGATAGTAAAACCTGACTGGAGCATTTTATCAATTGTGTTGTTCAATACCCATTTGGACTTGAGAAAGCCAAATTGGGCAAAATCACTCTCTTACCAAGAGGTAGTTGAGTGGTACTTGAGTGTTAATAGCTATAATACACCCCGACCAACAAAACAAGCTTCAAAGTTTACAACCCGTTAGGCAAATACCTAGGTGATGGTCATATTCCTAGGCCTTTTACAATATTTGAAAACAATAACAAAAACACAATTTTTTAGTTTCAATTATTTATCTTTCAATCTTAGTTTAAATTAGATCTCGAAACAACAATATTTGTGGAAGTGCAATTTAAGATAGTCCAAGCTCATTCACCACACTATATACTCATAAATCCCATTCATATAGCTCGCTATTGAATTTGACCTCGGCTCTTAGTTAGGTATTACTATTGCATCAACCGTTTCATAACCTCGAATAGAGGTGTGACTTGGACGAGATCAGATAGTCAAACCGAAGGACATCACTAGAAACTCATAATGGCCATATCTAGTACGCAGTCTTCGGAACATCCGAGTACCCAATCTTCAACTTATGGTACCCTGATCTCAAGTCGATCTTAGAGAATTCCCTAGCACCCTGCAACTGGACTAACAAATCAGCAATATGCGGCAATAGGTACTTGTTCATAACAGTAACTTTGTTCAACTGGCTGTAATCAATGCACATCTGTATAGTCCCATCTTTCTTCTTCACAAATAACACCGGTGCACCCCAAGGTAATATACTTGGTCTGACGAACCCCTTTGCTAGCAACTCCTCAAGTTTCTCCTTCAACACTTTTGGAGCCATACGGTACTGTGGGATAGATATAGGGTGGGTACCTGGAGCCAAGTCAATAAAGAAATTGATATCACAATCTGGTTGCATGCCAGGAAGATCATAAGTAAACACATCGGCGAACTCCCGGAATACGGGCACTGAATAAATTGCCAAAGTCTCTACGGTGGTATTCCGAACATAAGCCAGATAAGCCAAAAAACCCTTACCCACCATATGTCGAGCCTTCAGAAAAGAGATAACCTGACTAGATATAGTGACAGACGAACCCTTCCACTCCAATCTTGGCAACTCTGGCATCTCTAAGGTAACAGTCGTGGCATGGCAATCAAGGATTGTGTGATATGGGGATAGCCAGTCCATGCTTATGATGACCTCAAAGTCGGTCATATCAAGAAATAGAAAATCCACTCTAGTCTCATAACCACAGAATGTGACAACATAGGAACGATAGATATGAACCACAACAATTGAATCACCCATAGGAGCAGATACATAAATAGGAGTACCCAAGGACTCACGAGGAATATCCACGAAATGAGCAAACAGAGATGATACATATAAATAGGTAGACCCTGGATCAAACAATACCAAAGCATCCCTACCGCAGACATAAATAATACATGTGATCACGGCATCTGCGACCACTGCATCGGGTCTGGCCGGAAAAGCATAGAACCTAGCTGAAGCACAGGCTAGCTGGCCTCTACCTGACTGAACAGTAGCTGGTTGACCTCCCCCTACCTGGCCTCCACATCTAGGATGGCCCCTACCCGCCTACCCTCCGCCTCTCGGTAGTCGGATGACTTGTTCTATAATCATGGGTTGATGGCCCTATTGTACTGCCTTGGCCGGAAGTCTGGGACAAAACCTCTTCATGTGACCTGGATCCCCACACTCCTAACAACCCCTCGGTACCATAAGCTACTGCGTTCGAGGGTGCGTACAAAACTCCGCACCTGCGGTCCCTGGCCAAATATTCCAGAGCCTCTTTTGCGACTAAGCCCTCGCACCTTTAGGCTCACACCTGTGGCCCAAAGCACGCATATGCGGTTGCACTAGAACTGGTGCACCGGCATTCCTCTTGATTTTCAAACTCAATTTGCGCACCGTCCGAACGACATCTAGGTCCCCCGAGGCCCTATCCGATCATACCAACAAGTTTGGAATTATAAAAAGGACTTGCTCAAACTCTCGTAACGAACAAAACAATATCAAAACTAAGAATCACACCCTAAACCAATTGAATCAAAAATATGAACTTCAAGTTCTTCAATTCACTCCGAATGCGCCGAAACGTACTTAAACTACTCGGATTAACATCAAATTTTGCGTGCAACTTTTAAATGACATTACGGAACTATTCCATGGCTCTGAATTCCTTTTGGACCTCGATATCACCAAAGCCTACTCCAAACAAAAGTTTAAAGAACCAACTTTCACTATTACGCGGCAAAATGCTTCTGGGTCATCCAAAACTCGATCCGAACATACACCCAAGTCTGAAATCATCATATGAACCTATTGGAACCGTCAAATCTAGATTCCGAGATCGTTTGCTGAAAATATTGACCGAAGTCAAACTTAGCCTTTTTAGCCAACTTTAAAGAAACAAATGTTTCGATAACCCTTCCAAATCTCGAATTGACCATCCCCGCAAGTCATAAAACATTAGAAGCACCTAGGGGAAGTCTTATTTATGAGAACGAGGTTCTAAAAAGAAAAATGACGAGTCGGGTCGTTATAGCGGAGAAGGGACCACTGGGCAGAAACATGATTTAAATCGAGACATAGGCTCATTTTCTCTAATTTCACTTTGGGTTAGCTGGTTTTGGAGCTCTTGGAGAGGGATCTTGCACCTAGAATTTTAAGGTAAGTGATTTCTTTTTATTGTGAGTTTAATACATGGATTATTGGTTGATTTTAACATATAAATTGTAGAAATTATAAGATTTTGTTGAAAAGCCTAAGTTTTGGTAAAAATAGTATTAGACTATAAAAATTATTATAGAATTGAGTAGAAATTATATATTTTTGTTCATGAGGTTCTGAGTAACATTTATTTATAAAAATTTCTGGAATCGGGCACGTAGGCCCATGGTGAATTTTAGGAATCTTCCAAATTGGGTTGGGTAATTACTCTAATAGTTAAATTATAATCTTTTGAGCATATATTGATTAATTTGTACGACCTTTGGCTAGTTTGTGATTGCTCAACACCGATTTGTGACTATTAGTGTGATTTATGGACTGGGAAGAGGACTTGAAAATGAGGTAATCTCTTGGCTAACATTGTAAGAGGGAATTATCTCCGTAGGTGTTTTAAATGGTTATTTACTAATAATTGTGGGTGCTACGTACTTGCAATGTTACGAGAATTCGTGCGTAGCTAAAATCATGCTTATGTCAAGATAGACTTAGGACTTTACCATGCAATACTTGTATTATGAGACTGAGCTTCATTGTCTTGAGTTTTGGCAAAATACTTGAATGTTGGTGGAAATTTTGTTTTCTTTAAGTACTATTCCTGTGTTGTAGATGTGGACTGTAGTTATAGAGTTTTTATATTCCTGTTGATCGGGTCGAACGCCTCGGTAGTATATTTAGATGCATCTATGGTTCGTGTCACGATCTAAAATCAACTAAGGATCGTGAGGCAAGCCAACACCAAATAACTAGTAATTTATTGTTTAATATTTTTTCGAAATCATTTCTTTTTAAATATTAAATAATAAATGATAAATTTCACTGAATAAATAATGGTACCTTTAATCGTCCAAGCAATAGAAAAATGGAAGAAAATGGGCCAAACCCCCATTTTAAAGAAACCTTACTACCTCAAGCATCTTGGCACATGCGGTGCATAGATCGCTTCTGCGGCCCCGCTTCTACGGTGCACGTGCCGATTCTGCGGTCCTGGGCACAAGTCCAGAATCTGATTTTGCGGTCTCCTCAGCGCAGATGCGAACCTGCATCTACGGGTAAATCTTTGCACTTGCGGTCACTGCCCTTCATCGCCCAAACCGCACCTGCAACCATTCTCTCGCTTTTGCGATCACGTACTTGCGGTCAAACTTGCACAAGTGTGATTACACCAGAACTGGTGCACTTCAGTCATTCCTTATGTTCCATTTTCAATCCGTTAACAACCCGAATTCCACCCGAGGCCTCCAGGACCCTGTCCAATCACACTAACCACTTCCAAATGATCATGTGGACCTGTTCGAGGCCTCAAATCTCAACAAACAACGCTAAAATCATAAATCACACCCCATTTAAAAATTGATGAACTTTAGGACTTCGAACTTCCTCATCCGATGCCAAAACCTATCAAATCACCTCTAATTGACTTTAAATTTTGCACACGAGTCATATTCGACATTACGGACCTACTCCAACTTCCAAAATCGAATACCGACCCTGATATCAAAAAGTCCACCTCCGGTCAAACTTCTCGAAAACCTTCAAATTTCTCACTTTCGCCAAATGACTGAAAATGACATGCGGGCCTCCAAATCCACTTTCGATCACACTTCCAATACTAGAATCACCATACAGAGCTATTCCAAAACTCGAAATCCGAAACGGACATCGATAGCATTTAAATGCACTTCACCCCAAATTTATTAAATTCTTCCAAAATGCTAACTTCCATAATATGTACCAATACGCTCCCGGATCACCCAAAACCCGATCCGGGCATACGACCAAGTCCGAAATCATCATACGAACCTGCTGGAACCTTCAAATCCTGATTCCGAGGTCGTTTACTCAAAAATCTAATCCTAGTCATTCTTCCAACTTAAAGCTTTTGAAATGAGAATTTCCTTTCCAAATCCAAATCTGTACATCCCGAATTGCGATTCCGACCTTACATACAAGTCATAATACCTAGAGTGAGGCTACTCATGGTGTCAAACCAGCGAAGAACGTACTAAAACTCAAAACAACCAGTCGGGTCGTTATAGTTCGTGTCGGTCGACTCTTGGCAGTGTATATACAATTCTGGATCGGGCCGTACAACCTCAGCATAAATCATAAGTGATATTGCTAGGATTCCAATTATACTTGATATTTGTTTATTGACCTGAGACTTCATAATTACTTGGTGGATCTTATGTGTTAAAATTGTCCTGTGATAATTGGAAGTTTTTCAATTGATATTATGTTAAAGAATCATTATTTATTATTTCGTATTCCATTGTTATTGTTGCCTATTTTATCTATCTATAATTCCTGCACTTTTTTTATTGACCTCTAGTAAGAGTCGATATCGACCCTTCGTCACTACTTGTTCGAAGTTGGACTAGATACTTACTTGGTACACGTTGTATACGTACTCATGTCACACTTATGCACTAATTGTGCAGGATCTGAGGCAGGTACATCTGGTGGCCAGTCTAGCACGCTGTTACACCCCACAATATTATATCGATATTACGTCCTGCATTTTTATATTACGATGATTTTACGCCTTACAGAATTAAATTACGATAAAGTTATGCTTCGCAGTATTAAATTACGACGTGTTGTACCCTGTAGTATTGTACGTTGAATTTGTCGTAAGGCAATTAACATCAGTCCAAGGAAATAATTATTTGGAGATTATAAAAATTATGCTATTCAAACAAGTGATGAGTAAATTCGTGAAGGTGAGAGGGGAAGCAAGTCAAAGAAAATGAACTTTCGCCCAAGTTGGCATGTTGGGATAAAATACGGACTGAGCGATAATACCTAATATTTATGGACTAGTACCATATAAGGTACCATATGACCATGATAGTAGGACGTATAAAGTGTATTAAAACTAAGAAAATTTTTAAGTAATTTGAGACAATTCTTAATTATGCGGGTAATTAGTTAATTACCGGGTAGCGGAATATTACCTAGTTAATTAATTAATTATTGGATATGATTAAAAAAACCCTCCTCCACCCCCACGTGGCTGCAAGCCCCCTTATTAAGCAAATAACTCCTAGTCATTTCTTAGTACGTGGCATCCTAATAAATCAATTACAAGACACCTCAAACCTTAAGACTTCTAAAAACAACATTACCACTAGAAGTGGGGAAAAAACGTTAGGCATTCTGATCAATGTTCTCAAGGACAGTACTAAAAGATAATGAGAACGTTAGCCATTTTTTAGAAATTTCAACTTTTTCATTTCCAAACACTTCAACCAGGTTCTGAATATTTCATTAAGCAACGAATTCTTCAACCAATCCAAGGAATTGTTAAAGCTTTAGCAACATAAAATTTCGCGATTCTAAGGGAGTATGGTGCAACCTATTCCAAGAATATCATACAGATATTTTCCTACTCTAGGTATGTTAAGGTTAAGCCCTTATTTCATTTTGGCATGATCTCATAATTACACAAGTTTGATAACGAGGCATAAAAAAAAATTCATGTTCCAGAAATTACGTATATTTTTCTAGTTTTGTAACTTAGAATATTCTCCTTATCGGGACTTCATATTCAATTGAGTATTTCCTTCTTCCAGTCAAGAGAGAAGAGAGTTTATATATACAGTATTAAAGTATTTTCATTACCATGGAGCTATAGTCGATGGGCAGGCCCCAATTGGAAATCTCTGATTAGATGGTAAGTTATATACTGAGCCTACTATGGCCGAGCGCATATGAGCGAGCCCAGTTGGTCGAGATACAGAGCCTAGTATGGCCGAGCGCCTATGAGCGAGCCTACTACGACAGATCAACTATATATGTATTCCGAGCTTTATAATGCCGGACAACTATTTTACTTACTATATTGAGGGAGTTGAGTCAGTATCAGTAGGTAAGCATATCTTTAGATTATCTTTGACTTCCAGTTAGTTGTAGTTATTATATTACTAGTTCAGTTTCAACTTTCAGTATATTGCCTTACATACTTGGTACATTATTTCGTACTGATGTCCCTTTTCTAGGGGCGCTACATTTCATGCGTGCAGGTTCAGATAGACAAACAAGTAGACCTCCTTATCAAGTGTTGCCCGAGTTCAACTTGACTGGTAAGCTCCATGCCTTTCGGAGTTGCCGGGCCTAGAGCCTTATGTACATCTATATATATATATATATATGTTATGAGTAGGTCAGGGAGCTCTTCCGATCACAATATATCCATCAGTAGAGGCTTGTAGAAATATCATGTCAGTTAGTGCAATATGTTGGGCTTGTAGGCCTTGTATGTATATTTGGTTGGTTTGTCAACTGTAATAATTATGACGGCCTTGTCGGCTATGTTTTATATTGACATTTAGTCAGCATTCGTAGTTGTCTTACAATGTGGCCCATGGACAAAGTATGAAATCGTATGTTTAGAGTCCCTTAGTTGCAAATTGGTACGCAAGGATAGGTGAGGCAATGGGTACCGGTCTCTCCGCCCAGGTTCGGGGCGTGACAAAAGTTGTATCAGAGCAGTTCTGTCCTAGGGAGTCTACAAGCCATGTCTAGTAGAATCTTATTTATAGGTGTGTTGTTCACCACACTTATAAGCAGGAGGCTACAGGGCATTTAAGACTGTCACTCTTTCTTCTTGCTCTTGATCATATGGTAGACTTATAAGAATTCAAATTCTGAACTTCTATTTTATTTGTTATACGATGATGCCTACATCCAAAAAGACTGGTGGTAAGAGATATAGTTGTGGAAGAGTTGAGTAAGAAGAACTCGATTTTTGCATCATGCTTATGATATATAAATATGAAGTATTTAGCCATGTGTATACTAAAATGTGTAGCTTCTTGATAAGGATCACTAAGGCAAGAATGCCTATCCACTTTTACAATAGGAAAAAAAAGAAAATAAAAAAGAGAATCGAAAAGTAGACATAAGTTCCAGCAAGTAATAGAAGGAAGGAGAAATAAGGTACGAGGTACCTAGTTAATAAAGATATCGGTATTTTCAACTCAGTCAGAGAAATATAAGAATTTTGAGTTACCTTCAATAGTAACAGAGGTATGTAAAATTGGTCACGCCCATTCCAATTATGCCCTATGGGGGTTAAAGAAGTAGTATAAGATAAGGACGTGATATCAGAATCTAGCTGGGGTTAATAGCCCAAAATGATGGATTAATTGTTTGTGTCAGTTGACATTTCCAAAGAATATTGCAAATGTGCTAATACATCTCCTTGTGATAATTGCATTAAAACAAGCTAAAATATATGCAATTAGTATTGAAATGTGAAATTCTCCGGCACATCAGTAGGCATATCAAATCACTTTTCACAATCACATATAACATGATGGCGTGGAAATCAACTGAGACAATCAATACACATATTTTCATACAAGGTACACATACCGCATGCTCGTCATAACAAGGGGATTCTACAAGAGTTAAAGCTAGCCATACATACCTCAAATTCACCCTTAATGATACTACAATGATCCAATACACTTAAGCAGCCTCAATCTACAATACAACATTCAATAGGGCCAATATTAGTAATAATTTCCGTAACTTATATCATTTAGGCATATCATCAAACACTTTGTAAGTATAGATCTTTACACCCCATAACTATAGTATTGGTTCACCCAACTATCACCATTTACCAACAATTCATTCTACCATCATTCCTAACCAATTTATAACTTCCAACAACATATATGTGACAACCCATCTTCACCCAACCAACAAAATTCCAACAAATAATCACCTTCCAATCCCTACAATGACTATGAATTTATATTAGGAACTTATGGCTTCTAATTACCACAACAAGAGTCCCAATACTTAATTCACACTCATATACCCATAATAAATTCATAAATGTAATTCTAAGGGTGTAGGATTACCTTTTGGAAAAAATCTTGCAAAACCCTCTTTTGAGTTCTTAAAGGAATTTCTTGAAGATCTATGTATTTTATGAGTAGATATCATCAATACTAGTGTAAGAATAATGGAATTTTACACCAAGTTAATGAAGACTGCATACCTTGAAGATGGGAGGGGTTGGAGGTCTTGAGAGGGTGAAGAAAACCCCAAAATTCGAGCTTGAATGATCAAAAAATGAAGGAAATGTAATACCCCTTCTATTTTTACACTGAACAGGGGTATTTTAGACATTTTACATGTTCCACCGCATTCCACCGTGGTCTACCGCAGCTTACTGGCAGAAAAACCTTGGTTTGCCGCGGTTCGCCGCGGCCGCGCTCCTGGGCACGCTGGTGACACATATCCGGTAAAATGGTCATAACTTTCTGTATACACCTCCAAATGATGAACGGTTTGTTGAGTTGGGAATTAGACGCAAAGAGATTTAGTTTTATAGGTTGAGCATCACTCAGCACTTTATATAACTAGAGATATGCTTGTTGAAAGTGAGGTCTTGTGCGCATTCACTTACAACTTTAGCCTATTATGAAATTTTCCAACTTGGCTTAGACTTAGGCCTATCCTTAGACCCCAAACTACTTATAATATGACTTATACACTTATTAACTTATCTAATTGATATCCATTATATCATGAACCGTCACTTGCACTCAAGATAAAATAATTAGCCTATCTTGGCGCCACGAAATCTTAGATTACTTAGCAAAATTTTCTGGGGCTTTACATTCTCCCCCACTTAGGATCATTCGTCCTCGAATGAGGATCAAGGTTCATTCACTAGCCATCCTTATGTAGATTTAGCTTGTTCACATCATGAAATATATCAACAGGCCCGAATTTGGCTAACTCCATAAATTTCCGAAAATTTCGCCAGAGTTCCCTTTGTAATTAGGCCTATCTACCTGTTAGAGAGCCCCCGAAATTTATTTCCAAGTACCATTACACAGTTTCTGTTGTCCCTACAACTGGTATACAATTAATTACCTCAACAACATGTACATATTCATACACTTTAAACAACTTACACGTAGCTCATCCTCTTTACACCGCAAATTGCACATGGTTCGACCAATGTCATTTACTTGCACACAACTGGGTCACTTCATTGAGCCCCATACAATTTAATCACTTTAACATGCCTGAAATGCTTCAATTAATCATTTACCTACCACATAAGTTTCACAAAATTTTCATTTACCACAAGGGTTGCACATTACCCAAATAGCAACAACATTTGCAATTTGGCCCACATTGGGAAGTTACAACAATAAGGCAATTTGGGGAAAATGGGGTGCCTTTCACAAATCTGAACACTACCTCAAATTGCTTAAAGAGAACCGTTCGCACGATCACTACTAAATTTGTTCGAACAGGTGGGGATATTTCTCTTTCATTTCTTTTTCTGCTTCCCACGTGGCTTCCTCGACTTGTTGACTTCGCCACAATACTTTAACTGAAGCAATTTCCTTGTTCCTCAATTTTTTTCGAGCTTGCCTATCAAGAATGGCAAATGGGATTTCATCATATAACATCTCTTCACTAACCTCGATAGTTTCAACTGGCACAATAGCGGATGGATTTCTCACTACTTTATTTAACATAGACACATGTAATACTGGGTGTACTAATGACATCTCGGATGGTAACACGAGCTTGTATACCACCTAACTGATCCCTTGAATGATTCTATATGGCCCTGCATACCTCGGACTCAATTTCCCTTTATTTCCAAACTTCATAACCCCTTTTATGGGGGAAACATTTAGGAATACCCAATTATCTTCTTTGAACTCTTAATCTCTGTGACAAACATCTGAATAAGACTTTTGACGACTCTGAGCAGTTTTCAACTGCTCCTTAATGACCTTAACCTTCTCCATAGCCTGATGCACAATGTTTGGCCCTATCAATTCAGCTTCTCCAACCTCAAACCACCCAATGGGAGATCTACATCTCCTACCATATAATGATCAAAATAGTGCTATCTGAATACTAGCATGAAAGTTGTTGTAAGCAGCCGCTATGAGGGTAAATGATTATCCCAACTACCTTTGAAATCAAAAACACAAACATGCAACATATTCTCAAGTGTCTGAATGGTCTGCTCTGCCTTCCTATCAGTTTGTGGATGAAGGGTTGTACTAAGATTTATTTGAGTATCCAAACCTTGTTGAAATTTCTTCCAAAAGTTTGTCGTGAATTGAGCTAATCGATCGAAAATGATTTAGGCTAGAGTACCATGCAACCTGTCTATTTCTTTGATATACAGTTGAGCATACTGCTCCACCACAAGTGACAATTCAGCCCTATTTTGCACACTTTCCCTACCTTCACTGGACTTTACAAGACAAACTTTCAAACTAGCCACTGGTGAACCTCCATGGCCAACTACCTTTGACATATCTCCAAGTGAGCTAAACTACCCATAGATTTCCGGCTAAGACCATCCTCCACAACATTGGCCTTTCCCAGGTGATAGAGAATCTCAATATCAAAGTCCTTGAGTAACCCGAGCCATCTTCTCTGCCTCAGATTCAACTCCTTTTTTTTTAAAATATATTGAAGGCTCTTGTGGTCCCTAAATACATCAACGTGGACCCCATAAACATAATATCGCCCAATGTTTATACAAAAACTACCGCCGCAAGTTCTATGTCATGTGCTGTATAGTTCTTTCCATGGTTCTTGAATTGCCTATAGGCATAAGCTATCACCTTAACTGTTGCATCATTAGTGGAACATCGTTATCACATTTCTCTTACATAAGACCTCCCACAAATTGAGTTCTAAAATAATTTCCCTGATATGGTTATAATCTCTTGTGAATACTTGCAACTCTTTTCAAAATTCTCAACAAAAGATATTACTGAATGAGTTTTCTTATAGAACCTTCTATTTCAAAGGAATAACATCTTCTAGCCTGCGCACAAACCTTAATATCATCAACATGCACGACATTGCATCAAATCTAATGTAACATTGTGATCAGACCTTTTCTGGTCAACCTCTTTCCTCCTTGTATGCCTTATAGGATTTAAGAAACCACTCCACTTTCCCTTGTGAACATTCACATGATCTCTCTTTACTGTTCAACGCTTCCCAAAACATATATCAACACCCTTCATACATATTCAATTTAGAAAGCGCCACTGGCCCGAACAATATGCTGGTACCATCTTTCTTTCTAACTGGAATATTCATTCCCATTCTAAAATCTCGTAGCCTTCCACATTTTACCTATAGTACTTCGTTAGATTCCATTTTTCCTGACCCTCTAACAAGTATACAATCCCTTTACAAACATACTCTTAGTTTCTAGGATCGTTGACCCTATCATTCATATTGCCCTGTATGAAAATTTTATCTTCCTTAACCTTCCACCCTTATTTTGGGGTACTAGTGGTCTACCATTAGCATACCCTTTCAGATAATCACATTATCCATTATCACTTTTCTAGACTACGCATGTCTTCAACAAAATACTCAAACATCATAGCTACATGGTCTTACTCTTGTTTCATTGTATTTAAGTGGCCTTACTATGGCCCTTCCTCCCCCACTTAGGGCGAATGTCCCGGATTTTGACACAAGTCTTGAATTTAGCAACTTCATGGACATATGTTTCATTTCTCTATCCCTCACATATATGTTCGACTATTAGGAAGATTGAAGTAACAATGGTATTAACCTCATAAGTTCTCTACTTTTATTCAGCCACATGGGCTTGGGATTTCAATTCCTCATATCAATATCCTTTAGGAGTGTAATATCAGTTTGTACACTTCTGGATTTTTATAAAGTTCGATGTACATGGGTCCTCTCATCGGGGTTCAATTGACTCTCCTTTCATAACTTCTTGTCTCCCGTAAGAGACCTACATGTTTTTCATTACTCTCTTAGTCATGCCTTAGATATATCACATGCTTATACAACAAATTTTCTTTTACACCTTAGGATCATTTACATATATCTCACACTATCCACATGTGCTATTCAAGTTTATATAGAACTTATCAATTCAAGGTTTCTTTAGAGGTGGTAATCATTTTTAACACTTTTTTTCCCGAATAAATTATGATTCTGGTACGATGTACATATCTCATATATTCGTACCACTCGTTCAACATGATATATGTGCCATCTCCTTAATATTCAGACCTTTTCCCATTTGTCATTCCATATGACAACATTACTTGAAATAGACGAAAGAACGTTTAAACTTATCTCGAATCTCAACGCACGAGTTTGAAGACAATCTTATAGTCAAGCTTTATCGCACGATCTGAAGTGTTGTAGAAGGGTAACATTCCTAAATGTCCATGCAGCCTCCAAATTATAGATGTGGTCGACAACACACCGATAATAAGGACTCTACTAGACACGGCTCCGAGACATCCTAGGACACTTTAAAACCTTAGGCTCTGATACCAAGTTTGTCCCGCCCCACAACCGAGGAGCGCGACTGGCGCTCAACCGAGTAAACCCGACTGAGCAAGCCTGCTAGATTTCTTTCTACCCAAAGTCACCCTTGAACAGAGAGGAGATATACTCCATTATACAAACTCTGAAAAATATTTCATTAATAACTTTCACTTTGGTTCCATTAGCAGTTTCAACCATAATATCCAAAACATTACAAATCTATAATTTGTTTAAATATACTTGATTTCCAAATAACAACATTTCTACTTAAATCCCCAACATCAAACACCACCCACAATCTGTCTACGGAGCCACTAAGTAAAACTGAAGATTAATATGGAAATGCCGGCGACAAGGCTCTGGCTATACCTAAAAATACAACATACATGATAAACAACGGTACAGGACCCCAAAATGAAATGGGGCTCACCAAGTCAGCTGAAAGGGAGATGTGTCACTAGCTGCGACCAACACTGCCTGCTATAAAAACACCTACAATCATAACACGAATGTAGCGCCCCCGACAAAAAGAACGTCAGTACATTTGAATTGTACTGGTATATATGAACTAACTTTACCCCAAGTAATATCAATCAATACACAGATAACAAACAATAATAGAATCAACAATCCAACGCATGTGAAAGGAACAACCATAGCCAAACAAGTTCCACAATCTCTCCTTTTTCCCTTTCAACAATATTTCATCACATCAATGATTTCACAACTTTCACATATTCTCATTTCAATAGTGATTTCGATCACTTTTCCATCCTTATTACATCGGCCACCCTTATTACCTCGGCCACCCTTATCACCTCAACCTACACCTTATTACTTCGTGTTGCGGGGCGCAACCCGATCCCACGAGATAATCACATTTCACATGACAACAACAACAATTCACAAAGAATTTTCATAAACATCAATACCATTTCCATCAATCATCTTAATTCCAATCTTCATTTCACATATATCAATTCATAGGCATTTGGGGCCACAATTATCACATCATACTTGGCACTAGGCCACATTTCATAACTCAATCTCTTTTTCCCACATTTCACATCATTTCCATATATTTCACATCAATACCAATTTCAACAACAAGCCATTCAATTCAAGATGTCAAGTACACATGAGAGGAATCATGAACCATGTGCATATACAATATTTTTGAAATCATACACCTCAAGTTTATTAACAATGGAACTTTAAACACAACGGATTCTTCCAAAGAGGAGGGGATACACCAAACCACAATAAAAACACACATCAAAGGCATAAGCAAGCAATTACACTGATTGTTCTTTAATTATTCTTTTCCAATCATGACAATATACAATTTAAGTCACAACGATAATTGCCCACGACAAGTCACGTATAATATTACCATAGTTGTTTCAATTTCATTAATTATGATTTTTTTCCATCATTTGTTACACAGCTCTTACCACATAAACACATTCACACACACACACACTTGGTTTGTTTCCATTTACTTACACCATTATATTGGGAGACTTAACCAACAACGTTCAAGGCATATTAATCACAAGAATAGCACAAGTTCATATCAACAATTCATACATTTGGGCCCAAGACACCATAACTGTCACCAAGTAGTAATTCATGTACAAGGTGTTGTCGTAATCGTTCAACTCATTTACGCCATTTCACAATACCCTCTTTCATTACTTACAATGCAGGGTTTTAACCATTATACACATTCCCACATTTGGACACATTAACATTCTTTCGTTCGTTAACACATACTCCCATATCGTCATCCTCAAACATTTACAAGCTTAGCACATGATAAGGTAGGCACATCAAATCACTTTTCACAATCATATAAAACACGATGGTGTGGAAATCAACTGAGACAATCAATACATATATTTTCATACAAGGTACACATACCGCATGCTCGTCATAACAAGGGGATTCTACAAGAGTTAACGTTAGCCATACATACCTCAAATTTTCCCTTAATGATACTACAATGACCCAATACACTTAAGCAACCTCAATCTACAATACAACATTCAATAGGACCAATATTAGTAATAAATTCTGTAACTTATGCCATTTAGGCATATCATCAAACACCTTGTAGGTATAGATTTTTACATCATAACTATAGTATTGGTTCACCCAACTATCACCATTAACCAACAATTCATTTCACCATTATTCCTAACCAATTTATAACTTCCAACAACATATGTGTGACAAACCATCTTCACCCAACCAACAAAATTCCATCAAATAATCACCTTCCAATCTCTGCAATGACTATGTATTTATATTAGGAACTTATGGATTCTAATCATCACACCAAGAGTCCCAATTTTTAATTCACACTCATATGCCCATAATAAATTCATACATGTAGTTCTAAGGGTGTAGGATTACCTTTTGGAAGAAATCTTGCAAAACCCTCCTTTGTGTTCTTAAAGGAATTTCTTGAAGATCTATATATTTTATGAGTAGATTTCATCAATAATAGTGTAAGAATAATGGAATTTTACACCAAGTTAATGAAGATTGCATACCTTGAAGATGGGAGGGGTTGGAGGTCTTGAGAGGGTGAAGAAAACCACAAAATTCGAGCTTGAATGATCAAAAAATGAAGGTAATGTAATACCCCTTCGGTTTTTGCACTGACAAGGGGGTATTTTAGACATTTTACATGTTCCACCGTGTTCCGCCGCGGTCTTCCATGGTTTACAGGAAGAAAAACCTTGGTGTGCCGCGGTTCGCCGCGGCCGCGCTATTGGGCGCGCTGATGACATATGTCTGGTAAAATGGTCATAACTTTCTATATAAACCTCCATATGACGAACGGTTGTTTGCGTTGGGAACTAGACTCAAAGGGCTTTAATTTGATAGGTTGTGCATCACTCAACATGTTATATAACTAGAGATATGCTTGTCCAAAGTGAGGTCTTATGCGCATTCACTTACAACTTTAGCCTATTATGAATTTTTCCAACTTGGCTTAGACTTAGGCCTCTCCTTAGAGACCAAACTACTTATAATATGACTTATACACTTATTAACTTATCTAATTGATATCCATTATATCATGAATCCTCACTTGCACTCAAGATAAAATAATTAGCCTATCTTGCGCCACGAAATCTTAGATTACTTAGCAAAATTTTCTGGGGCTTTATACGGAGTCTATCCTGAATCACCTTAACCTTATCCAAAGCATCCTAAACCAAGTCTGTGCCCAATAATATAGCCTCACCGAGCTCAAACCAACCCACCGGGGATCTACACGGCCTACCATAAAAATCCTCGTACGGTGCCATCTGAATGCTAGACTGATAGCTGTTGTTGTAGGCAAACTCCGTCTATGGCAAGAACTAATCCCAAGACCCTCCAAACTCAATCACACACGCATAGAGCATATCCTCAAGAATCAGAATAGTGCACTCGGACTGTTCGTTCGTCTGAGGGTGAAATGTTGTACTCAACTCCACCCGAGTACCCAACTCATGCTGAACGGCCCTCCAGAATCGTGAAGTGAACTTATTACCTCTATCTGAAATGATGGAAACTAGAATACCATGCAAACGAACAATCTCCCGGATATAAATCTCTGCCAACCACTCCGAAGAATAGGTAGTACACACAAGAATGAAGTGAGCGGACTTGGTCAGCCGATCCACAATCACCCAAATAGCATAGAATTTTCTCAATGTCTGTGGGAGCCCAACTACAAAGTCCATGGTGATCCGTTCCCACTTATACTTCGGAATCTCTATCTGCTGAAGCAACCCACCCGGTCTTTGGTGCTCCTACTTCACCTGCTGACAGTTGAGGCACCGAGCTACAAATCCAATTATATCTTTCTTCATCCACCTCTACCTATAGTGCTGCCTCAAATCCTAATACATCTTCGCAGCACCCAGATGAATGGAATACCGCGAACTATGGGCCTCCTCCAGAATCAACTCCCGAAGCCCATCAACATTGGGTACACAAATCCGACCCTACATCCTCAATACCCCGTCATCACCAATAGTCACATCTCTGGTATCACCATGCTGAACCTTGTCCTTTAGGACAAGAAAATGAGGTTCATCATACTAACACTCCCTAATACGATCAAATAAGGAAGACCGAGAAACCACGCATGCTAGAAACCGACTGGGCTCCGAAAGATCCAACCTCACAAACTGGCTAGCTAAGGCCTGAACATCTATTGCCATAGGTGTTCGATGCTGGTAAATACGCCAAACTCCCCAAACTCTCAGCCCGGTGACTCAAGGCATTGTCCACCATATTGGCCTTGCCCGGGTGATACAAAATAATGATATCATAGTCCTTCAGCAACTCTAACCATCTCCTCTGGCGCAAATTTAGATCCTTTTGCTTGAATGAGTGTTGCAAGCTCCGATGATAAGTATAAATCTCACAAGAAAACCCATACAAATAATGGCACCAGATCTTCAGGGCGTGAGTAATGGCAGCTAACTCTAGATCATGGACACAGTAATTCTTCTTATGTACCTTCAACTGTCTGAACGCGTAGGCAATCGCCCTACCGTTCTACATCAACACCGCTCCGAGGCCAATCCTCGAGGCATCACAATAGACCGTATAAGACCCCGAACCTATAGGAAATATCAAAATTGGGACTGTAGTCAAAGCTATCTTGAGCTTCTGAAAGCTCGTCTCACACACTTCTGTCCACTGGAACGAAGCACCCTTCTGGGTCAACCTGGTCATAGGGGATGCAATCGATGAATATCCCTCAACAAAACGACTGTAATATCCTGCCAAGCCAAGAAAACTTCAGATCTCTATAGCTGAGGATGATCTGGGCCAACTCTGCACTACCTCTAATTTCTTTGGATCCACCTGAATACCCTCACTCGATACCACTTGGCCTAAGAATGCCACTGAATCCAACCAAAACTCACATTTCGAGAACTTAGCATATAACTTCTTTTCTCTCAAACTCTGAAGCACTGTCCTCAGGTGCTGCTCATGATCTTCTCGACTCCGGGAAGACACCAGAATATCATCAATAAAGACAATGATGAACGAGTCAAGATACGGCCGGAACACACTGTGCATCAAATGCATGAAGGTTGTTGGGGCATTGGTCAGCCCAAATGATATAACAAGGAACTCGTAATGACCATACCGAGTCTTGAAAGCAGTTTTCAGGATATCTGGCTCTCGAATCTTCAACTGATGGTAACCTGAGCGCAAGTCAATCTTAGAAAACACCCGTGCGCCCTGAAGCTGGTCAAATAGATCATCAATGTGAGGCAAAGGATAACGATTCTTTACTATAACTTTGTTCAACTGGCGATAATCAATACATATACGCATAGAACTATCCTTTTTCTTCACAAACAAGACAGGAGCACCCCAAGGTGATACACTTGGCCGAATATAACCCTTATTAAGCAATTCTTGTAACTGATCCTTCAACTCCTTCAACTCAAGAGGATCTTTATGATACGGAGGAATAGAAATGGGCTGAGTGGAAACAGATCAATGCACAAATCAATATCTCTATCAGGCGGCATGCCCGGAAGATCAACTGGAAATACATCGAGAACATCTCGTACTATTGGGACTAAACCAACGGAAGGGGCATCAATATTGACATTTCTCACATAAGCTAGATACATGTCACACCCCTTTTGAACCATACATTGAGCCTTATGGAAAGAAATAACTCTACTGAGAGTGTGATCTAAAGTACCCCTCCACTCAACACGTGTTACACCTGGCATAGCCAGCATCACGATTTTGAAATGACAATCAAAAATAGCATAATGCGGCGACAACCAGTCCATGCCCAAGATAATATCAAAATCTACCATGCTGAGCAATAATAAATTGGCTATGGTCTCAAAACCACTAAGAGCAACCAAACACGACCGATAAACGCGGTCTACAATAAGAGAATCTCCCACAGGAGTAGAAACATAAACGGAGGAACTCAAAGAATCCCGAGGTAGACCCAAATGCAGAGCAAAATAATAAGACACAGAAGAATAAGTGGATCTTGGATCGAATAGAACCGATGCATCTCTGGGACAAACCAGTTTAATACCTGTGATGACAAAATCAGAGGCAACAACTACAGTATGGGCAGGAAGGGCATAATATCTGGCCTGGCCTTCCCCTATAGCTGGCTGAGTAGGTGGGGTAGCAACTGGTGCTGTGATCATAGCCTAATAACTCTCCGGAGCACACTATAGCTGAGAAGTCTGTGGAGGTGCACTCCTCCCAAGTCTAGGGCAATCCCTCACCACATGGCGTGTGTCACCACACTCAAAACAATCTCTGGGAGGCTGTGGTAGTGGGAACTGTGCAGTTCGGGTACTCTGAGACCCCTGAGCACCTGAAACACTATGTGTCTGAGATGCAAACTGAGCTGGCTGACCTACAAAACCTCTACCATGCCGTACTCTTCCTCCAAAATAAGGACCAATGGGTCTCTCCAGTCTACGAGGTCTCCTCACTCCCCTATGCTCTCTCTGTCGACCTCGTCTATCCTCTCTCTCCTGGACCCACATGTCCTCTACTCGGTGAGAGGTCCTCACCACCCGCTGAACTGGGACCACATGTTATGTTGCTATGACACTTGGAAATCGACTAATGAGAACTTGCTTCTCTGGAGTGGGGGTGGCAGAAGTCTGGGCCCCTTCCCCGATCTGTGAAGTAGTTGGTACAACCTGAATCAACCCCGCCTGAACTAATGTACCAAACATGCTCAGGAACTGTGCTAATATCTCCTGAAGTGCTGGAGTAGTAGTACTAGTAGGCGTATCCGGTGCGTGGGCTCTGGCTGGAACTGCTGGTGGCTCCTTGGTGGTAGCTTTTGCAAGTGCTCTGCTGCACCGCGTGCGCGTCCTCGGCCTCTACCCCGGCCCCGACCTCTGACGGCTCTCGCAGGGGGCACGGGTGTGTGATCATCTCTGGTAGCACGTGTCCTCACAATCTGTGAGAGAATGGAAGATAGAGATTTGGGATTGTGATGTCAAAAATTTTGCACGACAGGGAAATCAAATGAAGTGGATTTTTCCTAACGGTTACATAGCCTCTCATAGATTAGTACAGACATCTCCGTATCGATCAGCGAGACTATAATAAACTGGCTTGTGATCACGACCCCGGTTTGCTTTCCATGAACCATCGTGACGACACCTTGTCTCTACGATTAGGTAAGCCTTACGATGAAAAAAAAAACAATTTGCGGAAGAAATAAAAAAATTGAAATAGTGAAATAAAATAGTGTTTAAAAGTGCCACTCGGCATACACCACAACAACTCTCGAAATCTGAATACATTTCCCAAAACCCGGAATCTCATGATCACAAGCCTTTGAATGTCTACAAGTATCTAACTCCAAAATATCTACCAGAACAAAAGGAAAATACAAAAGAGCTAAATACTAAAAAAGGGGAGTAGAAAGGGACTCTTTGGTGTGCGAATGCAGTAAATATACCTCGGAGTCTCTACAAGCGCCTCGTCTCACGAGTGATAAGTCTGAATGGAGGTACCTAGATCTGCACATGAAAAACATGCGTAGAAAGGGAATGAGTACACCACAACTGTGCTCAGTAAGTGCCAAGCCTAACCTCGGTCGGGTAGTGACAAGGAAGGTCATGGCCCTACTATGATTAAATGAAATATTAGGTATAACAAAATAAGATAAGCAATAGAGTTGAAACTAACAGTAAGAATTAATACATGATAATTAGGATAACAACAACTGAAACAGAGATAAAACAATCACAAAGAAATACCACTCTTCACAAAGAAAATAACCGAGGATCTCTCAGTAACCCGAGGATCCCTTAGTACCCTTGATATATGCCAGGGATCTTTTGGTATCCCGAGGATCTCTTGGTATCCTTAATGTATGATAGGGATCTCTGGTATCCTCAATGTATGTTAGGGATCTCTTGGTATCCTCTATATATTATAGGGATCTCTTGGTATCCCGAGGATCTCTCGGTATCCTCAATATACACTAGGGATCTCTTGGTATCCCGAGGATCTCTTGGTATCCTCTATGTATGATAGGGATCTCTTGGTATCTCGAGGATCTCTCGGTATCCTCATTATATACTAGGGATCTCTTGGTATCCCGAGGATCTCTTGGTATCCTCTATGTATGATAGGGATCTCTTGGTATCTCGAGGATCTCTCGGTATCCTCATTATATACTAGGGATCTCTTGGTATCCCGAGGATCTCTTGGTATCCTCAATGTATGCTAGGGATCTCTTGGTATCCTCAATGTACGTGCTGGGGATCTCTCGGTATCCCGCACTTCAACTCAAATTGTAAATGCATATAGGGGATCTCCCGGGATGTCGTCCCGTAGTCCCAAAGTAAAACACATAACAATGGCACAAAGAATACTTAAATAAACTCAACTTCATAACAAGATAACAAAAGCAATTCTAGCCTAGCATGCTTCACGTAATACAAATATGGAAGTTTAAGCAAATAAAGCAATTAAGTCAATTAGACATGTTTGTCTAAGGTAACATCAAGTTTAAAAGTGCAAGTATAATAAATAGAAAGGTAAACACAATTAAAGTTAGTTAATGAAAACCGGATTTTCAACAATTAGTACAAGTACGCACTCGTCACCTCACGTACAAGGCAATTCAATTATCACAATACCAATCCTAAGGGGAAAGTCCCCTACACAAGGTTAGGCAAGCCACTTACCTCGAACCAGCTCAAAATCAACCCGAAACTACGTCTTTGCCATGAGTACTCGACTCTAAATGGACAAAATCTATTCAATTCAATTGCATAATGTAAATAACACTTCACATAATTGATTATACAATTAAATTGTAAGCTAATACACGAAATTATGTAAAATAACCAAAACTCCCCTCAGGCCCACGTCTCGGAATCGGGTGAACTCACACTATCGCAATGAACAAATCACTGCTGAAAATATACCAGAAAACCAGCAATCTCCCAAAGACAAAAAGTGCCCGTTTGAGCATCCAAAATACACCAGAGGCCCCCGGGACCTCAACCAAACCTACCAACATATCACATAACATCATTCAAACTTGTTCCACCACTCGGAACGCTCCAAACAATATCAAAACACCAATTTTTATCAGATTCAAGCCTAAGAATTCCAAAAACTCTCAAAATACGTTTTCGATCAAAAAGTCTATCTAACCACATCCGAATGACCTGAAATTTTGCACACATGTCACATTCAACACTATGGAGCTACTCCAACTTTCGAAATTCCATTTTGACCCCCGGATCAAAATCTCACTATCGGACCGGAAACTTCAAAAATTCAACTTTCTGCCTTTCAAGCCTAAATTAGCTATGGACCTCCAAAACACAATCCAAACACGCTCCTAAACACAAAATCACCCAATGGAGCTAACAAAACCATCAAAATTCTATTCCGATGTCATCTTCACACTGTTCTGACTACGATTAAATTCCCAAAACTTAAGCTCTCATTTAGGGACTAAGTGTCCCAAAACTCTCCGAAACTCCAAATAAACCCTCCCGACAACTCACAATAGTAGAAACAAGCACATAAAAAGCAGTTAATAGGGGATCAGGGCGTTACATATTAAGATGACTGGCCAAGTCGTCACATCGAGGATGATAATAAACTAAGCAGATAGTTATCTAGATATCTCACTTGGTAATCATAATCGGCGTATATATTGAACAAAAACTGAGGCAATGACGCAATTCTTGAAAGATTCAGCAACAAATCGCCTACACAGTCTTTTCTTAACATTTATGGAGTTGGATCATTTAATTCATCCTCTGCTACAATAGAATCTTCATCTTTCTTTCCAATTGTTACTGCGGGAAAGAAACTGATCAATCCATCAGTTCTCGTTCCTCCAACTACAACATCAACACAATTCTCACTCTTATTAAGTGTAGCAGGATGCTTTTGAAGAAGACAACACAGAGAATTGACCCTTGTCATGAGGGATTTCTCATCTGATGCTAGCATATTTTGAACGTCACTAAACTAGCACCACAAAATCTCCTCTTTAATTGACAACGTTTTGGTATTTCAGTTTTCTGAGAAGAGTCAAAGGTAAAACGTATGAAATCAATAAGGTTTTTTGAAGATGAAAGTACATCGACAAAATAGAAATCTCAAATGCTAAATTATAGTAAGATGTTAAATTCATGTATTTCCTGCTATCTACTATCATTCCTATAAAGACATGTACATTGATTAAGCAAAACAGCAGCCACATGTTAGTAGATGGGTAGTCTCATGACATGTACATTTTTTACACACAGTTTCGGCCCAATATATAGAGCTTAGACTTGCCGAGCAAGCTGCATCAAAGATTTATGATGATAAAAGACAATAATAGCACTTAATAGATACGTCGATATGCTAATTAGACAAGATGAATAAATGAGGGGAGGAATGCAGAGATGTTTTTCACCTTAGTTATGTTGAGCAAATATCTTGCATTGTAGTAAATAGTTGTTATTTGTCCAGATCGAAGTGTTGCCGCAAAAGTGTTGAAATGTGTGAATTTGATTAAATGATAAGAGGAGTAAAATATCTATGTTTCACCAAAAATCTGAGTCATTGGTCAAAGCTAAAAGAGAAATTCGGGTTACTGATAATCAGGAGACAAAAAATAAAATACTTTTGAGAACAATGGTAGAAGGTAAATAGATAAGTATTTCAGTGTATTCTCAACAGTATTTCGTGTCCTTACAAATGATGATACTTCTTCCTTTTATAGATCATTCTAGGTAAAGGAATAAAACATCAGCTTTAATGATATAATCATGAGCAATAAATGACATTAAATAAGCCGTTATACAATCATTCCTATTAAATACGAACTTTATAATGTATCAGACATTTAATAATGAATTTGGACTCCTTTCTGTCATCTGATCCTCGCTTTCAATGCCTTCTAATCCGTTGGCTGTAAATAATTTAAATTGGTAGGAGACTCGTATCTATACATCGTCTCGTGCCTATTTAAATTCTTCTTCCCGTGGCTGTTTTCACCGTGCCTCTTAGTCAATTGATGTTCTTTGACCATTCAACTAATCCACGTGTCATGCCACATCATTTTTAATATAAATTCAGTTTTTTCCCAATACAGATAGTCCCCCCACTTTCCATTTTTTTTATCAATTAAATAATTGGGAAGTGGATCTTCATGTAAAAAGAACTTTTGCCACAATTAATGCTCATGACAGTACTAACGTCTCAGCAGTCTTTTCCATTTAATGTTCTGTCCATGTGTCATTTTATAATTGATTCTGCTATTCATACCCTTCTTCGAGACTTCTTCATTCTCACTATTTACGAAGTGATAGCTGCCTTTATTATAGGCTTTTCATCATTATACTTTAAAAGTTGACGGTTCCCATTTTACACATAACTTTGTCTTCCTTTGTCTTCTTCACAAATTTTCAGCACATACTTTCTTCTTAACAATGTCTTCTTCAAACCCTAACCGTAAAAAAGTTCCAATTCTAGATCAGTTCCCCAACGCCCCTGTTAGACACAGAAGAGGCGGAGGAAGTAGGCTTCGAACAGGGTTAGAATCTACGCGAGGCGGCTCCTCTGTTCTTCTTCAAGGAGTTTTATCCCAAAAGACCCTTCTTCTAAAAGTAGGGAAATTCTTGATACTTCTCAAGAACCCTCAGTTGATGATATAGTTCCCGGCGATTTGTCTTTTGAAAGTGACAAAACGTCTCTTCAAAAACAAATTAAAAATTTAGAAAGAGCCGATACTTACCCAACATTAGTAACCGAGCTTACAATCCCCACCATAAGAAGAGATTGTAACTGGAAGGATAGTCTCCGAATGTCAATTCCTTCCCCAAATCAAAGAATTTCCTCTTTTAGAAATGGGTATTCTTCTGTTTACACTTACCCCTTCACTTTAGGTTTTAATCCTCCGATTGACCCAGTTATTCTCGATTTTTGTCGTTTCTTTACAATTTGTTTGGCCCAAATTGGTCCATTGGTGTGGAGAACAGTGGCTTGTTTGAGATATTTATCATCCAAGGCCAATGTCAATTTCACCTTTTCTCATCTCATTCATCTATACCATCCCAACTTAATACGCCATGGGGTTTTCACCTTAACTGCAAGGAGCAAAAAAGTTTTGGTAAACCCTGAGGATGACAAAGATCGTGGATGGTATATCCGTTACGTTGCTGTCCGTACAGTGGATTTGATTGGCGAAACAAATATTCCCTTTCCTGAGAAGTGGAATTTTGAACGTAAGTTTCCTCTTATTTACCGTACCTACTTTTGAGAATTTCAAAAGAATGTTGTTTTTAACCTCGTCCCTTCTTGGTTTTTTGTAGCAACCATGGGAGATGTGGAACCTATTCCCAACTTTCGTGGTTGGGTAGACTCACTTTTGAAGATTGCTACTAGGGAGCAGAGAACTTGGAAATCAATTTCTTCTTTACATGGCTGGAAAGTCAAAACACATGGTATCCCCTCTTTTACAAAATTTTGTTTTACATGTTAAGCACTTTTTCCTCAACTTTAATCATGTATATCCATTCTTTAATCAGGATTTGGCATTAGAGGAATGACAGCTGAAGTAGCTATGGCCATTCGCATGTCTGCGAATGCTGCTCTGGATTTAGATAAGGCTCGAGCCTTGCTGCCTAAAAAAAGCTACAAAGGAAAGTTCTGAAGAAGAAGAGGAGGGTACCTCCCTAATTACCAGGCCAAGGGCCAGGAGACGAATAATTATTGATAATGAAATTGAAAACACTCCTGCTCGTACCTCTGCCACCGAGCCTGTTTTGATTCAATCTGATGAGGATGCCGAACCAAGAGATAATAATGAGTCAATTCAGCACCTTTTTGACAGTGGTTTCGGGAGTGGCGAGCTCGGACCTATTTTTGATGAAGCTCCTCTTTCCTCATTTGTTCCTATTTCCTCCATTCCTCTGCCAACCGTAAGTGTTTCTTTACCAGTTTTAACAACTTCCGTTTGTTTGCCAATTTCTACTGCTCCTATATCTGTTCCCTTGAAGTTCCTGAAAATGTTGCTATTCCAGCTTCAGAGGGTGAAACTTCTACAACCCAGTCTGTGGAAGTTGAAGCTTCCGTGACAATCCCCTCAATTGAATGATGGTTTTATCCCTTAGTTTTTTTTAAAGGATTTTTTGGTGAAAGTCCCCAGTTATTATAATGGGGCAATTGTATAAACTTTTATTGACTATGTTTCTACTTAGTCTTTTTAATTATATCAAGAAGTTTTATTAGTACTTCAATGTGTTCTACTCTTGCCTTTTCTTTACTTATTTAGGACTTATAGAATAGTTTAGCATTTTTATCCTTTGAAAATGCTTTATGATTCTTCCCATGACTTATTGACATGAGGCTTATAAAAGAGGGCCCTTTTATTTTATCGACACTTAATGAAGAAGACGTCTCAACTTCATAATGGTGTTAAAATACGATGAAAGTAATAGGAAAACACACGTTTTGTATGAAACAACTTTGGCAAGTTTTCATTCATAAACTTTTAACAAGTGTTTGACTGTTACATGTATTACAATACATCTACAACTTTTCTCGTAACTGTTTTTCTTGTAACAGATTTGTAAATAACATAAACTAAACAAGGTTTTTTTTATAACCTGTTTCAGTACATAGTCATGACCCTATCTTTACATGTTAAGAAGGGTTTGAGAGGTGACTTTGTTTATGAGTTTGAGAGATGACTCTGTTGTTCTCATGAATGCTGAAGACTTCGTAACTTCTTCTCAACACTTGCTTCTTTGTGGCCGATTTTTATTCGATACTCGTATCTGTTTCTTTGCACCTATCTGTGTATAATATGTAGTCCCCCAAGTGTTTGAGCGGTGAAGTATGAAGCCTCGAACACTTGTTTATTTCTTTTACTTTGGCCCTTTTCCTGAAACAAAAAGATATACGGGACTCGACGATGTGATTATAGATGAAGACTGCCTAACTCGTGTGTATTTCCATCAGATTAATTGTAACCCTGGGCTAGGAATTTAAGCATACTCCATTTTGCCTTGCAGGTTGTGACTCATCATTTGGCACGAGTTAGGATATTTAGCCTAGCATCTAAAATCGTTAGTAAAATATTAATAAACCAAGAGAAGAATTTTTACATGATGATACCTGACCGTAGGTACTTTCTTAAAAGTAATATCTTTTTAAGTGGACAGCATTCCAATGTGAGGGTAAAACTTTACCATCCATTGTTTCCAACTGGTATGCTCCTTTTCCCGCAATGCCACGGACTTTGTATGGTCCTTCCCATGTTGGACTTAGCTTTCCTGAGTTAACAGCTTTTGTAGATTGGAACACCTTTTTAAGCACGAAGTCCCCAATTTTGAAAAATCTGAGGCGTGCTTTCCTGTTGTAATATCGTTCTATTACTTGCTTTTGTGCTGCCATCCTTATCAAAGCAGCTTCCCTTCTTCCTTCAAGTAAATCTAGGCTAACCCACATCTCTTCATTATTGGATTCCTCCGTTGCCTGATCGTACCGTGTGCTTGGCTCACCTATTTCAACTGGTATTAAGGCTTCCGTACCATAAACCATCGAAAATGGTGTTTCTCCAGTGCCTGTTTTGGTCGTTGTACGATAAGCCCATAGTACTCCGGGTAACACCTCAGGCCAATTACCTTTTGAATCTTGTAACCTCTTTTTCAAGTTATTGATAATAACTTTGTTAGTTGATTCCGCTTGTCCATTCCCCACTGGATGATATGGCGTAGAAGTTATTCTTTTGATCTGCCAACTTCGAAGAAATTCTGTAACTTGTGCTCCAATGAACTGTGGTCCATTGTCACATACGATCTCCTTTGGTACTCCAAAGCGGCATATTATATTTCGCCATATGAAGTCTTTAACTTCTTTTTCTCGTACCTGTTTAAATGCCCCTGCTTCTACCCATTTAGTGAAATAATCTGTAAGTACAAGTAGAAATTTTACCTGACCTTTTGCTTGTGGAAGTGGACCTACGATATCCATTCCCCATTTCATAAAGGGCCAAGGGGCTAAAACAGGATGTAGTAACTCAGCTGGTCTGTGCATATTATTGCCGTACCTTTGACATTTATCACATTTGGACACGAAACTGGTTGCCTCTTCTTCCATCTTAGGCCAATAATATCCTGTGCGAATTAACGTTCTTACCAGTGACCGTCCTCCTGCGTGATTCCCACAATGTCCTTCATGTACTTCTCTCATGACATATTCGGTTTGAGAGGGACCGAGACACCTTGCTAGTGGTCCGCCGAACATCTTTCGATAAAGATTACCTTGATATAAACAATATCGTGCAGCTTTTTTGCGAAGCGCGTAAGCCTTTCCTTTGTCATTAGGCACGGTTCCGTGCTGTAAAAAGGCAACAATTTCATTTCTCCAATCCCATGTTAGATGATTAAAATTTACCTCGTTTTTGTCAGGTTCAAGAACGGAATGAAATAGATGTATGACTGAAGCATCTGTATTGTTTGCCACGTATTTGCGAGGTATTCTTGCATTCGTGACTCTCTGGCTGTGTAAGTCCCCAGCATCTGATTAACCACGAGTTGAGAATCACTCTTGATTATAATCTGTGTTATGCCGAGTTCTCGTGCCAATTCTAAACCTGCAATTACAGCTTCATATTCTGCTTCATTGTTAGTTATAGAATGACATTTTATAGCCTGTCTAATGGTCTCACCCGCAGGTGGTACGAGGACTATTCCTAAGCCTGCCCCTTTTACATTAGATGAACCGTCAGTGTATAAAACCCAAGTCCCCGGGTTCGCACCATTAAAAACTAATAATTCTTTTTCTGCTTCTAAATGCATCCCCTGGCTAAAATCAGCCACGAAATCAGCTAGTACTTGAGACTTTATAGCGGTCCTGGGTTGATAAATAACTTCATATTCACTTAGTTCTATAGCCCATTTTGCTAATCTTCCTGAAAGTTCATGTTTATGCAAAATATTTCGAAGCGGAAAAGCAGTAACTACAACAATGGGATGACATTGAAAATAAGGTCTTAACTTTCTAGATGCCATGACCAAAGCTAATGCTAATTTTTCTAGCTGTGGGTATCGTGTCTCAGCTTCCAATAAGGACTTACTTACGTAATAAATAGGAGATTGTTTACCTTGGTCCTCGCGGACTAAAACAACACTTACCGCGACTTCAGATACGGCCAGATAAATGAGAAGTTTTTCCCCTACCTTCGGTTTTGCCAACAACGGTGGTTTTGACAAATAAGCTCTGGTTGAGGAGCCAGTGGAAATATTGGACAGGCAGGTTCGAAAGCTGAGGTCAAAGAACATTGCATCAGTAAAGGTTCAATGGCGGGCTCAGCCGATCGAGGAGGTGACCTGGGAGACCGAGCAGGATATGTGCAGCCATTACACTCATCTTTTCACTACTTCAGGTATGTCTCTATGGTCGTTCGAGGACAAACAAATGTTTAAGTGTAGGAGGATGTAACGACTGGGCTGGTCGTTTTAAGAATTAACGCTCTGATCCCCTATTAACTGCTTTCCATGTGTTTTTTCTGCTATTTTTATTTGTCGGGATGTTTGGTTGAGGTCCCGAGGGCCTTGGGTGTGTTTTGGATGCTCAACGGGTCATTTTTGGACTTAGAAAATAGCAAAAAAATTGCAGCAGGTCAGCTCTGGTTTCCTTCTTCGTGTTTGCGAGTGGGGTCTCTTGTTTGCGAAGAGGAGCTGGGGTTGTGGAGGTTTAGTGCTTTGCGTACACGAAGGTGTTCCGCGTTCGCGAGGCTGTGAGATCTTATACCTATGCATTTGCAAAGATTATCCCGCGATCGCGCAAAAGAGGGGGGAGATGGTCACCGCGTTCGCGACAAAGGAAGACTGGACCAAGCAAAGTTGTGCTTTGCGAATGCAAGGGTCCTTCCACGTTCGCGAAGAAGGAATTATCTGGGCATAACATAAAATTTCAAAGTCAAGGGTTTGGCCATTTTTATCAAAACTAGAGCTTGGGAGCTCGGATTTGAGGTAGATTTTGAGGGATTTTCGGAGATATGAATTGGGCAATGATTCTTAACTCCTTTTTGCTTATAACCCATTAATCTAAACATGAATTCATCATCTAATTTCGGATTTGGGGTGAGAAATTGGGGATAATTTGGAAAAGTTCTTAGACCTAAATTTCAAGTTTTGATTGGGTATTTGACATTGGATTTGGATAATTTTGTTATAGTTAGACTCGTGAGTGAATGAGAGTTCATAATACATAACTTTTACCCGATTCCGAGACGTGGGCCCGAGGGCATTTTGGTTATTTTACCTAAATTCGCGTATTAGTTTAGAATTTATTTGTAGAATCAATTACTTGAAGTTATATTTACATTATGCAATTGAATTGAATATATTTTAGCATTTTGGAGTCGAGTACTCATGGAGAGAACATGGTTTCGGGTTGATTTTGAGCCGGTTTAAGGTGACGAGTGTGTACTTGTGATAGTTGTTGAAAATTCTGTTTTCTTTAAGTAACTTTAATTGTGTTTCCTTTTCTGTTTATACTACTTGCAATTTAAGCCTACTGTTAGCTTAGGGAGCATGTCTAATTTACTTAATTGCTTTACTTGCTCAAATTGCCTTATTTGGATTATATGTAGCAGGCTAGGTTAGAAATACCTATTTTACCTTGGTATGAAATTGAATTTAATTGAATATTCTTTGTGTTAGTGATGTGTATTTACTTTGGGACTATGGGATGTTATCCCGAAAGATCCCCTGCACATATATTGACTTGGAATGTAGTGTGGGATACAGAGAGATCCCCGACACGTATATTGAGGATACTAAGAGATCCTTGGGATACCGAGAGATCCCCAGCATATATATTCTAAGAGATCCTCGGGATACTGAGAGATCCCCCGCACACACATTGAGGATACTAAGAGATCATCGGGATACTGAGAGATCCCCGATTGTTATCTCTATGTTGAGCGGTATTTCTTTTGTGATTATTTTGTCTCTCTTATAGTTGTTGTTGTTCTTATTATCCTGTGTTACTTCTTATTGTTAGCATTCAATTACATCTTTGTATTCTATACTGTTTTACCTCGTTTTTCAGCTATAATCAGTAGGGCCCTAACCTTCCTCGTCACTACTCGACCGAGGTTAGGCTTGGCACTTACTGAGTACCGCTGTGGTGTACTCATGCCCTTTCTACGCATGTTTTACATGTGCAGATCTAGGTACTTCGACTCAGTCCTACTATCCTTGAGGCGAGACGATTCTCCAGAGACTTCAAGGTATATCTACCGCGTCCGCAGACCGAGGAGTCCCTTTCCATTCTCTCTTATAATTTTAGCCCTTCTGTATTCATCTTGATTTAGACATTCTGGAGTTAGAGCACAATGTAGCATTCATAGCTTGTGCTTTCATGAGATTTCGGGTTTTGGGAAGTTGTTCAGTTTGAGAGTTATATTACATATGCCAAAGCGGCATCTTTAAACCTTCATTTTGTTTATTCCGCAGTTTTTATTTGTTGATTCTGTTGTTTTCCCTTTTTCGCAATTGTTAGGCTTACCTAGTCATAGAGACTAGGTGCCGTCATGACAGTTCACGAGGGGCGAACTTGGGTCGTGACATATTTTTACTAAGCCCTTATTAGAAGAAAGATTTTGCTCTCTAAGAGAATTACTTGGCATTATTTGCATTAATAATTAATATTAGGACCTATGTGCTATTATTTTATTCTGTATGCCTATTGTCTATTTCTTTTCTTAATCATTAGTTGCACCTCCAATTTACCTTTATTTTTCTCTCTTTTCACATTAGTCGCAAAGTTCAAAGAAGGAAAGCCAATCATCATATCTGATCAACTGACGCCTTTTCCTTTTCTTTACTCAACCACTAGAAACCCTCTTTTTAATGTTGAAACCTCTTTTCAATCCCCATGGTCCCTATGTTATAGAAACCCTTCTCATAAACTTTACCCAATCTCAAATTCTTCAATGGCCAAACATCCCAAAAATCCCTCTGCCTCCACTAGAAAAGTACTCGCTCCATAGCAAAACCCCCTTCTCTACCCCCAGAACCAGTAGACCTAAAGTCTGATCATTTTGAAGGTTTTGCCTTTTCTCAGGCCGATTTGTCTGATCATTCTCAACCCTTAGGAGAAAAAGCCTTGGGAAAACATCTTATGAAATAACACCCTATTTCCTTCACTACAAAGAAGCCTAAAATAGATCTTTCTAGTTCCCTAGAGTCAGACCTAAGTTTTTGGGATTCTCCAAATAAGGACTTCTTCATTGCCCTGAAGGACAAGTCTATTGCTAATGGGAGGGTAGTTGACCTTGATGACATGGAAGCCCTAAACTATAAGGTAAAAGATCTTTTCATTTATCAAGGGTGGTCAAGTTTCTTTTTCTTTTCCTCCGCCAAAAGTTTATGAACCCCTAGTGAGAATGTTCTATGCAAACCCTCACTCTAGAAAGCCTGATAAATTGGAATCTTTAGTGTTAGGAAAATATATTGTTCTTGATTGTGCCATGTTTGATTCAATCTTTCAATGTAAGTGCTCTGGTTTCCCCATGCTTTTCAAACATTTCTAGCCTGATGATTTTGAAATTTCGTTCGATCAAGCTAAAAGGTGTATTGCTGATTGTTCATCTGAGTCTCTCCCAAATTAGTTAGGCCCTAGTGATGTTAGTTTCGAAACTCATGTTCTGGCTCACATTGTTGCAACTACACTGCTTCCTCGTACTAGCTCTTTCTCCACCTTCTCTCTAAGAGACACTTTTCTGGTATATTGTCTTGTGACTAAACTCAAAATCTAGTTGTCCTCCTGGGTCATCAATTTTATGATTGAAAGTGCATATCATCCCACTAGCCTACCCTATGGTATGGCCATCACTCACATCTTGGAAGCACACAATATTTCTATATTTGCATATCCATTTATCTCTGTTTCAAAATCTTACAACTCCAGAGCTTTTGCAAGTACGGGGTATCTGTGTATGAAGGGCTCATGGGTTAAGAAGCAATAAGGAGAGGTAAAACATGCTCAACCAGATTCCAAACCCAAACCTTCTGCTTCCCATCCTAGCCACATTGATCCTGACCTTGCAAAAAACTCAATGCCATTGACAATCAGCTCTCTGCAATCAAAGATCTTCTCACTGCCACTCAGTTCGTTGTTGGTGACATTCATGCTATCTCCAAAGAAATAGGGTCTAATGTTTCCAAGATCAGAGTTGCAATTCTTAGAGTAAGGGAAAATGTTGTCAAGGCATTCAAGAAGTTTCATGACAAGCTTGATGGAATGAGTGTTTCAGCCAATGCCAGCTTTGATCGACTGAATGAGGCGATCTGCAATACCCTTACCTATTTTCTGCATCGTTAATATGGAAATTTAAGACAATATTATTTTGCTATCCTATTTTTGGACTGAAAATTCAATCGGTGGATAATTTTATTTTGTGTTTTCTTTTGGTTTGCTCTAAGTTTGCCATCATATCATGCTATCCTGTTTTAGTATGTGTTTTGTTTTAGTATTCCCTCTTTGATGATGTCAAAAGGGGGAGAAAGGATATAAGTATTTGTATAGGTGCATACAAGGATAAGTTAATTGAATGGTAAGTGCAAGTTAGCAGATCCACATTTTTTGAGGGGGAGTCATAGATCGTGCAGAAGAAGTCGACTACATGAGTCTCAACAACTAAAACTAGAGAAAGTCAACTGCTCCCATTGACGGGGAGTAATATACAGGGAAGTCAATTGATGTTTATACATATATTATTTTATCATCATCAAAAAGGGGGAGATTGTTAGATCTGATTTTAATGATGAAAGTAATATATCTATTCTTTGTATAGGAACTCATGGATAGCATTCAAGATTAAAGTAATAAATCATAGAAGATCAAGGAACTCATGAATAGCAGATAAAATTGACGAAGTTAATCAGAGGAAATCAAGGAAGGAATCCAAGATTAAAGGAATAAATGATATTGACGGAATCAATTAAGGCTAGACTTAAGGAATCAAATCAATCAAGAGTATCGAAGATCTTGCAAGATAATCAATAAAGTATACTAAATCTGGAAGGATCAAGAATTGAGGAAGGATATCCAGTGCTATCAAGGGAAGTCTTTAAAGCCTCAGGCCAAGCCAAAGTCGTTGCTGAATAACCTTATTCTTTGAAAGAATCAATCTCTTTCCAAGGATCAAATCTCTTGGGTTGGCAAATCTCTCCAGAAATCAAGTTTCTCGAAGTATTTAAACTTGTATTTGTACCTTAGCACATATACTTTGATCGAACCAAAATACCCTCTCTTTGTTCTACGACAAACAAACATTGTAGCTCTACTAGACCTGTTGTATAACAAGTTAGAGAAGAAGGAGAGAACAACATTGGCGAGGCATTGTATCAAAGAGAAACGAGTGATATGGGAACTGAGCTATTGCTGTAGATTACACCATTCATTGTGTACTCAAGAAACTCATTCACTAAAAGAGAACTCCGTTGCAACCCAAGGGGACTGGACTAGGATTTATATTGAATCCAAACCAGTATAAAAATTTCGATGTCTTTAATTCTTGCACTTAATTTCTACATCTTAAATTAAGTCCTTACTGTTATTAATTCATTATATCTAGTCGACTCATTAAAAAACTAGTCAACTGGTAGCAATTAATTTTAAAAATAAACAATTCACCCCCCCTTGTACTTTCAACCATAAGATTAGTTACAACGCCAAGTAATCTACAACAGAACACCTTGTGAAAGAAACTTTTGGTTAGACTATCACTCTGTACTATTTCAGACAACCTTGTCCCAGTTCTTGTTCCCGTGCAACGGTTTCACACATCAATCATATCTCATTCTCTCATTATTTTGAGCGGGCCTTGGTCAATAATAGAATCAATTGGAGATGGCTGAGTCTCTGCCTGCTGCAAAGATAAAATAAGTATCGCTCAATTTTAGAACTTGTTCTATTGAATGTTAAGACGAATAGAGTCGTTAATGAAATATGTGACAACAAATAAAATTTTAGATACTTCCAGGATAACTACTTCACAACCCAAATCAAACTCATTAACTCAAACGTTGGCTACCTCATGCTTTAAGATGAACTGGACAAGGATAGTAGCACGTTTATCTAAGGGTAATAAGAAATCTATTAGGAAAAACTACAGTTCTAGTTTTAAGGCATTTTACATTATGTTGTAGAGAGGCTAGCATGTCACGACTCAATTCTAGTTTAGGTCGTGATGGCGCCCAACACCGTTGCTAGGCAAGCCAACAGTGAACAATCTAGTGGTTTCCATTCTTTATTAAGTTTTCCAAACAACTAACATTCCTTAAATTTAAAGAATTTAATGAATATCGGATTTTTTTAAAGCGATCAAAATGAAAGCAGCTAAATGAAATCATAACTGTAGAAATACAACCCAAAATCATAAGTTTACTAGTGTTTGCCAAGACCCGGTGTCATAAGTTTATGATCATTCTAGTAGAACATACATAAGAATTCTAGTCTACTATCTGAAATGTAATAGACAAAAAAATATAACAAACAGAAAACTTTTGCTGCTGTAGTACTGCTCGGAAGGGCAGGTCACCGTGTTGTCTCAAAGCTGGGATCAAATATCTGTGCCGGATTGGTCACCAGATGTAACTAGCTCAAATCCTGTATAATTAAGTATAGAAGTGTAGCATTAGTACATAAACAATATGTACCAAGTAAATATCCAGTCTAACATCGAAGAAGTAGTGACGAGGGGTCAACTTTTCACTTACTATGGGCTAACAATAATATATTAAACTTTTATAGTAAGCATAGATTTCATGACTAATACTGAAAGATCAATAACAGGAAATAATAGATTCTTCTTTCACAAATATTAAATCCCAAGCTTAGTTCCATCATTTAACAACTACCATTCAAGACATTTAAGCAATATCAATTATGAATAGTTCTAGAGAATTTTCATGCAAAAATTATGTCGAGGTCGTACGGCCCGATCTAACATAATATTTAAATTGTACACTGCCGAGGGTTGAAAGGCACAAACCATAGATGCGTCTATATGCTATCGAGGCACTCAGCCCGCTCCACAAATAGAAAACATTTCAAATAAAACATAATTTTTCATTTATAGTCAAGTGTTCCATTTGCAACCTCCAGTAAGTAAATTTTACCTTTTACAATTCTTTTATCGACTTCCAATATGACTTAAGCAATAAATCAACAAGTAGGGGTGCAAAAATTTTAGTATAGCATGATACGGTTCCTAGAATAATCCGAACAATAGCATAATTAGTAGATACGGTTTCACACATCAATCATATCTCATTCTCTCATTCTTTTGAGCGGGCCTTGGTCAATAATAGAATCAATTGGAGATGGCTGAGTCTCTACCTGCTGCAAAGATAAAATAAGTATCGCTCAATTTTAGAACTTGTTCTATTGAATGTTAAGACGAATAGAGTCGTTAATGAAACATGTGACAACAAATAAAATTTTAGATACTTCCAGGATAACTACTTCACAACCCAAATCAAGCTCATTAACTCAAACGTTGACTACCTCATGCTTTAAGATGAACTGGACAAGGATAGTAGCATGTTTATCTAAGGGTACTAAGAAATCTATTAGGAAATACTACAGTTCTAGTTTTAAGGCATTTTACATTATGTTGTAGAGAGGCTAGGATGTCACGACTCAATTCTAGTTTAGGTCGTGATGACGCCCAACACCGTTGCTAGGCAAGCCAACAGTGAACAATCTAGTGGTTTCCATTCTTTATTAAGTTTTCCAAACAACTAACATCCCTTAAATTTAAAGAATTTAATAAATATCGGATTTTTTTAAGGCGATAAAAATGAAAGCAGCTAAATGAAATCATAACTGTAGAAATACAACCCAAAATCATAAGTCTACTAGTGTTTGCCAAGACCCGGTGTCATAAGTTTATGATCTTTCTAGTAGAATATACATAAGAATTCTAGTCTACTATCTGAAATGTAATAGACAAAAAAATATAACAAACAGAAAACTTCTGCTGCTGTAGTACTGCTCGGAAGGGCAGGTCATTGTGTCTCAAAGCTGGGATCTAATATCTGTGCCGGATTGGTCACCAGATGTAACTAGCCCAAATACTGTATAATTAAGTATAGAAGTGTAGAATTAGTACAGAAACAAATATGTACCAAGTAAATATTCAGCCTAACATCGAAGAAGTAGTGACGAGGGGTCAACTTTGCACTTACTATGGGCTAACAATAATATATTAAACTTTTATACTAAGCATAGATTTCATGACTAATACTGAAAGCTCAATAACAGGAAATAATAGATTCTTATTTCACAAATATTAAATCCCAAGCTTAGTTCCATCATTTAACAACTACCATTCAAGACATTTAAGCAATATCAATTATGAATAGTTCTAGAGAATTTTCATGCGAACATTATGTCGAGGTCGTACGGCCCGATCTAACATAATATTTAAATTGTACACTGCCGAGGGTTGAAAGGCACAAACCATAGATGCGTCTATATGCTATCGAGGCGCTCAGCCCGCTCCACAAATAGAAAACATTTCAAATAAAACATAAATTTTCATTTATAGTCAAGTGTTCCATTTGCAACCTCCAGTAAGTAAATTTTACCTTTTACAATTCTTTTATCGACTTCCAATATGACTTAAGCAATAAATCAACAAGTAGGGGTGCAAACATTTCTAGTATAGCATGATACAGTTCCTAGAATAATCCGAACAATAGCATAATTAGTAGATACGTACGGACTTTCGTCACCTCGTACGTACGTAGCCCCCACAAATAGGTACACATATTTATTTAATTCACCTATAGGGTTAATTCCCTCTTACAAGGTTAGAAAAAAGACTTAACTCATCTCATGACCTACTTTTCGGTCCAAGATTATGCTCAAATCCTCAAATCGATGCCAAACAATCCAAAACTATTTAAATAGTGTATAAACTATCATTACATGTTCAAAAGTTCATATTCTAACTATTTAAGTGATTACCCAACCCTAAATGTAAGGTTTCTAAAAT